>NW_026526765.1:139435408-140022908 GCF_024362965.1 Panthera pardus | reverse complement strand
TTCTGCTTTTTGGGAGACCATCTGTCAGAATTAGTATTCCATGGCACAATTTGAGAAAACCCTCTTCTTGATCAAATAGGTTGAATAAATCACAAAATATGTCATAAAATAAGAAAGCTCATTTAATGGATCTTTAGCCTACAGTAAATTTGTGGACACATCACTTGTGAGTGTATCTGTCAATAAAACCTAAATAGAAAAATAATGCACCATTTAGCTTATTGTGAAAGCAACCTTCTGACCATCTCAAGTGTCAGAGCACAACCACGGATCTGAAAATAAGAGAGAAAAGAAATATAGGTCATGGACTTACGTGATTCTTAATTACTTTGTGTAGAGATCATGCACTGAAACAAATTTTTTTTTTTTTATTTCAGTCAATTCCAGCTTCCTCTTGGTTGGCACAAAATATTAACATGAGATTGTTTTCAGTCCATAGCAAGTTATAGCTACCAAATTAGAAAGTTGCAGGTTTTCTTTTTCCTCCAAAGACTTGTAAACTGGCAGTAGTGTGAAACAAAAGCATCACAACCAACAATTAGGAAAAACCCAGAAGGCCCATTAAAAAGCAAGCAAACGCACAACGATGACTAACCATATTTTTAGTAGGAGAGGATATCTCTCTATTCCACAATTATTCAAGTTCTCCAAATAAAGTTAAATTACCAGTAGCATGCTCTGTTTTGAAAAGACAGGCAAATACATAAAACATTATAAATGTTTGTCATTTCAAGTACTGAAAGTAAAAAATAAGTAAGTTTCATTCCTTAAAACTGTAAGCTTCAGAAATAAGAGATGTTCAGAATGTATCTTTGCTTCTGTCAATGTAAATTAGAAGGCAGTGCTATAATGCTGTTTTGAATTTATAGAATAAAATGTGTCATATAGATTTTTATTTCTCATTTTCTCTCTTAATAACATGGCAGTTATGCACTTCTAATTTGCAGTTACAGTGAAATCTTAATTAACTTGCTAAACTGTTACATTTTAGGATAATTTTTAGCCCATTTAGAAGAGTAGATTTTAAAATGTTTCTCTATATCTTGTGTAATAATTGCACTTTTGTATCAATTTGCATCACATTTTTCCTTAAATCGTTTTCCCATAGTTCCCGAAAAAGTATTAAGATAAATAGTGATTATCCTCACTTTGAGACATTTTCTTTGTAAAAAAATTAGAAAAGGACTGTACATATAATTAGGTATACTTTTCATCATATGTTTGTTGGAAATGCATTTTGGAAGATGGCAAATGCCATCATAAAGCAGGCATTAATAGGATTATTTACGAGCTTGTAACATCTGCTGTTTGTACCTGCTGTGGATTTCCTGAAGTACTATTAAATGAAAGCAATGATGTATCATGCAAAGTATAGACCAACTGCAGTGAATTGTTCACCATGAGTTACTAGTGAATCTTTTGCATACGTTGGTGTAAACTATGTCTGGATTTAGTATTTAATGTTTTCTACTGTCATATTGAATTTAGCATGATAAGTGACTTGAAAAGAGTGGAAAATGACTAGGTCCAATGATTAATTTTCTTGGAAATCTCTTAGTTTGAAAATGCCTTAGAAATACTTTACCTTAGGAGTGCCTAGGTGGCTCAGTTGGTTAAATGTCTGACTCTTGATTTCAGCTCAGGTCATGATCTCATGGGTTCCTGAGTTTGAGTCCCTTGTTGGATTCTCTGCTGACATCATGGAGCCTGCTTGGGATTCTCTGTCTCCTTCCCTCTCTGCTCTTCCCCCACTTATGTTCTCTCTCTCTCTCTCAAAAATAAATAAGTGAACACTAAAAAAAGAAATAGTGTACCTTAATCATTTTTTTCTTTTCTATATATTTTTTAAGTTTATTATTTATTTTGAGAGAGAGAGAGAGAGCGAGCGCATTTGGCAAGCCAGCACGAGTAGGGAAGGGCCAGAGAGAGAGGGAGAGAGAGGGAATCCCAAGTGAGCTCCACACTGATAGTGCAGAGCCCGACTCGGGGCTCGAACCCCTGAACTATTACTTGATTGCTCAACAAACTGAGCCACCCAGGTGACACTCTTCTTGCATATTCTATATTAGAAACAAGATCTAAGGGCACACACTTTTTATTTTTATTTTTATTCATTTTCTTTCTTTAGACTATCTACTGTATAAGGTAATGGTGTTTCTTTCAAGATCAGAAAGCCTTGATAGCAAAATCCCTTAGGAACATCCGATTCCAATCAGTGCGTTGGAAAGACAAATTACCAGAGTACATGGTACTACAAAAAATGAAAATGGAGTTAACAAATAGTAGCATTCAGTCTCTTTATTCGGCTTTATTTTTAATTCCTATGTGGAAAACACACAGTGTTCAGTTTTCAGACTTTAAGTTTTGGAACCATTGCTGGTTTTGGTTTGTTGGGTTTTTAGTTGAAATAAAGACACAAAAACCTACTGATCATGTGAAGACCACTTGGTACCTTAACTGTTACACTTTTTCCTTATGTGTTGTTCTTCCAAAGTCTTAGGTAAGTGACATTTTTAAAAATCTAAAATGCGTTTACTGTGATGATTTCCCACTCTTGATTCAGGGTGCTTGTAGTGCCCCTTCTGAAGGAGCATCCTTCTGTGAGCCTTGCTTTGCCTCCTGTAAGTTGGCAGAGAACAGTGGAGCAGTGAATACACAAAACTACACATCGCTAGTGACAGTTGTGACTTTATAGCGTCCTGGGCATTTCATACCGTGATGTAGGAATTGATGCTCCACTAGGTGCTGCTTCTTGTGTTTTCTTTCTTTCTTTCTTTCTTTCTTTCTTTCTTTCTTTCTTTCTTTCTTTCTATTTTTAAAATTTTAAAAATTGTTTTAATTTTTATTTTTTTAATATGAAATTTATTGTCACATTGGTTTCCATACAACACCCAGTGCTCATCCCAACTGGTGCCCTCCTCAGTGCCCATCACCTACCCTCCCCGCCCTCCCACTCCCCATCAACCCTCAGTTTATTCTCAGTTTTTAAGAGTCTGTTATGGTTTGGCTCTCTCTATATATAATGTTTTTTGCCTTCCCCTCCTGCATGGTCTTCTGTTAAGTTTCTCAGGATCCACATTAAGAGTGAAAACATATGGTATCTGTCTTTCTCTCTATGACTTATTTCACTTAGCATAACACTCTCTTTTTTTGAAAAAAAAAGTTTTTTAATGTTTATTTATTCTTGAGACAGAGACAGCATACAAGCAGGGGAGGGGCAGAGAGAGAGGAAGACACAGAAAGTGAAGCAGGCTCCAGGCTCTGAGCTGTCAACACGGAGCCCGAAGCAGGGCTCAAACTCACAAACCATGACATCATGACCTGAGCCAAAGTTGGATACTTAACCGACTGAGCCAGGCGCCCCTTGTGTTTCCTCTTATCCTCTTTTAGAGAAGAATGGAGGAAGTCCTTCTCAAGAGTGTATTCTTTTTTAAAAATGTTTATTTATTTTTGAGAGAGAATGTACACAAGCAGGAGAGGGGCAGAGAGAGGGACACCACAGAGGCCAATGTGGGGCTCGAACTCATGAACCATGAGATCATGACCTGAGCCAGCTGGATGCTTAACCGACTGAGCCACCCAGGCTCCCCTTGAGAGAATATTCTTGTGGGGAGGTTGTCACCACCACAAAGCCATTTCAGATAATTTTAGGTTTGAATGCAATGTAAGAAATCATACAGAGATATCCCATGTACTTTTACCCAGTTTGCTCCAGTGGTAGTATCTTGAAAATCTCTAATGCAATATCATGACCAATATATTGACATTGATATAGTCAAAATACAGAATAGTTCTCTCACCACAAAGATCTCTCATGTTGCCTTCTTATAGCCCCGCCTACTTCCCTCCTGCTCCCACCTGCCCTCTAACTCCTGCCAGTCACTAGTCTGTCCTCCCATTTCTCCTATTTACCATTTCACAGTTGTTATATAAATGAAATTGCACAAAATACAACCTTTTGGGAATGGCATTTTTCCCTGTTCATCCTCATCCTCTGGAGACCATTCAAGTTTTTTATCAATACAGTTGATCCTTAACAACTAGTAGGTTAGGGATGCTGATCTTCCCCCAAGCCCCATGAACTCAAAAATCTGCATATAACTTCTGGATTCACAAAAGCTTAACTAGTAATAGCCTACTATTGACCTGAAGTCTTACTGATAAGATAAACAGTTGACTAACACAAATTTTGTATGTTATATGTATTCTATACTGTATTCTTACAACAAAGTAGCTAGAGAAAATAAAGTCACAAGGAAGAACAGATACATTTGTAGTACTGTACTATAAGAAATCTGTGTATAAGGGGACCCACACACTTCAAACCCTTATTTTTCAAGGGTCAACTGTAGTTTGTTTCTTTTTATTGCCCACTAGTATTCCATGGTGTAGATGTATCCACCATACCTCATTTAAGCACTCACCCATTGAAGGACATCTGGGTTGCTTCCAGTTTGAGCTATTGTAAAGAAAAAAAAGCTGCTATAAATATGCATGTACAAGTTTTTGCATGAACATAAATTTTTACTGTTCTTAGATAAATGTTTGAGAGTGCAATTATTGCTGGACTATTTGACAGTAACATGTTTAATTTTATAGGACCCATCAGTCTTCCTGAGTTGCTTTACCATTCATGGTTCCACTAGCAATGCATGAGTGATCCTGTTTCTCTGTGTCTTCACCAACATTTGATGTTGTCACAACTTTTATCTTTGCCATTCTGATAGGCGTTTAGTGACATTTATTGTAGTTTTAATCTGCATTTTCTCTGATGGCTTATTATGTTGAACATCTTTGCATTTGCTTTTTTACTAGGCAGATATTATCTTTGGTAAAATGTTATGTCCATATCTTTTGTCTCTCTTTGAATTGGATTGCTTATTTCTTAGTTTTAAGTTCTTTATATATTCTAGATACTTGTCCTTTGTCAGACATAAGGTTTGCTACTACATTTTCCCAGTTTGTAGCTTGTCTTTTCATCCTCTTCACAGGGCCTTTCTTAAGGCAAAAGTTTTAAAGTTTGATCAAGTTCACTTGAGCAGTTTTTCATTTTAGAGATCATGTTATTGATCTCTTTTCCTAGGGGCGCCCCTGCGTGGCTCAGTTGGTTAAGTGTCAGACTCTTGATTTTGGCTCAAATCATGATTTCAACATTCCTAAGATCGAGCCTCACATCAAGCCTTGCATAGAGCTCCGTGCTGACAGCATGGAGCCTGCTTGGGATTCTCTATCTCTCTGCCCCACCCACCCCTCGCTCTCTCTCAAAAATAAGTAAACATTAAAAACAAACAAACAAACAAACAAACCTCTTTTCCTAGACCCAAATCCTAAAGGTTTCTCTTATTTTTTTCTTAATATTTTATGTTTTTCCATTTTACATTTAAGTCTGTGATACATTTTGATTTAACTCTTGTATAAGAGGTAAGAGTTAAGTTGAGGTTCATTGCTTTATCTATGGATATTTACTTGATCCAGCCCAATTTGGAAAGAAAGGCTAGCTTTCTCCCATTGAATTGCTTTTGCATATTTCCAGGAGATCATTTGAGCATATTCCTCTGGTACTATCTCTAGATTCTGTATTCTGTTCCAGTGGCCTGTGTGTCTCTTCCTCCAGTGATACACAATATTGATTATTTGAACTATAATAATCCTTGAAGTTGGGTACACGGATTCCTCCCACTTTGTTCTTTTTCCAAATTGTCTTAGAATAGCCAAATCATTCTAATTTCTTTGATTTCTATATAAATTTTAGAGTAATCTTGTCAATATTTTTAAAAGAGCTTTGCTGGGACTTTGATAGGAATTGTATTAAACTTGAATATCAGCTTGTGAAGAATTGACAACCTTTTAATGTGGAGTCTTCTAGTCAATGAACATGATATGTGTATTTATTTAAATCTACTTAATTTTTTCTACTAGCTTTTTGTGGCTTTCTTGATGTATTCATATACATGTTTGGTTAGATTGCTACCTATTTTTGAGCGATTATAAATGATATCTATCATGTTTTAAGGGTTTTTTAAAATGTTTATTTATTTTTGAGAGAGACAGAGACAGAGACAGAGTGTGAGTAGGGGAGGGGCAGAGAGAGAGGGAGGCACAGAATCTGAAGCAGGTTCCAGGCTCTGAGCTGTCAGCACAGAGCCCGATGTGGGACTCACACTCATGGACCATGAAATCATGACCTGAGCCAAAGTCAGACGCCCAACTGACTGACCCACCCAAGCGCCCCTATCATGTTTTAAATTTCAGTGTCCACCTGTTTATTGCTAGTATATAAAGATACAGTTGGCTTTTGTATGTGTATCTTAAATCCTATGATTTGATGAACACATTTTTTATTTCTAGGAGATTTAGTTTTTAGTTTATTTTTAGGTTCTCTGGGATTTTCTGACAATTATGTTTCTTGCAAATAAAGACAGTCATATTTTTGCCTTTTTTTTTAAATTTTTATACCTTTTCTTTCCTTTTATTGCCTTATTATACTGACTAGATCCTCCAATGTGTGCTACAAAAAAGTAGAGAGAGTGGCTGTCTTTTTTTGTGCCCAGTGTTAGGGAGAATATATTCATTTTTTCACCAGTCAGTAAAATATTAGCTATAGGATTTTGTAGGTATCCTTTATCAACATAAGGAAATTTCCTTCTATTCCTATTTTTTTTTCTGAGAACTTATGTCATGAATGGATGTTGAATTTGTTTAAATTCTTTTTCTGCATTGATGGATATGATCATAAATGATAATTTTTTTTTCTTTAGCTTTTTAATATGGTGGTTAAACCAGCCCTGCATTCCTGAAATAAACATCATTTGGTTATGGTGTATAACTTACATATACATGAATTTTATTTGCTAATAAACTGCTGAGGATTTTTGTTTCTGTAGTCATGAGGGATGTTGGTATGTAGTTTTATCTTCTTGTACTGTCTTTGATTGATTTTTGCATCAGGGTGATACTAGCTTTATAAAATGAATTGTGAAGTGTTCCCACACCTTATATTTTCTGGAAGAGATTGTGTTGCATTTACGTTAATTCTCTGAATGTTTGATAGAATTCTCCATCTGAGCTTGGAGATTTTTCTTTTTAGGAACTTTAAAATTATTATTTCAGTTACTTTAATGGTTATAGGATTAGTCAAGTTATCTGTTTTATATTGAACAAGGTTAGGTAGTTCATGTTTTTCAAAGATGTGATCAATTTCATGTCATCTCTCAGCTGTTATGTCTATAGAGCTATTTATGGTATTTTTTATTTTATTGTTTTGGTATCAGCAGGAGCTATGTTGATATCCCCATTCCATTCCTGATACAGGTAATTTGTACTCTCTGTCTTGTTTTCTTGGTTACTCTTTAGAGGTTTGTCAGTTTTGTTGTTCTTTTGAAAGATCAGTTCATTATTTCATTGTGTTTTTTTCTGTTTTTAATTTCATTGGTTTCTGCTCTTGTGTTTATTATTAACTTCTTTTACCTTGTTTGTTTGTTTGTTTTGTTTGTTTCTCTTTTTTTTTTAGTTTCTTGAGGTAGGAATTTGGATTTATTGTTAGGCTTTTCATCTTCCCTAATGTAAGTTTGTAATAATATATACTTCCCTTTTAGCTCTGCAATAGCTGTGTCCCACATATATTAACATTTTATATTTTTATTTTCATTCAGTTCAGTTTACTTTTTAATTTCTCTTGAAACCTCTTCTTTGACCCATGGGTTATTTAGAAGTGTGCTGTTTAGTTGCTAAGTATTTGGAGATTTTCATGTTCTCTTTTTGTGACTGATTTCTAGTTTGATTTCCATTGAGGTCAGAGAATACACTCTGTATGATTTCAATTATGCTAATTAGTTGAACCTTTTTTATGGCCCAAAATATGATATAGTATGGCATATATTCCACATATAATTGAAAATAAATGTGCATTCTGCCATTTTGTAGAGTGTTCCATGAATGCTGGTTAAATCTTATTGGTTGATGGTATTGTTGAGTTCTATTATATCTTTTTGATTTTCTTTCTGTTTGTACTCTCAATTTCAAAAGAAAGGTTTTAAAGACTCCATCTGCAGCTGTGGTTTTGTCTACTAGGTTTTGCTTAACTTGTTTATAGCTCTGTTTTGGGTGCATACTCAGGGTTGCTATGTCTTTTTGATGAATTGATCCTTTTATTATTGTATAATATTTCTCTTTCTTTAATATATACATTTTGCTTTGAGTTCTATTTGATCTGATATTAACATAACTACTCTTGCATTTTTTAAAATTAATGCCTGCATGCTTCATGTTTTTCCATGTTTTTCACGTGTCTGTATCATGTTAAAAGTGAGTTTCTGGTAGACAGTATATAATTGGGTCATTCACATTACTAATCTCTTTCTTTTAATTGATGTTTTTAGACCATTTACATTTAACATGGTTATTGGCATGTTAAGGCTTAAGTCTGTCATTTTAGTTTTGTTTTCTGTTTGTTTTCTTTCATTTTCATTTCTCTCTTTTTTCCTAACTTCTTGCATGTTACTTGAATGTATTTAGAATTTAATTTTGATTTATCTATAGTATTTTATGTTTATCTCTTTGCATAGCTTTTTTAGTGGTGGTTCTAGGTATTAAATTATATATGCATAGTTTATCACAGTCTACTGATGTTATCATTTTACAAATTTGAGTGCAGTGTAGACACCTTACCTCCCTTTATGTCTTCACTCTTCCTCATATATAGTACTTGGCTTAAATATATTCTCTACATATATTTAGAATTTTATCAGTCTTATACTTTATTATTTTGCCACCAAACATGAGGCACCTGGGTGCCTCAGTCACTTGAGCATCCGACCTCAGCTCGGGTCATGGTCTCGCGGTCTGTGAGTTCAAGCCCGGCGTTGGGCTCTGTGCTGACAGCTCAGAGCCTGGAGCCTGCTTCGGATTCTGTGTCTCCCTCTCTCTCTGCCCCTCCCCCACTCATGCTCTGTCTCTCTCTGTCAAAAATAAACATTAAAAAAAATTTAAAAAAGAAAAGAAAACTTAAGACCAAAGCAGTATCTGTTGTATTTACCCATGTTTTTGTTTTACTGTGTTTTTTCCTTCCAGATGTTTTAATTATCTTTTTAAATTACTTCCTTTTTGTTTATAGAACATCCTTTAGTCCTTTCAGAAGAGGTCTGCTCATGACTAATTCTCTTCACTTTCCTTCATCTGAGAATGTCTTGATTCACCTTTCATTCTGTAAGGGTATTTTCACTGGTTAAAGGATTCTGGGTAAACAGTTCTTTCCTTTCAGCCCTTAAAAGGTGTTATTCTACTTGTTTTTTATATCCATGGTTTCTGATATGAAATTTGTTGTAATTCAAATTACTTTTTTGCTATAGACAAGATGTTATTTCTCTCTTACTAATTTCATTATTTTTCTTTGTTTTCAGAGAGTTGCCTGTGATGTATCTTGGTTCGTATTTCTTACTGGATTTATGTTGTTTTGAATTTGCTCATTTTCCTGAAACCAAAGGTATATGTCTTGAAAAATAAGGGAAATGTTCAGCTGTTATTTCTTTGGGTATGTTTTTTGTAACCCTATCCTTTTCCTCTCCTTCTGTGACTTCAAGTGTAATGAATGTTAGATCTTTGGGTAAGGTCTTATGGATCCCTGCAGGTCTTATTGTTGTTGCTGTTTTCAGTCTATTTTCCTCTGTTTTTCAGATTGGATTATATCTATTCTGTCTAGTCCATAATATTCAAATAAATTCACTGATTCTTTCTTCTGTCCCCTCCATTCTGTCATGGAGCCCATTCCATGAGTTTTAAATTTTGATTATTGTATTTTTCACTACTAAAACCTACATGTGGCTCTTCTTTATGTCTCTGATTTCTTTACTGAATATATTTCTACATTTTTCAATGTTTTTGTTTGTTTCAGCATATTCACAATTATTTATTTAAGCTATTATTTTGTGATTTTCTTTAAAATCTTTATCTGATATTTTTTGTCATCAAGGTGTTCATATCTATTGATTATCTTTCTTTTTTTCATCCTCTTTGGAAATTTCTGGTTATTGGAATGATGAGTGATTCCCAACTGAAACCTGGACATTTTGGATATTATGTTATGAGTGTTTGTGAAGAGAATGCTATACATCATTACTGCCAGAGTGGGTACAAGTCCAGTTTCCATACTCAGCTCTGTTGATACCCAAGGGCATGAAAGAAGGGTGTAGGAAGGGGAGGTAGATTTTACTATCCTTTGGGAATGAAAGTTCAGGTCCTCTCCAAACCTAAACTTTTCCAGCATGCCTCTTTATATCCTCTCCAGGGTAGAAGTCTAGGCTCACCACTTGGCCTCTGCTTCTGCAGGTGGGAGTGGGTCCACAGTTTTTTCTGTGGTTGTTGGTTAGAGTAGAGCAGCTATTGTCCAAATTCTCTTGTCCTGTCAGGCTGTTCTTTTCCTAGTGATTTGGCTAGAGGAGAAAACTTTTTGTTGGGCCTTCTTAGTTTGTTTCCCTTTATAGTTCCAGCTTGCTGGTTCCTTCACCAAGAAGTCAAGGCTATGTAATACAAAAGGAAAATTCAGGGGACTTACCACCTTTATTCCCCCTTGGGTTTTGAGGTCCCTAGCTATTCTTCCTTCTCTCTTTCTTTTAGAGTCCTATTATGTTCATTTTGTATATAATATCCAGGGATTTTATTTTATTTTTTTATTAAAAAAATTAATGTTTATTTCTGAGAGAAAGACAAAGTGTGAGTCGGGGAGGGGCAGAGAGAGAGAGAGGGAGACGTAGAATCCTAAATAGGTTCGAAGTTCCCACCTGTCAGCACAGAGCCCAATGCGGGGCTTGAACCCACAAACCATGAGACCATGAACAGAGCCAAAGTCAGACGCTTAACTGACTGAGCCACCCAGGTGCCCCTGTAATGTCCAGGATTTTAGTTGTACTTCATGGGAGTAATAAAGTACATCTACTCCATGTTTTTGGAAGCTGAAGTCCTTGATACCATTTGCTTTTCAATGGGAACAGTAAACAAATTCTATATTTGATGATGTAGACATATTGTAAAATTAAAACTTTTTGGCTAAAATGTTAAAATTTCAATCATGAATCTTAAAAAACATGTCATTCACCAAAGAAAAGCATTAATTCTTGATGTCTTGCCTGTTTGTAATTAGATAATAGAAATACCACATGGAGAACTGATTGCCTCTGAAGAAGTTTGTATTTTCTGTCAATCTCATTAAAGAAAATACAAATATAGAAATAAAGTAAAGGCCATGACTTATTCCTATTTTTTTTATTAAAATAAATGGTCTTTCAGAAGTGGTCTTACAATGGGCTATGCCAGATAAAATAAATCCATGACAAGAGAGTCTACATTATTTAAGTTAGGCTAGAATCTATACATTTTCTGTCCTTTTTGTTGTTTACCTTATAGGTTGATTAGAAATTAATGTTTGGATACCACTCTTTTGTATTTATATTTGATCTTACTATTTTGATCTTATGATCTTAGTACTACATAATAACCAAGAAGTCTTAAAAATAAAGTGAGTGGGGCATCTGGGTGGCTCATTCTGTTAAGTGTCCGACTCTTGATTTCGGCTCAGGTCATGATTTCACAGTTCATGAGTTTGAGCCCTGCATGAAGCTCTGCACTGATAGTGCACTATCCCTTTCTCTTTCTTCCTCTCTCTATGCCCCTCTCCACTCACCCACTTTGGGATTGGGATTCTCTTTCTTCCTCTCTCTATGCCCCTCTCCACTCACCCACTCTTTCTTGGTCTCTCTCTCTCAAAATAAATAAATAAACTTTAAAATAAAAAGGCTATCTTTTAAAATAAATAAAGTGAGTAACTATAATATGAAAGTCAATGGAAATGCAAAACGAAAAGGTAAATTCCTTTCCTCAAGAATCCAGGGAAGAGGCGTTTAACTTCAAATGACAGAAGTCTTAAACTTGTTAATTTGAAATAATATGAAAGGTTCTGCATGAGTCGATAGGGTGAATGTGAAAGACCTTAGGACAGTAAAAATGTGTAGGATAAATTAATAAAGAAACCTTCAGAATTGGTTTTATTATTTGTGGGTGACACACTTCGTTTAATGGCATGAATGAAATTAAATGCACTTTGCTTTTGAATTCTACTGCTTCTCAGTGGAGATGGGTTTAAACATATATTGTGACAGAATTGAAGAGGGATATTATATCCATCATAAGTTTAACTAGATGCCAGATATTTCTTTTGTCTAGAAAAAACGGATGGCTTGGAGATATTAAATCCACACCCACGTGTGCTCACACACACCAAACTGGATCTTGAAAAGCAAAGATTAACTTCTAAAAGTAAGTCTAGTTCATGACTGTATGATGAAAAACTAGTTATTTGCTACTCCCTGTTTTTTTGCACTTACTCTTTTAAGGGGACGTCATTAGTAAACAATATCTTCTCTGTGACTGAAAGGACTTTTATATTCAGATGGTGTTTTTTATGTTGGTTCGGGTCTCATTCATAGAAATGAGTGGAAATCTCCAAATAAAAATATGTCAGAGAATCTGATCTAGTAGTTCATAAAATAAAAGAAAAAGAAAAGGCTAGTATACATATGAAAAATTGCTGTAGATAGCGGGAGGTAGTCAGACATTTTCAAAACAAAGCTAATGAAGATATAAATTGGAATAATAGTTCTAGAGGGCAGTTTGTCAGGATATGTCAGGAACCATGCAAACCCTTTGTCCCAGTAATTTCACTCCAAAGAATCTGTTCCAAGAAAAATAATCAGAGAAGCACAGAAAAAATTAAATAAGAGTATGCATCAAAATATCTCTATCAGTTTTCTGTTGTTTTCACTGTTTATTATTTTTCTTCCTAATCCTGGTACTATTTATCTTTTACATTTGACAGTTGTTTCATAGTATCAATTTCCAAATTGGTAAAGAAATATAATAAATACTATTTTCAAAAGCATATATTAAAATTGTCATAGTTAACCCGTTTCAATCCCATACCGTGGTAGCCAGTTAAGAATTGAATATTCTTCTTATGGTCTTTGTTACTCTTTAGGCACAAAATCCCTTTAATTCTTTCTTGTGTCTGTGACCGAAATGTTTTAAATGGTAGACACCAGAAACTGTAATAAAAAGCCAACCAATAAGTAAGAGGCTCTGTGTGCTTAAAATGCAGGGCCACCTGGTGTGGAATCCACAGATCTTGTGTTAGATTCCAGCTCTGTTACTAACCTTTGGCAAGTCTGTTAATCCCTCTGGAGGCAATTTTCTTTTTATTACTTGAAACATATGATGTTGTTGTTTTTGTTGGTTGAAACATTTCTATAGTGGCAATTTCTTGTTCAACACAATAAAGTGAATAATAGATTTTCTCCTAGCACCAGTGATCTGTAAGTGTATTGTAGAGTTAAGGCTGAATTGTCTTAAACAAATAGTTTCATCTTCAAAAAATCTGCTTCAAGAGGCAAAGGAGACTCTGGCCATTCACAAACCTTCACATATTAACTAGTGAAATGGTTAGGTTATTCTTTCATTTAAAAAGTATTTTCCTGGTTCCCAATCCTGTGTTATGTTGAGGCACAAAAATAAAATACTAGGGGCCCACTAGGTTGAAAAGAGTTAATTGGTACATGTTCAATCTTGAAGACACCAAATTCCAATAGTCTAAGAAAGTTTAAGTATAAGTTAGAAAATATCAGAATTGAGAATTTTTTAAAATGTCATAAAAATAATAGGTCAGACTCTAGGTACTAAAGTATTTTGTGTTTGATGAAATGAGGGAAAAGGAGAGAAAATGTAAATTAAAGAAAAATATTTACTTTAAAATGATGTAACTTATAAGAGTATAAAGTTTTTTAAAGAAATTATACAATTCTATTCTTTTACAGTTTCCATGAAGTGATGCAATCTTACATGGTCTCATTTTAAGGGGATGGAAAATGAGTTTGTTGATACAGTATGTGTGCTCTAATAGAAATAACAATAGACATGGAGTCATTGCAGGGAAAATCTGGAATCTGATTGCTGTACTCCTAAGAGGGCAGAGAGATTCAGATAACCTCATGAGCTAAAGATATTTATTATCATTCTAGTAAGATTCATGCTTCTTTGGGAAAAGAAACTGTAAAATAATCCACCTGTTGGAAGCAGTGATACTTGGCAGAGGTTCAGGACCCCCCTCTCCCCGCCCCCCCACCAACACACTCTCTTCTTCCCTCTGCCCTGGCCGTGGTGCTGATTCTGCTGGAAGTAAGCAGCCAATCATGGTGCATTATCTCACACTGGAAAAATGTCACCGGCAACACACCAGAATCAGAACCAGTAGACATGCATTCGGGGTCTTGCAACATATCATATTCTAGTGGAGACAAACCAAAAGGGATGGAGAGAATTTCTTTGAGTTCCTACCAGACGTTTCTTATATACAAAGCTGTTGAGTTAGTAGAGAAATCATGTGGACATGTGCAGTCTTTTTCAGCTACTCCTTTGAGACTTCCTGTTTTGAAGAAGTCTGTCATGTCCTGGCTGACATGTTGAAAAGAAACTCTTTTGCTCCAGTCTTTGCGAAGTACTTCAAATTAACAAAGAGAGCAGTGAGTCACTCCTCATAGGGTTCACATGGGCAATGAATATTTGGTCCAAGAAGGGCAGTCTCTGGAAGAAAATGATGATGTGGTCAGTAGGGAGGCAGTCATGCAGGAATTCAGAAGAGGGCACTGAGCCAGTTCCTTGCTGCACAGCCGTACAGTCCCCATTAACCACAGGGAACCGCTCTGAAGCCAGGACTCTGAAGGGGATGACAGTGGCTGTGGCCTTTCCATGCTGCTTCTTAGGCATATCAGATGAGAATGCCAGAGAGTCACACACTCTGGAATTACCTGCACCTTCACGTGAAATCCCTCAGGGCCGATCATCACAAATCTTAGGCAAAGAAATGTTCTGCATTTTCAAGGGTTTAACCCCACTGACTAATAGAACTGGAAGACATTGTTGATGGTAGAGGGCAGGAGCACGTGTGCTTGATATTGGCAGCTTTCAATATAGCATGTCTCCAGGTTCTTAGAAATTCTCTCAGTTTGGTATTATTTTTTTTTCCTCTACACATTTGCAATGTCATCTGGAGAATCAAGCTGTGTTTCTGTAGTGTCAAGAATAATGCTAAAAAGAATTCCACCTGGTTAA
Source organism: Panthera pardus (assembly GCF_024362965.1). Lineage (NCBI taxonomy): Eukaryota > Metazoa > Chordata > Mammalia > Carnivora > Felidae > Panthera > Panthera pardus. The sequence continues at coordinate 140,007,758 of NW_026526765.1, read as the reverse complement.
TTTAATCCTCTCTCTTTTCTCTTCTCCTGCTCTTTCTCTTCTGCCTTTCCAAATACTTTTCTGACTACTAGAGATGAGTTGCAGGATAATAGAAACTTAATGAGGCTTCTCATAAGTGTTTGAATCGAAAACTTGAATGTCTAAAGAAATACTGATGGGCTCCTTAATAAAGGAACAATTTCTAATCCATTTGGTTATTAAGTGCTCCCAAGCAAGTGTAATAAAAACATCCCAAGTCCTGGATAAGAACTCTAACAGGGGATTCGTTGCTTTCAGTGTATCTGAATACAGCCTCTGCTTCCTGTTTGGGCAGGTGTCCAGTCACAAATGGATTTCTCAAATGGGCTCCTTTGCACCTCGCTTACCAGATGGAGAGGGTTTGAGTAGGTGAAGCTGAAATTCCAAATGTGGTTCTCGAATTTTACTTTGAGATTGTTCATCCTAAAAATTATTAGTCTCCCCATCACTGGAGGATAAAGGTTACATGCATTTGGCAGTTGTATTAAGTGTCAATTATTTAAATGGAAAAAGTGGCATGGAATTTTCCATTTTTCTTTTACAACAGATCGCTATGGAGTAAGTTTTAAACAGGTTGAAACCTTCTGTTGTCTTTTCTCTTTTAATAAATCTCAGAAGCTGTATGACATCAAAATTGCTCATGAATTATTTGCACATCTACCTGAAGCTAATATCTACTTTTTAAATTTACTACCTCTCTTCTGAAAGTGTGTATATTTGTGTTTTATAAATCTATGTATACATATATATGTGTATATATATATATGTATGTATATATATATATATGTATGTATATATATATATATATTAATAAAAATACACTTCCATTTTTGTTAAGTCACACATAAGCTCATATTACATCCTGACAGAGTCATATCATGTAAAAAGAATAAAACTTTGCTTGCCTTGAAAACTTAAAAATACTGATTTCCCAGTAATGACACTTTAAAAACAGATGAAGAAACAGGCAAACATATACTATGAGACCAGACAGTATTTTCATAGGAATTACCTATGAGTCATCCCCTGTGTGTCTCTGTTTCCATTTAGAATTTTGATAAAAATTACCTTTTAGGTTTATTTACAATTCTATTTTTTATTCCCTTTTATAAAGAAAGGACAAATATGATCTTATTTTATAAGAAATCCCTGCAAATAAAAATGGAAACATTAGAATATATATTTTGTTTAGATATTTCTAAATAATGTTTGAAAGTTTCTCCCAGAGATATGGCTTCATGTTCACTGAACACATACGTGCTGTAAGCTGACCTGGTTTGTGTAAATTAGGACTCTGTTAAAAATGCAGATTATAGAAAACCTGATTAAGAGTGGCTTAAGTTTATTGTGGTGATTTTTCTTATGTAACAATTCTGAGGCAGGCAATCCAAGTCTAAAGCAACATATTCATAGTATCATGATGCACTTAGACATTTTCTGTTTTTCTGTTTCTCCACCCATGTCATGTGATTTTTTTTTTTCCTGATGGTGATAAAATGACTGCTGCATGTCCAGCATCACATCAGTTTTCAGGCAGAAAGAAGCGAGGAGAGCAAGAGGCTAATGAGGGCTCAGAAAAGCTTGCCAGCTGTCTATCCTTTAAAAAAGTTTCCTATCTGTTCCATCTCATTGAACATAGTGGGTCCCATGACAGGAAAGGGGGCGAGAAAGGGGAGTAGTTTAGCTTTCTGGCCTCAGAAGAAGAAGGCAACTACAGTGACTTTGGAGATGTCTGCCAGCCCATTCATTGCAACTGTCTGTCAGTGGTCACACCAGGCAAAGCAGTCTAGCTAAGCAGCTACTTCTTTTCCTTCTGATCATTGAATGATTTGACTTATAAGTCAGTTTTTATTTTTGAGAGTGTATCCAGAAGCTCTGCAGAAATTAGATACCTAAAGATACCGTCTTTCTGAAGCCTGTCACAACTGCACTTCTATGAGATAATACTCCACATTTAGTCATAGAGATTTACACTCTCTGAGGCATTTTTATGTTATGTGTGTGTGTATATATATATATATACACACACACACACACACACACACACACACATTTGTCAAAGCTAAAATGGGCATTAAGATTTATTTCTGTTTTTGATGACATCATGTCTAGAGAATATTTACTTCAATTACAAAACAACCTTTTTATTGATTATCATTCCAAATTTATGGGTAGTGGTTTTCAATTCGAAAAATCTTGCAGTTAGCAAAAATGGCAATTGTATGCCTGCGTGCAGACAGATGGCATACCTCAGCAATTTAGTTTGTTCATCTTACAGAAAAGTATGAATTCCCTCAGGACCAACATGCCTAGTTCATATCAGCTATGGAGGCAGCAAGAGTAAAATGTGGGACTGACACAATGTGGACATAGTCTGTCTGTAAAGCCTGAAGAATGAAATTCAATATTTTGGTGATTTTTATGATTGTGTTTTGCTTTGTTTTATATATTTTAATTAAAAACATCTTTTTTTCCATTAATACCTACACGCTCAAGTCTATTATTATGATATAACTTGAACTTTGTCAGAGAACACAGATTCAGAATATTTAAGATGTCCGACTTCGGTCAAGTTCCTGAGTGGGGAGTGTGAGCTTCTGTTTTCTTCTTGGCAAATGGGGACATTACCACATGAATCACAGTCATGTTTCCGTGAGATAAAACATGGGACATGCCTAGCACAGAGCCTGGGCAGAGCAAAGACTTAGTTTCTTTTCCTTCCTTCCTCTTTATTTCTAGCTTTTTACCTTCATACCTGAAAGTGCCTGGCTCTTTTATAATCTTTATTTCAGATTGGGGCGGGGGCAGGTGTGTGCTGGGGGAAAGAGAAAGGTACAATAGTGAACAGAGTTGCAGAGTCATTCTGGAGTGTCCCAGGAGCTTAGAGATTCAGAGGACAGCAGTCACTGCCAGAGAAATCTTTTCCAGAACTTTTAAAACTATGTCCTGTTGGGTTTGTATGGAGACAACTGGACATCAAAGCTGTGCATTCCTATCAGCAGCGGATACCGCTGGTTGCCTGCCCCCTGCAGATTCCCTCTTCCTCCCTTCATGTCACAATCTTGCTTTGGTTTGAGGTGCTCACGTGTCCACGACATACATATAATTTTCAGCCTCTTTTGCTAAATTGTGATGCAGTCAGGTAGTGACATCTAAATGTAAGGCATTGGTAGCGCTTCTGGGAAACCTTTTAAAAGGGAGTAGACGGTGGCACATACAATTTCTCCTTTTCCTTCCTTTCCTCCCTTCCCATTGCCTGGCATAGGGAGACACAGTTGCCGTTCTAAACCATGAGGATGAAAGCCACACGCAAAGATGGGTGATATCTGGAGTATTCTTTCTAGACTTCTTTTGGTTGTGGTATATTCCCTGGAGGGCTTAAAATTGGGCTTTCTATCGCGTAAACCCCTATGTGCTAAGAGCCGTGTTATTTATTTATATTTTTTACATGCAGCTGTATCCAGTTTTCAACTGTTGAAATAACTTAAAAGAGAATGTATGGAGACTAATGACAATTTACCCTCCTAATAGCCCTCTGCTGCCATATGATAAAATCTGCTTCCTTCACTTGATAGTCCAGGAAGCCCCAACTGCTTTAGAAATCACAGTAGAAAGGAAGGGCTTTAGAACAATGGTATTCTTTTTCCGTTCATCATTAAATTCCCATACTCATAGGCTCACACTTCTCTACTGTGTGCAGAATACACCTACGTTATAAAACCTGTTTTTACTTAGCAGCGCCTTAGTGGGTAACATCCTTCCGCAAACATTCTTTTCCTATATACAAGGATCATAGGTTTTATCTATCTATCTATCTATCTATCTATCTATCTATCTATCTATCTAGAGAGATAGCTTGAGCAGGGGAGAGGGGAAGGAGGAAAGAGAATCTCTGCATGGAGCCTGATGCAGGGCTCAATCACATGACCTTCAGATCATGACTTGAGCCGAAATTAAGAGTTGGATGCTCAACCAACTGAGCTACTCAGGCACCCCTCCTCTTAGGTTTTAAAGCATGAATTTGGGGACAGAGCTGCTGTATGATTATGATCTGCTTTATCAAACAGTGAAAATGTTAAATATGTAAATGCTGCATATGGGTACATTAAACCATAATGTCATAAGAAGTACTAGGGTTGTCATTGTCTGAATTTAAACATTCATTACTAAATGCTTTTATTCTGTATAACTTGTAAATTGTGTTGGGTGAGGTTGGATGGTGATAATAATTTGCTTAGTAAGATAAAATTTGTCAAACTGGAAATATATAGTGATGGGCCTAGCTTCCTCATAAATGGGCTGTCGATTATATAGCCCTATCTTCTGTTTACGTTACCTGTGAATCTAGATAGTGAATTTCTAATTAGCTGACAAAACGCAGTAGTGTAGTAAATCCTTGTCCTATACATTCACGCGTGTTTTGTGTTTCTTGTATTCATCTTGTAAATACTTTAACTCACATGGTTTATGAGCAGCACAGGCCCACTATGGTGTAATCATACATCTGTGGGCCAGATTTTCCCCTTGGCTTCTGTTGGAGTTTTCTGCCTCCATCTGTAGGACTGTTTACAACCATATGCTTTGGGGATCATGTGAGAGAAAAAAGGGCTGGTTAAGAACACCAGAAGATGGATGGCAAGCCATTCTGGGCTACTGAAATTTTTCAGTTGATGCAGCTGGGGAAAGTATGCTGCTTGCCAAGGCTCTGTTTTCTCAGCGTGGGGGTATAGGGAATAATGGCTGAGAAGCACCCTACCCCCAGGGTTTCTCTATCTATTGACAGTTCCTTTTGCCATTCTTCATAGTTAAATGCAGTAGTATTTAGACATTACTTGGGAGAGAGGGGGAGGATTGAAATTTGAGAAGGAGAGCTATCAATTTTATGCTACTGGTGGCTGTTGAATTTTTGTCATGTTTCAGTGTTAATGGAACTGCAGTTTTCCCCTAGAGTATTGAATTGGAGTGGGAGGAAATTCTTGTGAATTTCAGGCAAATGACAGGTGACTATCAGGGCAGTTCACTTTTCCTTGTGTCTGTTCAATCAGAAGTGTGGACTAACAGGAAATGAATAACCTGAATGTGCTGCTGAATTTTGTGTCAGCATTGAGTCATATTTACTCCATAATAGATCATCAAGACTTTAAGTGCTTTTATCAGGATATTTCTCCAGCTTGACATGTTGGGCTTCTGGTATATGGGGATTACTGACTCCCTGTTCAGTATACTGCCCTCTACAAGGGGGTGTTTGTACTAGTGTGTCAATAAGGCTTCTTTAACCAAAAAGAGTTTCCAGAAGAGCCAGTGCATGAAAGGTTAAAAGATCCTTATGGTAAAATGTCCCAAACTGGATAAATACCTGTTTTATCCTAGCCAGGCTTACTAAAGTGTATTGTCATTAACTTACTCTGACTTAGTGTTCGTTTCTCAACTGTTGAAGTGGGAGAATGATTTATGCCTGCTTCCCAAGAGATGGAGTTACAAGCAAAGTACTCATGATTGGCACAACACTTGGGGTTCTCAGAAGGCTACTTAAATGCTAAATGATAGCATTCAATACGTTACATAGAAGCTTGTTAATGTATGTTAGAATACAGTTCATAATGGGAATATGAGAAATGGATAGGTCTTGACAGTCAAAACCGCTCCTCAGTTGAAACCGCTAAGATGTAAAATTACTCTCTGGCATTGCTTATCATTGTGCAACAGAGCCTGCTATCGTTGAGGGATTATTTTGAACTTCCTATCATTTGTAGAAAAGGATCATGTCCCATGAAATGCCATCTGTGCCCACATATTGGATGTCAGACATGGTATGATGCCACTATCTATCTATTTATTTATTTATTTATTTATTTATTTATTTATTTATTTTTAACTATCATAAACAACCTTATAACATGGCTGATAAAGGGGATAGGATGCACTGGGTGATAGTGAGGGGGAATTTGAAAATCACCTTATTAGGTAAATGAATTCTACTTAGTGTGGTCCCCAAATTGGAATACCTAGAGGATTCCTATGTATCCCAAACCCTAGAATTTAGACAGATTTAATAGACAATTAGCTTGTCATATATATCTCTGATGCAGCGTGGACAAGGAATCAGGAGACCCAAATTGCACTCCTGGCCCTGCCTGGTATTGTGCCATGGGCCTTTAGTTATCTCATCAGTGAAATATGTGGGGTGCCTCTTTTTACTTACTTGGAAACACTAATGTCATGTGTTTAAGAGTACAGTACGATATTATGAGATATGGTCTGGTGTTCAGCCTTATGGTTTCAGAAACCTGATTTATTGGCATACTGAATGTGAATCTGTCTCTTAGGATCCCCCACACAAGCTCCCATAAACTAATGAATAAAAGCAGAATGCCAATGTATTAATATATAATGAGAAATAACACTACCAGAGGGGCCATCAGCTTTTGGCTAGCTGATTTTCTTCCTAAAGGCAGGCTACTTGGGAAACCAGAATATAATTAAAAGCCTATACAGGTTGAATGAAATCAGTTTAGATTAAATGGCATCAATCTAAAGTAACTTAATTCGTGCATATAAGGCTTTATTTATCCCTGGGACCAGAGAGAATATAGCTTTGGGCCAAAGCATTCCCTCCCTGGGACCATGCCTCTGAGAATGTTCCCTTTCTACATCTTTCTAAATTTCCATTGCCAGCTCTTCTGACTGGTTCATTATTATTGATGATAGCCAGGTTTCCATGTCTGGGAGCCATTTCTGTCTCTTCAAAATGACTTACCTTATCTCTCTCTAACCCATTATGTACTAATTTTATAATTCAATTTTCAGAAGGAAACCATATCTCTCTTATTTCTAAGTTCTTGGTGGAATTTCTCTCCATAGCCCTGGCCCTCTCCTCACTGCCTATGTTAGGTTAATTCAATATTGAGAGAAGTCAGGTCTAGGGCAACTTTCTACTCACTTAATGCATTTATTTGGGAAGTTCTTGGTGTTTAAGAGGCAGTTAGACTTTTCAGATTTACTCTTATCCTATAGAAAAGAATCAAATTCCTTCGATTTTGACAACAGAGAAGAAAGAATATTACATTTTGGTCCCAGTTTAGTGTCCAATAAAAAGACAAGCACACAAACAAAAACCTAGAAGAACCCCTGTGGATGTGTCATTTCCACTGATTTATCTTAGGAAAGTAAAGGATAGGGGAGCCTGGATGGCTCAGTTGGGTGAGTCTCTGACTTTGGCTCAGGTCATGATCTCACAGTTCATAGGTTCGAGCCTTGTGTCGGGCTCTGTGCTTACAGCTCAAAGCCTGGAGCCTACTTTGGATTCTGTGTCTCCTTCTCACTTTGCCCCTCCCCCGCTTGTGCACACTCGCTCTCTCGCTCTCTCTATGACATAAACATTAAAGAAAAGAAAGTAAAAGAAAAAAAACCCTGCCCTTACTGGAGGTCTTCTAGGAAAATGAACAACCATTGTTTTTGGAAGCTTTGGTGTAAGAGAAATCTGTTTGAAGTCCCTAAGACCCACAGTTAAATTATTCAGTTTTATTCACCGCACCAATTAGGTCACGCTTTATTAGTGTGGTTAAGGAACCCTGAGAGGAAAGATGCTAATGGAGTTTCAAAAATTTTCCCCCTCACAGCTGTGCTGAATTTCAGCCCTGCCCCAGATTCAGGCACCTACCTGCTTTGTATGCTACCAGCACGACCCAGAACTCTTGATATTGCTGGACTCCCCTTGTGTTGACTTGTTCTCCCTGCTCCCCATGCAGGGGCTAGTGTTTAGGGTACAAGTCTCCTTCCCTCATGCAACTGCTGTCTTTTGCTTTTCCAGGAGGCATAACTTCCTGTTTCTGGCAGGTTTCTGAGCATCCGGCTTGTGAGGGCTCCAGGGGATCAAATCCATAAAAGATCCCAATTTTTTCAAACTCCATTAGTATCTTTCCTGTCAGGGTTCCTGGCTGTGGCTTCTATACTTAGTTAACAAAATGAGCAGTCATGAGGATGGGGTGGAGGAGTGCCAGGAAGGCTGGAGTACCTCTGGTGAAACTTGGTATATGGAAATCCCTTCCTCGGGGACTCTTGTTCCTGGCCATTCTTCCCACACATTTGGAAGGGATGCATGAATGTTATCTTATAGGAGGTTGGATTATGGCAGCAGAGAAAAATGAGGATGACACTGAGGAGGTATTGCCTATAGGCACTCTCTAAAGAGCCTTTAAGACTTAAATCAGGGACACCTGGGTAGCTCAGTCAGTGAAACATCAAACTCTTGATTTCGGCTCTTGTCATGAGTTCACACCCCCAATATGGTTCTGCACTGACAGCGGTGTGGAGCCTGCTTGGGATTCTCTCTCTTCCCCTTCCCTGCTCTCTCTGACCCCCACCCCCACCCCCTCTCTCAAAATAAATAAATAAACTTTTTTTTTTTAAAGACTTAGGTCATTCTGCTTATATCTTTTCTGTGACTTCCTGGTAAATTTAAATTTTGACATCTCATCATGGCCATCTGTCATAGCCTACCTTTCCAGGCTTACCTCAGACCTCATTCTCCTTTGCTCTTTATACCGTAGCCACACTGCTCCCCTTCTGGGTCTCAAAACCTCATACTCTATGGGCTCAAAGGCCATAGGTCTTGAGACCTGACCCTGACCCTCCTCTTCTTCAGCTGATTCCTTCTCATTCATGGTGAGATCCTGATTGCTGGCCCTGTCCTGTGTTCCCATTTTTCATAGAACTTCTCATAGGACTTGTCACAGTTTGGACTTTTATATTTATGTGTGTGTGTGTGTGTGTGTGTGTGTGTGTTTAATTGACAGGCTTACAAGGCTAGCAAGAACATCCGTCTCATATGTTATCGTATGCTTAGCCTTTAGCACCACCTCTAGCATATAGTAGGCGCTCAATAAGTATTTTATAAGTGAATGGTGAATAGATGAATCTTAAGGTTCCAGTCTAATGATGTGCAAGTGGCATCCACAATGCTGGCACAGTCGCTAAATCCAAGGTTTCAAAATTAGTTCTGTATAGAACTAATATTAAGATTTGTGATAAAGGAATATTGATGCATTTTCTTTAACTTCCACAGATATGTATACGGAGTGTATCATCTGTCCCCTAATATCTTCCAGGGACTCCTTAATTCTTACTTTTTTTTAATGTTTATTTAAAACATTAGAGAATAAACATTTAATGTTTATTTAAAACATTATTTAAATGAGAGAGAGAGAGAGAGAGAGAGAGAGAGAATGAGAGGGGGGAGGGGCAGAGAGAGAGGGAGACACAGAATCCGAAGCAGGCTCCAGGCTCCCAGCTGTCAACACAGAGCCTGACGCGGGGCTCAAAGCCACGGGTCCTGAGATCATGACCTGATCCGAAGTCGGACGCTTAACCCACTGAGCCATCCAGGCACCCCTCCTTTTTTTTTTTTTTTAATAGAGAGATAAATGTTAAATGTCCTGTTCAGATGAAGTGCCATTCTAACATAATCTCTTTGGTAAATTAATGAAAGAGTGATACGTGATTGATAATACCGGGGATGTAATACCGATGATGATCTGGATGGCAGGAACTTGTGTAATGTAGCTGATCTTGGCACCTGTCTTTGGAAATTGCTTGGCTTAAACAGCATCAGGGATGCCCTCCCTATGGATCATTGTTCTTTTAAAATCTTTATCTACTCAGTCACTCTAAAAAAACAAACAAACAGGTTAATAGTATGTTGTACTCACACATGTATGTGCATATTCATTTGCACGGTAAACATGTGTTTCTCACAAAAAGCAATGTGTTACAGAACGTTCACCCCTGGGAAGAGAAATATACAGTGTACCTTGTGTGGATTGGGATTATGCAAAGATCCCACATCCATTTCCTTTATAGCATCTATATATTCTGATGTTATTTTGATTTTATTCAGTTGGAAGTGCAGTAGTCTACCTTATCCATGGAGAGTACGCTCCAGGACCTCCAGTGGAGGCTCGAAACCATGCATAGTACCAAACACATATACTATGTGTTTTTCTATACGTACATACTTTACGATGAAGTTTATTAATTGGACACGGTGAGAGAGTAATAATAATAATAAAATAGAACAATTATAGTGATATACTATAGTAAAAGTTATGTGAATGTGGTCTCTCTCAATTACCGTAGTGTACTGTACTCACCCTTCTCCTGGTGATGATGTGAGATGATAAAATGCCTGTGTGATGAGACAGAGCGAGGTGAATGTCGCAAGCATTGTGACGTAGCTAATATAGTCTTAGGCTGCTGTTGACCTTCAGATCATACGTCAGGAGGCTCATCTTCTTCAGACCACAGCTCACTGCAGGTAACTGAACTCTGGGAAGTAAAACTACGGCTCATGGGGAACTTCAGCATTTTCCACATATTATGTTGATACAACTTCTTTCTTCAGTGCCCTCTTGAGACACCCTGACCTAAAACACCTGTCAAATTTAAATTGATGCTGTTTTTGTCCATATTGAGGATATTCTGGTAGGTGATTTTTACTTTTCTGATTGGCCTCTCTTATTAAGACAGCTGTTTCACTACATTGTCTCCACATTACAATTTGAATTTGAAAATTTTTATGTTAGAAAGTAAAAAAAAAAAAGTCTCTTGATGTTATCTCTCAGAAGGGAAGTAGTACACATACTCTGGCAATTAGAAGACATTTACATTGCACTTCAAAATTATCCTATCACAATATCTGTAGGCCATCACTTGTGCTGAGCCAAGTATGGCCTACATAGGTTCTTGTCTTTTTATACTTTCTTCTTTCAAAATGTGGTTGTTTCAGGCACCAATCAAAGAAGCAAAAAGGAAATCGGCAGAATATATTGAGATGCCATTTGGTGTGTGGCCATGGATTGGTGATACCCCATGGATAGGGGGCATTTCAGAGGCAGGAATGCTTTGCATCATAGACTGATGCTAATTCTACCATGGCAAGGGAAGCTGGTGACTTCAGAGCCTGCTGCTTTATTTCCCATTTTAGCAATTACCATATGGCTCATATGGTACCTACCAGCAGGCTTTGCCAAGCAGGGCCACTGAGTAGCCTGTGGCATTTTGAACATCCCGCTGGGTCTGTATCATAACCAAGAATGATTTCTATTGTTAGCAAAATCTGTGAGCAATCCTCCTGAGGTGAATAGAACCCAGAGAGATGGCTTCTTTGGGGTTTCCCTGAGTCAGAGTCAAAAATTGGTGGAAAGAAATCTTTGGCAGCAGATATTTTTACATCACTGTACTGGAAAAGTCTTGGAGAAAACTGGTATGATGGAGAACATAGGCTGATTTGCTTAACCTAAATCCTTTTAGAAAGTCTACTTTGTTTGTTTCAAAACATCAATTTTGGTGTTTTATTTTTCTTATTATAGTTATACAAACAATGGATGAATTTAATTAATTCCCCTTTAAGAGAAATTGGAACATTATAGATGGAGCAGAAATCTGCCCCACCATCCACCAGCGTGGGCCCCCCCACTTCTCCCTCTGCTCCCCACCCCCACAGACTTTTCTGCATAACTCCTTTTTTTTTAGTAATCAATACTTTATTTTTTTTTTAATTTATTTTTTTATTTTTTTAAATTTACATCCAAGTTAGCATATAGTGCAACAATGATTTCAGGAGCAGATTACTAAATGCCCCTTACCCATTTAGCCCATTCCCCCCTCCCACAACCCCTCCAGTAGCCCTCTGTTTGTTCTCTATATTTAAGAGTCTCTTGTATTTTATCCCCTCCCTGTTTTTATATTATTTTTGCTTCCCTTCCCTTGCGTTCATCTGTTTTGTGTTTTAAAGTGCTCACATGAGTGAAGTAATATATTTGTCTTTCTCTGACTAATTTCGCTTAGCATAATACCCTCTAGTTTATCCATGTAGTTGCAAATGGCAAGATTTCATTCTTTTTGATTGCTGAGTAATACTTCATTGTGTATATATATACATCTTCTTTATTCATTCATCCATTGATGGACATTTGGGCTCTTTCCATACTTTGGCTATTGTTGATAGTGCTGCTGTAAACATGGGTGTGTGTGTGTCCCTTTGAAACAGCACACCTGTATCCCACGGATAAATGCCTAGTAGTGCAATTGCTGGGTCGTAGGGTAGTTGTATTTTTAGTTTCTTGAGGAGCTTCCATAATGTTTTCCAGAGTGGCTGTGGCAGTTTGCATTCCCACCAGCAGTACAAAAGAGGATCTCCATAACCCTTAAGACTTAAGATTCTTAAGACTTTTGGGGTGCCTTTGGTGGCTCAGTTGGTTAAGTGTCTGACTCCTTGTTTTGGCCCAGGTCATGGTGTCATGGTTCATGGGTTCGAGCCCTGTATTGGGCTCTGTGCTGACAGCGTGGAGCCTGCTTAGGATTCTCTCTCTCTGCGCCCCCCTCCTCTTCCCCTCCCCAACTCTCTCACTCACTCTCTCTCAAAATAAATAAATAAACTTAAAAAAAGACTTACAACTGTTGTTTATACTTTCATACACTTATTTAAAAATCTTCCATATATATATGTGTGTGTATATATATATATATATACACACACATACATATATATATATATACACACACATACATATATATATGCGCTCCCATAGAAAAATACAGCTTTCTTTCTTTATAATACATAAATGAAGGGGGAAAAACTTTCTATGTTGAAAATATACCTTAAAAAACCTCCAGGGTCTTTAAAAATATTGCAATTTCACAATTTGCCTTTCCTTTAAAAAGTAGCTAAATTTTTTTTAAGATTGCTCTTTTTTTTTAAGAGAAGTACTATAGAGTATTCATGGTTAATATTTTATAGATAATGAGTGTTTGTAGTTTAAACTTGGTTTTCTGTCTGTCTCCCTTATTTCCAAAGAGAAGGGCCAGTGTGCAGTGTTTGACTTTTGTTTTGAGGACCAGGAGAACTGAATTCTAGCGTCTTATCTGCAACTGTTCTCTCTGTGACCTTTCTGGGTGTGATCTCTCTGAGATCTGCAAGGGCTTAACTCTGAAGTTCTAAGATTCCCTATAATGGAGCAGTGTGGTTGCAAATGGAGCAGTATGCTTGAATTGAGTACCTTGGCTGGGGAAAGTGTTGTATGTCCATACAGTGAAAGATGGGTAGTTTTGTTGAGTTATTGGATCTTGAGTCAAATTGCCTGGATTTGAATTTTTCTTGTCTGTTTGTGGGTGTGCATGATCCAGAATGTAGTAATAAAAAGCCTAGTTATCTTTTCCGATATTAACTTTAGCAAAAGTTAAAGATGATGCTTTCATTTATATACTTAAATCTCTTAGTACCTGTTGGATTTCTCACCTAAACCATCTCTTGTACCAACAGTGAAATAGCAGCTGTTTGATTGCTTGTTCTAGGTCCTATTTATTTTATTTTTTTTTAATTGTAATGTTTATTTTTGAGAAAGAGAGAGACAGAGTGTGAACAGGGGAGGGGCAGAGAGAGAGAGAGAGACACAGAATCTGAAGCAGGCTCCAGTCTACATGCTCTGAGCTGTTAGCACAGAGCCCAATGTGGGGCTCGAACTCACAAACCGCGAGATCATGACCTGAGCCAAAGTCAGATGCTTAACCAACTGAGCCACCCAGGCACCCTGGTCCTGTTTATTTCAAAGACAAAACTGTGCCAGCTATTTTATTGGGCCTTTAAGATCTGGGAAGATGCCATAATAAACAGGATTCTTAACTTCCCGGAGCCCTCGACAAACAAACACACACAGCAGCTTCGTAATTACAGATTATAGTTATTATGGAAGGAAAGAATTGGATGCAGTGGAGGAAGAGGACATACCCATTGGGATAGGAATCCTGTCTCAGGGCGAGTTTCTGAGGAACTGACATGGCAGCTGTTTTAGGGATGGGCTAGCTGGGGCAAACCTAAGAGGAGGGAGGAATGCAGATGAACGCATTGAGATAGGAAGACCTCCTCATAATCTAAGAAGTGGAGACAAGGTACCTGCAGCAACATAGTGATACTGGGAAAGAATCGTGCAAGGTAACCTAGAGAGTGTGTAATGAACTCTGTGAGAGTAGGGGCTACGTCTGGTATCGCTCACTGTTGTATCTTCAGACTCCATTCTGCCGAATGAATGAGCAAACGAACGAAGAAAAGTGTGCCTGAGGTGACTGAAAGGAGCTGCCAACAGGTTAGCAAGAAAGCCATTTGGTGTGACAGAAGCACAACATTTTTCAGGAAGAAAGGGATATTCCTCCATTGCCACTGAGAAGTGAAGTGAAGTGGCATGAAAGGACCCCAGGTTCTAGTAGCCCTGAGGGGACAGGTAACTCGTGGGAGAGGTTTCATTTGGGCAGTAGACTTAGCAGTCAAACTTGATTGGATTGTTAGGGATAGTGGAGAATGGAGGTGGGATGTATTATAATTCTCTTTTAGAAGCTGAAGGAAATCATTTCAGATGAAAGAAGAGAGACACCAGAGCCTTTTAGTGCTCTAGGATAGGATCCAACTGAAAACAAAATGCAGATGTAAGAGGTTGTAACATAGTAGGGGAATTGGTATCTTGAGGAATTGCTGAGAAGCAACACATTTTAGATTTTGGGTTTTTATTTTTTAATACCTGGTGACCTCATATCCAACTTCCCCTTTTTATAGGAGGATATCTAAACTTTTTTTTTTTTAGAGAGAGAACATGAGTGGGAGAGGGGCAGAGGGAAAGAGAGAGTCAAGCAGGCTCCACACTCAGCAAAGAGCCCACTGTGGGGCTCAATCTCATGGCCCCGGGATCATGACCTGAGCCAAAACCAAGAACTGGAGACTCAACTGACCGAGCCACCCAGGCACCCCAATACTTCATCTTTTTGATTCACTCTTCTATATCTATATTCCTGAACTAATATTTTCTATTGTTCTTTTCTAAACCTTTTCTAGATACAGTTAATCCTGGACATTATTATTAAAAAGCTTATGAAAGGGTAGAATCAAATTTTCTATTTTTATATGATGATGCCCAATATCTTATTAGAATATTTACCCACAGAATTTGATTCTGTTCCTGAACTTACAGTAAACTCAGAATAAAACAGAAGCAAGGCAGAGGGCCTCTACAGATTGATAACCTCTTCCCTTGGAAAGAACTTCGGTTGAACCTGAACTCAGTTCATGTTGGTCCCCTATTCTAACAATAACTGAAACATTCAGTATTTTACTGTCTGTGGTGCCTTAACACTGGGTTTCCTTTGATATGGGTAAATATTTCATCATTTCAGTTTATTGTTCTCCTCAACTGAACATCTTTTGTGAGTTGTCATGTATGTGTTACATTTGAAAAGCAGTCATAAACTAAAAACATGTCTAAGTGAAAATGGTAATCCTTTGTTTAAAACCTTGAAGGTCTTGGGACACTTGTGTGGCTCGGTTGGTTAACCATCAGACTCCTGATTTCGGCTCAGGTCTTGACCTTAAGGTTTGTGAGATCAAGCGCCAAGTCAGGCTCTGTGCTGACAGCATGGAGCCTGCTTGGATTCTCTCTCTTCCCCTCCCGCACTTGCGCACATACACATGTACTCTCTCTCTGAAAATAAATAAATATTTTTTTTAAAAATGAAACTTTGATGGTCTTATTTCTCCACTCGAAATTGTGTGTCTTCCTCCCCTTCCTCCATCTCACATTCTTACAGATTTTATTACACTTTTGTTAATTTCTTTGTTTTCTTTTATTTTTTGTCTCTTTTTTAAAAAAATAATGTTTATTTATTTTTGAAAGAGAGAGAGAGAGAGCACAAGTTGGGGAGATGGACACAGAATCTGAAGCAGCCTCCAGATTCTGAGCTGTCAGCACAGAGCCTGACATAGGGCTTGAACCCAGGAGCCATGAGATCATGACTTGAGCTAAAGTCGGACACTTACCTGACTGAGCCACCTAGGTGCCCCTCTTTTCTTTTCTCTTTTTTTTATTTTTTATTTTTTATTTTAGAGAGAGAGAGAGCACCAGAGAAAGGGGCAGTGGGAGAGAGAGAATCTCAAGCAGGCTCCACCCTCAGTGTGGAGCCCAATGTGGGGCTTGATCCCATGACCTTGGGGTCATGACCTGAGCCAAAATCAAGACTCAGACACTCAACTGACTGAGCCACCCAGGCACCCCTTATCTAATTTTTCTTAAAGTGAGCTATAGCAATTTTTCTTTTTTTTCAGCACAGTTTCATAGATCACATTCCTTGGGAGATTGAGGTTTGTCTTCAAGGGGCTTATTTGGAAGTGCCTCTGGAAACGCCTCTAAGGGAAGAGCAGAAACAGGGTTAGGCCAAGGGAGAAGTTAAAACGTGCTGTCATTGCAGCAGTGGGTTCACCTAGTTCCAGAGGAAGCGCTGAACTCACCATGGTTCTTCAGAGAGGTCCGATGTGAAGCCAGGGCCTTTGTTATCTCCCCTTCAACCAGACCTTGAGTAGGCGGTGCTTCCCGAATGGAATGTCACCTTGGATGGGACAGCTCCCTTGGTTCAGGGCGATTCCTGGAAAGGACTCAGTTATAAATTGTCAGCAGGCATCTGGTGGTATTATTCTTCTGTTCTGAATGGAGAAAGTAGGCAGCATCCAGAATTGAATTTACAACAATTGTAGTGAGGGAAAGAAGGAAAAACCTGCAATAAATCAGAAATGAGTTTAAGGACAGAGGAAACAAATAATAGGTTTTCAAAGAGTCTTCATTTTCTGTCTTCAAAGTATGTTAAGATCTATACTATATAAAATGTGTGTGGCCTGGGATCATTCACTTTTCTTAGAATAATCAGAGAGAACATATCTTTAGGTTTCAATATTCTATAGATTTCTGGATTTGTTGTTATCGCAATAGCTGTAATGGAATGTGCACACTGTGTTTCTGCATGTTACATGTGCACACTCACACACCCTAGATCATAATCACAAATTACAGTCTGCCTGTCTTTATGAGACTCATTTTTCTGGTGGAACGTTGAGCCTGTTATCTGCCTTTTGACTTAATTTAGAATCAGAAAGCATGAATCCCAACCTCTCTTATTCTAAATTAACTTCAAAGGAGTGACTTGAATGATTTACTTTTTAAGTCTTTTCATTTATTTGTTTCTATTTTAAAGGGGTGGACTTCATAACTTGTGCGTTTCTAGAAAATAATGCATCTGATCATTTCACTTATTTATGACTCTGGTCTAATTAACCATTAGCTCTGTGTGGGGGTGATAAAAACATATGGAACTTTTTTAAGTGCGTTTGCCTCTATGATAGATAGATTTCAATAGAATAACTCAGTTATAGCCTGTAATACTGAATGTGTTATTTAATAGCCAACATTATTTTAATATTTATTTACTAATGGGGCAAATGCTGCTTTGAATTTCATATATTAACTTTGCCGTAGCACAGATCCATATAATAAATTCATTTGTATTTGGGAATATTATAGTTAAACACCATTTAGTATTGACATCAGTGAATATGGTTTATTCACTTCATACTGTTTAATTTCTTTTCATTTGTAGCAGTGTTTTTTGAATATAAAAATTATTAATATTTTATGATTTAATGTTTATTTTCAATTGGATTTTTTCTTAGAGCTTTGTAATTTACTGTAGTTATAACCCTCTACAGTGAGTGCTTTATCATGCTTGAATTTATATGCCTTTTAAATTAACAAACATATATTTCCTGGTGGAAATCACACTCTGTCAACGTTTTCAGAGTGAGAGTGTATTCTTCCTGTGACTCATTTATTGATTATTTTGTAACCCAACTGATACCACAAAGATTTGAGATACTATTAAAAAAGCTATCTCCTAAAAGTGGAATAAAGAAGAAATAGATGATTAAAATCAAGAGAAATATAAACAAGTAATAACTGAAGACCAGACAAGAGAATATTCATATGTAGACCACAGGGATCAAAGTGGTTCCTGAAGTTAAGCTTCCAACTTGTCTCTGTGTTTTTCAGAAGTCAAAATAGAAAGGATACAATTTCTCAGTTATGTAGATTCACCAATAGAGAAAGCGATGACATTATTTTCAACTTACAGAGAAGGAAATTGAGACACAGACATTTATGTAATCTGCCTAATATAGCCTGTCCAGTGTGAATCAGGATTCCAGGAGTTAAGCTGAGTTCTGTGCCGCATTCTTTCTTTACCTTTCTCTATGGAATAGTTTTCAACAGCCACCCCTAAAAAAATCTGTACATAACACATAGTACCAGAATCTAGAGTTTCTTGTTGCTGAATTATTGTTCTGAGATCTTACAAGGATAGTGTGTCTTTGTTTATACATCTTCCTTAGTAAAGACATGGCATGTCTCATGTGCAAGCTACAAAATTAAGTGAGGGTGAAAAAATTTGGATACTTGAGAAGATACCACACTTGATTTTCATTGACATCCAAACTATGAGGTTGAACATCTGAAACGGCTGACGTTTAACCAATTTTTAACCCACAAAATGGCAATTCCATTATGGTTTAACTTAATATCAAAAGTGATATCTTAAAGATATGATAGTATAGAAATGTGTTGTCAGTAGGGTACTGTGGAGACTTCCTTTAAAAGATTCTATAATTCTGCTTTTCCAGTCTGTAAGTATCCTTGAAAATATTCCATATTATTGTCTGTATAAGGCAACTTGTCATGGCGACACACTGTTTCTTGTGAGACTTAATTTCCTCATTTCTAATGTGGACTTACAGAGATAAGGAAATAAATATGTTTGATGGTCTTTGTTTACTGCAAAGTGATCGGTAAATGTGAGAGGGCTCTATTATATATTTAAATACACTATATGATGTTGCCTTCAAGTTCACGCACTTAATAACTCAAGCTATACCACAAGGCCCTATTATAGCTCCTTATTCCTGACACTTCTTGAACTGTATCTAGACTTAACCTTAATAAATTAAATACAAATTGTAACTCCACCACTGTTTTTCTTTTTTTCTTCCCCACTTTTAATGTATGCTGCCTTGCTACACTTTAAGAATCTTTCTTTTTTATTTTTTTTTAGTTTTTTTTTAACATTTATTCATTTTTGAGAGACAGAGACAGAGCGTGAGTAGGGGAGGAGCAGAGAGAGAGGGAGACACAGAATCCAAAGCAGGCTGCAGGCTCTGAGCTGTCAGCACAGAGCCTGACCGGGGGGGGGGGGGGGCGGCTCGAACCCACGAACTGTGAGATCATGACAGGAACTGAAGTCGGATGCTTAACTGACTGAGCCACCCGGGCGCCCCTTTAAGAATCTTTCTAAGCCATCTCAGTTTCTTTCCAGAACATGACTGATTATAAATAAATACATTATTAAGTAGATGTGCCACTTCAAACCATTCATTTGGATGCTCCACTCCGGATATGCAGTAGTGACTTAATTTAAGATCACATGATTTTCCTTAGCGGCAACAGCAATAATGCATTATTTTATTTTATTCTTTTTTATTATTTTTTAAAGATTTATTTATTTATTTTGAGAGAGGAGGAAGTGAAGGGGCAGAGAGAGAGAGAATCCCAAGCAGGCTCTGCACTGTCAGTGAACCCGTGAACCACGAGATCATGACCGGAGTTGAAATCAAAAGTCGGATACTTGACCGACTGAGCCACCCAGGCGCCCCAGTACTGCATTATTTTAGTAACTACCAGATAGGAAATTCTGCTAGGTATCGTGAGGGCCGTTGTCTTGCTAAATCTGCACCCACGAATAAGTAATATAGACAAAATGGATGGACACAGAACAGTTACATGTCAGTGTTTATAAGTTATTAGTGCATTTTGAGAAACAAGCCTTGGCAAAGACTCAATGTGCAGTTCAAAGGGTCAAATTGGTGTAATAGATGTTAGGCATAAACTTTTTTTTTTTTTTAATGAGGCAATGGATGAATTACTGGGTAATGATAAGTTTTCTCCCTTTTCTGAGAATTTCAAGTGTTTAAGAAGAAGAAACAACCTTTTTGGAAAAGTGTTTCCCCACGCAATCATAAGATCTGAAGAGAATTCTGATTTAATTCATTCTTCTATGGATGGAGCCAGAGGACAGTCAGGTCTGCACTTCTGGACCTAGTCTTTCTGTTCAGAGGGGCAAGGCATCCAGGGAATGACCCGTGAAGAAAGTGTTAAATGTTTCCCAGAGCCTTTGTGGGCCTGGGCAATAAAGTTTCATCCTGTGGCCACCTTCTCATCATTACTGTGAGCCTTGCAGTCTTTCTTCCCTTCATACACTAGGTCCTGCCCAGACCCACTGTTCCCAAGGAGAACACAGATCAGCCCACCCAGTCCCTTGTTATCCCTCAATCCATTTTACAGCTGCTTTCAGATCTGCATGTCTTCCAAAAGCATGCTATTTAAATATAATTACATACCTTTCATTCCATTTTTGACTTCTGGAATATATTTCTGTGCCTTATATATTTTCTCGAAAGGCAACAAATCCGGGAAATAACATGAATCATTGCAGGTGTCCTTCATTTATTCATCTCATAGTCTACACCTTGAGCTCCATTGTGTATTAAACCCTGGGTTGGAGCACATCTTTGGAAATATGGCCAGTGCTGTATATACTAGTTCAGCTCTCTCCCAGAGATTAGTAGTCAGAAAATAATATTGCCTGTAAATGCAATAATTGCTTAAATCACATCTTTAAAGACTTAGAACCATCTGATCTCAGGAAACTCACAGCAAAGTAGCCAATGAAAGAATATGTAGTAATTATTTTTCAGGAATTTACAAACATTTCCAGACTATATCTAGGTTTTTAGTAAAATCGTTATAGCATAAGTGTCCCAACTATTCCAGATGAGCCTTTGAAGAAAATCATTAATGTGTGATCTGATCAGCCAGTATCAGAATCATTTGATCATCTTGGGCCACCATTCAGACAGCATTCTTCTCTAGATTGTGTCACTGTGTAAATGTATTTTAGAACTTTGAAATCATGGAAACATAGAGTTGGAAGAAACTTGAGTAATCATCAGAGTAAAAATCGTCACCAACTCGTAAACTCCTGGTTATGTAAAATGAAACCAGTGTCACTCAGCGAGTTAATGGTTGAAGTGGGTTGATAATCTAGGTTTCCCTACTGCTAACACATTGCCTTTCCTGATCAATTAATGTGTACTTCCTGTGATTCTGGATAGGTCTTCACTTTGATGGGAAATGGCTCCCAGGGTTAAAGCCTACTTAGGTTAGTCCCCAAGTGGAAGATGCAGTAAATAAGCTCCCCAGCTCCCTTGATCAGAGCTCCTCACTTCAGGAAAGCACGTCAAGCCTTTGACCCTGGCAGCACCAGCTCATGTGCGTGGTTCTCACTTGGATGTTTGCCTTTGTCCAGAGTTGCATTCTGGACTTTGTGATTTAAAGAAGGTCAGGGTGCCAGAAGTTCAAATTAGCATTGGGACATAGCTGTTGCTACACTTCTAAATCTCCCTGCCAGTGTGAGTGCTTCTGAATGGGGGGTGGGATGGTAGAGGTTCAACAGCATTGACTTGCTACCTGTAGCACCAATGGAAACTGGAGATAGTGAAAGGAAATTCCCCGAAGGAGAGGGTAAACAACAGGAGAAACGCTCTCTGTGACTAAGAATGGGGGTCAGGAGTCAAAGTCAGCTGTGCCTCATACTAGCTCTATGTCTTTTGTAAGCTGGTGAGCCTTTCAGGGCCTCCATTTCGTCATCTTTAAACAGGAGCAATGCTTACTTCATGTGGTTGGTGAAGCTCTTCAAGTCTAATAATTAGTAGGTATTCAGTCAGTTCCAGTAATGAGTACTGATTTGAAAATAGTAATACTGTACTTGTTTTAGCAAGAAAGTGCAGGTAGAGGAGTTACCACTTAGAACTTTTACTTAATATGCATTGCAACAAGCAGAAAAACAAATACACATATAAATATACAAATACATATTTGAAAACATACACACACACACATATATACACACACACACACACACACACACACACACACAAACACAATATATATAGTAACTTGTTCTGCAACTGTTCCACAAGATGAGCAAACATTTCTAATAAATTCTAACTGGATAAATGAGTGATGTCTTGCAATATGAGTAGTACGTGATGCCAAATGTCACATGATCAAAACTGAGTCAATGGTTCTTGAAATTTGCTTTGATGTAAGGTGCTTTGGATTTCAAGCATGTCTCTGGATTGAATTATGCTTACAAAACAAAGTTTAATTGTAGACTGAAACTTCCAGAGTTCTTGCATTAATTAACTACTGTGGAGGTTTTCCTTTGCATTCCATGGAACGTCTCCAGCTGTGTTCCCTTAAAGCGGGATCAGCAAACCTTTTCTGTAAAGGGCCAGATAGCAACTATTTTAGTTCTGTGGGCTCAGAGTCCAAATCAAGAGCATAATATGGATGCTTATATAACAAACACATTTCCACAAATTTTATTGATGAAATTCAAAATAGAATCATAATTGAGTACAAGTTTTTTGCAATAAATCTACTGATAAGAAGTTGAACTCTTTTTTGGGAGGAAACAACGTTTTCCTTAATCATAGTTCAAAGTTATTACCCCTTATCATCAAAGTGATTGCTAACATTCATTGGTAAAAACCATTCTTAGCTAATGGGCTGTACAAACAGGCGGTGGGCTGGATTTGGCTCTCAGGCTGGATTTGGCTCATAGGTTGCAATTTGCTGACCCCCATCTTAAAGGATTAAAGAAGCAGAAGATCCATGAGAGATTCTGATCAAATCAACGTATTAGCAAGTAACAGTTTGAGTCACCTCTGGCTAATTTTGGGTCATGAAGTGAAAAGTAAAGCTATAATAGTGTCAGAACTTACTTAGATGTAGAGTGCATTTGGAAACAAAACTTGGGACTATGCCATGGGTTCTCTGGTTTCTGGAAGGCTCTAGAATCTACAACTGAGTACTCTTTCTTTTTTTTATGTTTTCTTGAACTTTCTGCTCAGAGGGTAGGACAGAGTTGACACATACCTTCTTATGTGCATGTTCTCAGATGTTGGGGCCATTTTAGAAGAAGAAGAGAGAAAAAAGACATCGAAGTCAGTGCTGAGGGATGTTTGTTTTATTTTCTGTATTAGAGCAACACGTAGCCTGGAAGTGAAAACAGACAAGAATAAAAATTACCTTTCCCCTTTATGCCTACTGGAGAAACAGTATGAAGAAATGAAGGGAAATCCACAGCTATTTCATAGAACTCTTTGTTAAATGATTTTTTAAAAATGCCAAGTTAAGTTAATGAATATTATTTTAGATAAAAATCAGACAGGAAAGGCATGCAGAAGCCCTAATAGTGATAGAAACCTAGCTGTTCCTGCTGTGCCTTGATGAGTATCTTGTGCACCTGGACTGGTATCTCTTACCTGCTGCTGCTGCTGCTGTAGAAAATTCTAGAATTTAGTTATAATGGTGACGTGATATCAGAAGAAAGGATCCAAATATGACACCAATAGGGACAAAAATACCCAAAGCTTTTTGCACTAAGTCAGCACTGTGGAGAGCCACAAGGGTGATTTCAGAGAACAGTGGTTGAGGAGAGCCAGTTGGAGTATAGTAGGGTTGATGCTGCTCTGAACTGGCCCTCATTTGAGTGCAGCTGAATGGTGATTGCTGGACACATTGCTTTATAGGAATCAGGACATCAACCCTCTGTGGCAACTTTGCCATATTCTGGGGATGGAGTAGAGAAAAGAGCCTGGAGTGTCAGAGAGCCTGTGGAAAAGCAGACAGCGGGAAAACTGTGGTACCTCAGAGGAAATACAAAGAGTCCCTCAGTCAGTTAGGGATTTGGGCTCAGTGAAGGCATCTGGGGTTATAGCTCAGCCTTAGAGATCTAATGCAGAATGGGATCCCCTTCAATGCAGAGATGGATGCAGACTGAGAAGGACGGAGGTACAAAGAGGATGGGGTAGAGATGCCGGATCCAGAGGTGACTTACAAAGAATTCACTCGAGCAGGGTAGGGGACACCGTTCTTTCCTCAGAAGTTTGAGAGTGGCAGGAAAATAATGGAGGCAGGTGGAGGCTGCTGTCTGGCGAGAGTTGACAAGTCTCCCCACCAACCGCCCACGTGCTGGATGACAATGGGAATGTCCACGAGGAATCCAGGAAAGTGAAGAGTAGGAGTATGGGTTTCCCCAAATTCCTGAAGAGTTGTGATGTTCTTCAAAGGCTGGCAAAAACAATGAGGCCTTGTGGAAAGAGGTAGGGTTGACCCTGTGACTCATTTACCTGGAGGATGCTGTGGCTTGAACAGAAAATCATTTTTTTACTATTTTGCTAACATATTTTTTTTTATTATTTAAGTGTTCTCTCCTCCCTGAAATGCAATTTAATCTCAAACCAGCAGATATTAGTTCTTAATGTGTATTAGGTCAATACACTTGATTTCTGAAAAAAAGAGTTGGTGTTTACTGTAATAACTTTCCTCATATCAGCATTTATTGACAGCCTACTAAGTGTCTGGTGCTGTGCTAGTATTATAAAGATGAATTTGATATGCTTTCTGGAGAGGATAGTTTAACAATTATATTATTTCTAACATCACAGTCACTGTTAATGAAGAGAAACATAAAATGGCTGCAGAAACATGGAGGAGGTGGTAATTTTGTAAATTGCTCACAGTGTTTACTTTTAACAGTGGCTTATTGACCACCCAAATCACCTCTAAGGTTATATATGCACTGAAATAATGTATAGTGAGGCTGTATCATATGCTGCCTTGAATTTAAAATTATCTGTCTCTAAGACAAAAATCCACAGATTTTTCTCTCTTAAATTGGCAAGCACACTAAAATAACCTTCTGGGTTATGTAACAAACTCTTGGCGATATTTATCCATTTGAATTAAGTGGAGAAATTCCTGTTGGGAGTTTACTATCACAAAGTGCCTCAGCTTTCGTGGTTTAAGAACTACTCCTGTTCACATCATTCTGATGTGAGGGGAAATAGGATGGAGAGAAATTCTTAAGCATTCTCTTGAAAATGAAAAGGGAGGAAAGGATAAACTTTAAGAGTGAATGCAAATCTCAGGATTCAAGACTGAGGTATTTTTAACCCCTTTGTATTGGTTTGCACTAAAATAGAATAATTGTCAAAGGATCTAGTTACCATGGTGATACATCTTTTAAGAGCATGTAACTAGATAAAATCACTCAATTATAATCCCAGAAAATATTGCACATGGTATTATAGGCTTTCTTTCTTTTTAATATTAACCTTTTTAACTAAATGAAACTAATACAAAATTGGGTTTTGTGTGCTTGAATGAAATGAGAAGAAAAGAATACATTACGCGTCATGATATATTTATTTCATTTTTTAGGAAGCTTACTTTTCTTAAAATATTTTTTTCCTGCCATATATCAAGCTAACAGGAACTGACCATCTGAAGACCAAATACAAGCAATTTTTAAGCCTTAAGCAAAAAAAAAATGTTATCTCTGTGAATATGCCATATATATATATATATCATATATATACATATATATGTCATATATACCATATATATGACATATATATGCATATATATGTCATATATACCATATATATGACATATATATGCATATATATGTCATATATACCATATATATGACATATATATATCATCATATGGCCATCATATAT
The DNA here is from genome assembly GCF_024362965.1 of Panthera pardus. Lineage (NCBI taxonomy): Eukaryota > Metazoa > Chordata > Mammalia > Carnivora > Felidae > Panthera > Panthera pardus. The sequence goes on along the minus strand of NW_026526765.1, from coordinate 139,982,179 downwards.
GGCATATATATATTGTGTATATATATATATATATATATATATATATGGCATAAACATTATATATATATATATATATATATATATATATATGTATATATATATAAACTTAAATACTGCATGGAAAGCAATTAGCACAATGTCTGCTCCAGCCCTAGGTATTTTTGAACCATGGAAATTATTTGCTGGCTGTGTTTCCTTTTTCCTCTGGTTTCTCCTGTCTGCATTTTTTCTTTCCTTTACTTTCATTATGTCTTTGGCACTTTTTCTTTTGTAACTCCTCTCATTTTCTTAATTCCTTCTTCCTTTACATTCCTGTTTTTTTCTTTCCATTTTTTTAAACTAATAATATTAAAAAAAAAAAATAAGTATGTGAGAGTAGCGTAAGACTAGTTCCAGGATAACCCCATAGTAGTGAAACGGTGTATTGTTGCAAGGTTGAGTAGCATTGGATTTGGATGCAGTAAAGTGCAGGGGGTATGGGAGAGGTGGGTTTGAGAAATGGACGGCGGGGTGGAATTTGAAGGAACGGGAAAGGAGCAACCTTAGTAGAAGAGGGAGTTGAAAAATGAGTGAGTCTCCTTGGTAGGACTCAGGGTGAAAGCTCTTGTTTTCCCATCTGTGCCAGAGAACTTCATAGAATCTATATAATAAAATTGTAGAAGATTTCAGCAAACATTCTGCACATTGAAATCCCAGTTGTGGGGGTAGGGCCCCTAGGTGTCTCAGTCACATAAGCGACCAACTCTTGGTTTTGGCTCAGGTCATGATCTCGTGGTTTTGTGAGTTCAAGCCCTGGGGTGGGCCTCAGTGCTGACAGTGCAGAGCCTGTTTGGGATTCTCTCTCTTTCCCTCTCTCTCTGCCCCTTCCCCACTTGCACTGTCTCTGTCTCTCTCAAAATAATTACAACTAAAAAAATAATAATAAAAAGAATAAAAAGAAATCCCAGTTAGAATTTTACCTACCTAATTCCATGCATTGCATAGGTTAGTGCAACAGAAGATAGAAACAGAAATAGACATACATTTGGTGAAAAATAATTAAAGATGAACAGAAATGCACAGACAGCCTCCTCCTTCTCCTCCATCAGACATTCTCAGTGCTTGGCTCCCTTTTCTCTGTATCCCCAGTATATTGGCTAGAATAACTAGGAGGTTTGAAAACTCAGAGTCCAAGTTTTCTTTTCTCATTTAAAGGAAGGAAAACTGTCAGGTAAGAACCTTCCTTGAATATAAAGTATCTTTTCATCTTGAGCAGTGGTAGTTTGGTAGCAAATGCTAGGTTGCCATATTTGATCTCAGTTTCACCGTGGAAGCAGTTGTTCGGAGGGAGTGATTTGAACCTTTAGGGTTTTTTTTTAATGTTTATTTTTGAGAGAGGGAGACAGAGCGTGAGCACAGGAGGGGCAGAGAGAGAGCGGGAGACACAGAATCTGAAGCAGGCTCCAGGCTCTGAGCTGTCGGCACAGAGCCCGACTCGGGGCTTGAACTCCTGAACTGAGAGATCATGACCTGAGATGAAGTAGGATGCTAACTGACTGAGCCACGCAGGCGCCCCTTGGACCTTTAAAAGAATACTTCTGGGAGGCTCCTTGACTTCTCCCTCCCTCTACAGTGCTCTAGGGGGCTTGTGCCATTATGACCAGATTGTAGTATGGAGAATGGGTTGTAGTGAGTAAAGTAGACAGAGGTCTAGAATATGCCTGGTGTCCACCTTTCATCCATAATACCAGTAAGCCAATCATTGAATACATGCACTCACTAGCAGCTCATTCCCATATAAGCTTCACTTGGAGTATTTTCCTCTGTGAAGAAGTTTGAATCTTTTGATTTCTGCCTTCTTGTTCATATCTTTATTTACTTAGGCACCTTGCTTGGTGCCACTGTCTAAATACTGCTTTAGAACTCTCTAAACTGACACTCATTTGGTAAAGACCCCAAGAGAAAACACAAAAACAGAAGTAGTATCTTCTGAGCATAGTGCTAAATTATTAATTTTTAATTTATACATACATACTAAATATGTAAATATGGTGCAAAGCATAATTAATTTACTGAAATGACTGCTGAGCTATTGTACAATAAGTTGACAAGTCAATGGTGGAAGTTGTTAACAGCATCTAATGAGTTGAAGACATCCACAGTCAACTTGTTAACAGGGAGCTAATTGAAGAGATAAAATAATCTATTAAAACTTTCCTTTTTGAATACCTTGTGTTCTCTCATATTTCGAAAAATAAGAATGGAGTGAATTTTATATCAACAGAGAAGATGAGAATAAAATGTATTTGATGATTGTATAATGTGGTCTCCAAATCATAAAACCCTATTGGTTGGGATCCAGAGACCCCGTCTTACCCAGTCCCCTCACTCTGGGCAAGATTACACGTAAATCTCATTATAATTATCCAGATATGTCATTTTGGGCAAAGGTAATACACATTGTTCAGAAATATTTACTATATTTATTACTTATATACAAGTTCTTCAGAAAATCTATTCATAGTTCCTTTGAAGTACATTTCTGGCTTTCTTTAATAGATACAATAAAAATGGATTTGAATATTCTTTGTTCATTCTTATACGAGATCAGATTTCAGAGGAATGGCTAATAATGCTGGTTTGCTCTGGTATTGAGAGTTTTTATACATTCATCATCCAAGTTATTGTGCCTGAAAGGTTAAAAACTTTATAATATGTAATGTTGTATTCAAGGAACTTAGAAAAAATATATGCAACTTTATATTTCAAGAATGTTGACTTATTTTTTATAAGGAAATGTATATAGGATTTTGGAAGAACTCTTATTTTCTGTAGGAATTAACTTTTAATTTTATAAGAATTTTTAGGATGAAAATCCACATACTAGAGAAATGACAGGCAAAAACCCATTCCAGAGCCTGTTCTCCAGGAAAAAAGTTATTGTTACATTCTGCAAAGGTCATTCCCAAAAACTTTCCTGTGTAAAAATAAAATCTGTAGAATGAGTGGGCTGGGGCAATGTCTCCCCAACATTTTTGGTGTTTCCAGGTCACTATAACTCAGAGCAATGTCCCTTATGTCTCAGGTACATGGTTGCATTCCTGATCTTCTACTTCCTTTCCTCTCTGCTGTCTACCTCAGGCGTCTGCTGTTGCTGGAACTTAGGGGCCTGGATAATAGTCACTAGACTAATTTGACCAAGAGTTTACTACTCCTGTGCATGTGGATTAATCTACTGGATTTCTCTGCAGTGATCTTACATATATGCCTTTCATCCACCTGGATACAATGCCAAGGCATCAAATTCAGTAATTCCAAAAACAACCTAATCATCTATACCCCTACTAAGTTTTCTTTTCAATTTGATTTAATTCAACAACTATTTATCAAGCACCTATGATGTGTAGGGCATTGTTGCAGGGACTTGGTGATATATTAGTAAATGAAGCAAAGATCTTTGCTCTTTTGGAGCTCAATTTTTAAAAAGGGAGATAGATATTAAACAATAAGACGTAATAAATTAGTAAGTTTCATAATATGTTAGAAAGTGATAAGTTCTGTGGAAAAAGAAAAGGTCACCTGTTATAAAGGGATTCTGAAGTATCAGGTTAGAGGTGGGGATAGGTCGCTATTTTGAATAGGATGGTTATTGTGAGAGTGGCATTTGAACCAAGACTTCTAGGGGGTGGAGGAATTGGCCATGTGAATATGTTTGTGGAAAAACATTTCAGTTGGTATATACATAAGCCAGGGAAATTTCCCAGCCAGAACCATGCTTGCCTGGTACATTCAAGGAAGCATTTGTGGCTGGAACAGAGGGAGCAAAAGAAAGGGCACCAGGAAGTGAAATTGGAAAGGCGTTTAAAACCTGGCCATTGAGTGTTGTCATTCTTGTCTCTGAGTGAAATAGGAGATTAGTGTGGACTGTTGAGCAAAGAAGCACATGATCTGTGAGCTATGTTTTTTAAAGGATTGTCCTAATGTGTGTGTTGAGAATAGTCTATAGAGTAGAATTGGGCAGAAAGAAAAAATTAGGCTGTCACAGCAGTGTGGGTGACAGATGATGTGATGGCATGGACCAGAAAGGTAGCCGTGGAGATAGTAGCAAGTGGATGGATGTTGGGTATGTTTTGAAAGTAAAACTAACAAGGTATTCTGGCAGATCAGACGTGGGTTATCATAGCAAGAGAGTAGTCATGAATGAATTCAGGCTGTTTTTTTCTTCGTTTTGTTTTTGTTTTTGTTTCTGGTCGGGAGGCAGTGCTAATTATTTGGGGTTATCTCCACTGAGATTTGGAAGGCTTTGAGAGACACAAGTGTAGGCAGATATCAGGAGTTAAGTTTTTGACAAATGGAGCTCAATGTGATTTTTAGAAATCCAGACAGATTTTTAATAAGCAATTTTGTAAATCATTTGTGAGTTTGTGCCAGGAGACCACCCTGAAGATACAAATTTGGTTGCTTTTGGGCCATAGGTGGTATTTAAAGCCATCAGACTGATTAACTCAATCAGTAAGTGATATGGAGAAGAGGTTCAAGGACTGTGTCCAGGGGCACTCAGTGTTAGAAGAAGGAATCCCGCACCCCACATATGTCTGCTGGCTCATGTTTCTGAATTTTTTTCTTATATTTTATGCTTTTTTACATTAAACTCTAATATTCCTTCTTTGAGAACATATACATAGAAGGCATTTTTATGTGTTTTTCACAGCCCCTAATAGAGATGGGCAATTACAACTTAAGCCCAGCTGTCATTGACTATTTTGCCCTTAAAATAATTTGTTGTATCTTTTTTTGGTATCTATCATTTTATTGATGAAATTATGTATCAGCCTCTTTGTACTTAAAAATATATTGTATCTCACCTCTTTCTATGTATCATTTTTTCCCCTTTCCCTAAAGACTGCATACAAAAGGGTCCATAATTCTGTGTGTTTCAGTGTGTTTCCAAAGATTATCTTAAAATAAATCTTTTTAATCCTAGCATGTTTGTTGCTTTTATTTAATTAGATGTGAGCCCCAACTGGTCAAGTTAGAAAGGCGAGAGATATAGTTTTTTAAACAAGCTAGTATGAGCATGTGTATTATGAAAGATTCTTGCATGAACAATTTTTATTTTATTGGTAGTTGAACTCCTTTGCAGTTCTGTAATAACCTTGTAAATGAACCAACATTTTTATCAGAACTTGGTAGTGCCTAATTATTGTCAAAGGTTTCTATTGTGATGAGTAACAGACATGGATCTAGATAATGTAACGAAGCAGACTGTACTGAATTTGGGATTCAAAGTGATTGTGTCTATTTATTTTACATTGTCTGTGTTTCATTTGTGTGGCACACACATACATACACTTCATATACACATGTATATAATGAACATAGATAAAAGCTACAATAGAGTGCCATATCTGTTAGTTTGCTTCTCTTTTCACAGTCGAGAGTAACATTGCAGATCTCTGCATTAAGTCCTTTGAGTATCCTCATGAAAGAAAATATGCTTTGTAAGATGGTTGTAAAACATTGTTTTGTTTTGAAAGAATTTCAGTCACAGAGAGTGTGCACAAATGGTACTCGGAATTCTTCTGTACCCAGATTCCCCAGCTCTTAACATTTTACCACGCTTGCTTTATTATTCCTTCTCTTACCTTACAATTGTTTCCTGAAATCATTGAAAGTAATTTGCATACATGGTGCCCCCTTATTTCTCAATACCTGGTGTTTATTTCCTATAAAACAAGAATGATCACTTAGGTAAACACAGTACAGGTATCAAGACTAAGAAATTTATACTCATAAAGGGCTGTTATCTAGCCTGTAGACTTTGTCACATTTCATCAATTGTCCCATGCTTAGTTGCTCATGTTAGGTCATTTACTTTCATTAAGTGATGTACCTTCATTTATAAAATATCACATCAACCGCTGCCAGTGTTTCCGCTATAAAGTTGTGACAGTTGGCAGAAACAAATGACTTTATGTGTGTGACCTTCCTGTGATCAGAAGAGAATTCTGTTTGAATCTCCTTAGTGGCCTTTTGGTTTAATGGCAGTGATACACTCATTCCCATAATACTGCCTGTGGTCATCTCTTTTCTAGTGGCATAGTATTACACTTTGTACTTTACAAAGTAACTTTTTTTTTTTCCACTTAAATATGTGACTATCTTATCCAAAGGGTTCTGCAAATGACAGGTCCCAAAATGTGTCCTTTTTGGAAAAAATGTGGCTAAATTAGTATACGTATACACTGTTTCACTTAAGCAAAACACACCTGAATCAATAGAAAGAAAGATGCCCATGTAAAAGGTTGCAATTTTAAAGTGTGTGCAAGGTTTTTATGTTTACATTTTAGAGGATCTACCTCCGTCCGTATTGGCCACTGATTAAATAAGTTATAATGTTCGGACTAGCTGTTGTCTGCCTCAACCAAATATCAGCCAACATACTTCCCTTATCTCTTAAGATTTATTTAGACTATTGGTTTTTTTGACTATGTTCCTAGCACCATAGTATTCTTTAAGAAGAAATAATTACTTGATTCAAATTTAATTTTATGAAATTAATCATTTAAAAGCTCTAGGATAACACGCATTGATTCATTAACATACTTAAATGTGCTGAAGTTCACCAAGATAGTTAATTTGTTTTACCAAATTGACTCTCAAAATAAAGATTTCCCCACCATCTCTGGACATCTCTGGCGTTTTTGGAAAATGTATTAGTGCCTAGAAGGATATAGTGCTGTATGTGGTTCACTTGCAGTCATATCAGATTTCTCAATTCCTGCAGCATATGCATCGCATATCAGGTGAAACTCAGTGGCTGCTCTGGCAACTATTACACAAACATCACCCATCCCATCATAAATGCAATTTTATCCACAATACTAGTGGATATTGTTAAATTGGAAGGTCCCCTTGCCTCACCCCTACCGTTATAAACAACATGAGCTGAATTTGGCCAAGCAAGATCATATTTTAGTTTCTTTACTGACTCTTTAACTGTAGTTACATGCAAGTGACTGCACTTAAAAAAAAAAATCAGTAATGGAACTGAAATAAAATGTGGAGTCAGCCTGAAATGAATTGGTTTTGAAATTTTGTATGATTTTTTAACCATAAACAGTTGCCTCTAGATCTTGGATTTTTTTAATGATATTTTTAACATGATAATTTTAAAATATACTTTAAAGCGTACTTTTTGCTAAACAAAGGACATTAAGATGGATTGGGTTGTCTGTTGGCATCCATGTTGAATATTTACTGTTTAGGAAATGGAAGAAAGCTATTAGTAATGTTCCATTTCTAATCTGAACGAAGAAACTTCTACTACCCCTCTTTCAAGCTACCAAATTGGTTTAATTGATAAATAGTCTGAGATTTTAAGAGGCGCTCTTGAGAAAACATGGCAATTTCAGCTCTATTTCTACGTGAATTAGGGTTTTTTCATTGCTCTGCAACTAAAATGAAATCCCCAAGTAATGTGTTTACAAAAGCAGCAGTTGTATATCAACCTCACCTGCAAGATTTTGTGTTGTTAAATATACATCAGTTCGGTTTATGGGGTATACATATGACAATTTTGAACTCGTAAACATTAATATATACTATTAAAATGCCACTTTTCATGGAGATTTAATGGATTGAATAAAGTCTTCCACTACTAAAAGTTTGATAACCCCATGGTGGTTTGAATTCTGTAGGAAAAAAAAAAAAAAGAAAGAAAGTACAGATCCATAGGGCGCTTTTGAAAGCAGAAAGGATCTTCAGCCTTGGCATTAATACAAAAGAACATTGTCCTTGCTTCTCAGACTTTACTCAAAGCTCCCAAATAAGCTGGTTCCTCTGAAACCTCCATCCTCTGAGTGAGCTCACCATTCTTTTCCAAGAGATTTTAGCCTTGCTTGGAGCCTGGCGAATTTGTACCACCTGCTTAGGACCACTGCTGGGAGAAAGCGTTGGCTGCTGACTTAGCAATTGTAATGTGAGTTTGTTCCCTGGAGGAAGATTGAGAAAAAGTGAGGGAAGTGGAATAAAGAGAAGGAAAATTGGTATGCAGGAAAATGACTAAATCAGGAGCAGTTGACCCCAAAGGCAGGGAAGGCTTTCCCCCCACCCCACAATACCTGCGCTCCTGAGAAAACAGGAAAGAACAGCTCAATATGCCTTTTAGAATCTTGTGCAATTTCTGGCAGGCAGCTCCAAGGCCATTTCTACAACACGAAGAGAAGAATGGATGCAGGTTCTCATGAATATTTCCTAATGACAGAAAAAAGGTTTTAAAAAAATCATGATTTTGGTAAAACAAAGCAACTGTATGTGTTTTTACACAGTGTTTTTTTTCCTGGTAGTTTCAAAATTTCTAAGTCAGGACCAGATATTTAAGATTACAATAATAACAGAAGAACTAAGAATAAGAAACAATGACCATATGTTACTCGAAATGATTTTAATTTAGGTTTTATTCTGAAATTTATAAGATTAATACTAAATAATATTGTGAATAATTATCTAAGAATCTTACAGCTTTAAATGTTTTTCTGTCACAAAACTTAAATATTTGTTGGCAAAAAGTGTATAGAATAGCATTATGAAGGGGCACCTGGGTGGCTTAGTCAGTTGAACATCTGACTTCAGCTCAGGTCATGATCTCACTGTACGTGAGTTCGAGCCCTGCGTGGGGCTCTGTGCTGACAGCTCAGAGCCTGGAGCCTGTTTCAGATTCAGATTCTGTTTCAGATTCTCTCCCTCTCTCTGCCCCTGTCCTATTCATACTCTGTCTCTCTCCCTCTCTTGAAAATAAATAAACATTAAAAAATTTTTCCAAAAAAATATAAAAAAGAATAGCATTATGAGGCATAAGATTCTTGTAGCATTCATTGATTGAGTGTTTTTTTTTTTTTTTAATATATGAAATTTACTGTCAAATTGGTTTCCATACAACACCCAGTGCTCATCCCAAAAGGTGCCCTCCTCAATACCCATCACCCACCCTGCCCTCCCTCCCACCACCCATCAACCCTCAGTTTGTTCTCAGTTTTTAACAGTCTCTAATGCTTTGGCCCTCTCCCACTCTAACCTCTTTTTTTTTTTTTTTTCCTTCCCCTCCCCCATGGGTTTCTGTTATGTTTCTCAGGATCCACATAAGAGTGAAACCATATGGTATCTGTCTTTCTCTGTATGGCTTATTTCACTTAGCATCACACTCTCCAGTTCCATCCATGTTGCTACAAAAGGCCATATTTCATTTTTTCTCATTGCCACGTAGTATTCCATTGTGTATATAAACCACAATTTCTTTATCCATTCATCAGTTGATGGACATTTAGGCTCTTTCCATAATTTGGCTATTGTTGAGAGTGCCGCTATAAACATTGGGGTACAGGTGCCCCTATGCATCAGTACTCCTGTATCCCTTGGATAAATTCCTAGCAGTGCTATTGCTGGGTCATAGGGTAGGTCTATTTTTAATTTTCTGAGGAACCTCCACACTGCTTTCCAGAGCGGCTGCACCAATTTGCATTCCCACCAACAGTGCAAGAGGGTTCCTGTTTCTCCACATCCTCTCCAGCATCTATAGTCTCCTGATTTCTTCATTTTGGCCACTCTGACTGGCGTGAGGTGGTATCTGAGTGTGGTTTTGATTTGTATTTCCCTGATAAGGAGCGACGTTGAACATCTTTTCATGTGCCTGATGGCCATCCGGATGTCTTCTTTAGAGAAGTGTCTATTCATGTTTTCTGCCCATTTCTTCACTGGGTTATTTGTTTTTCTGGTGTGGAGTTTGATGAGCTCTTTATAGATTTTGGATACTAGCCCTTTGTCCAATGTGTCATTTGCAAATATCTTTTCCCATTCCGTTGGTTGCCTTTTAGTTTTGTTGGTTGTTTCCTTTGCTGTGCAGAAGCTTTTTATCTTCATAAGGTCCCAGTAATTCACTTTTGCTTTTAATTCCCTTGCCTTTGGGGATGTGCCGAGTAAGAGATTGCTACGGATGAGGTCAGAGAGGTCTTTTCCTGCTTTCTCCTCTAAGGTTTTGATGGTTTCCTGTCTCACATTCAGGTCCTTTATCCATTTTGAGTTTATTTTTGTGAATGGTGTGAGAAAGTGGTCTAGTTTCAACCTTCTGCATGTTGCTGTCCAGTTCTCCCAGCACCATTTGTTAAAGAGACTGTCTTTTTTCCATTGGATGTTCTTTCCTGCTTTGTCAAAGATTAGTTGGCCATACGTTTGTGGGTCTAGTTCTGGGGTTTCTATTCTATTCCATTGGTCTATGTGTCTGTTTTTATGCCAATACCATGCTGTCTTGATGGTGACAGCTTTGTAGTAGAGGCTAAAGTCTGGGATTGTGATGCCTCCTGCTTTGGTCTTCTTCTTCAAAATTACTTTGGCTATTCGGGGCCTTTTGTGGTTCCATATGAATTTTAGGATTGCTTGTTCTAGTTTCGAGAAGAATGCTGGTGCAATTTTGATTGGGATTGCATTGAATGTGTAGATAGCTTTGGGTAGTATTGACATTTTGACAATATTTATTCTTCCAATCCATGAGCAGGGAATGTCTTTCCATTTCTTTATATCTTCTTCAATTACCTGCATAAGCTTTCTATAGTTTTCAGCATACAGATCTTTTACATCTTTGGTTAGATTTATTCCTAGGTATTTTATGCTTCTTGGTGCAATTGTGAATGGGATCAGTTTCTTCATTTGTCTTTCTGTTGCTTCATTGTTAGTGTATAAGAATGCAACTGATTTCTGCACATTGATTTTGTATCCTGCAACTTTGCTGAATTCATGTATCAGTTCTAGCAGACTTTTGGTGGAGTCTGTCGGATTTTCCATGTATAATATCATGTCATCTGCAAAAAGCGAAAGCTTGACTTCATCTTTGCCAATTTTGATGCCTTTGATTTCCTTTTGTTGTCTGATTGCTGATGCTAGAACTTCCAGCACTATATTAAACAGCAGCAGTGACAGTGGGCATCCCTGTCGTGTTCCTGATCTCAGGGAAAAAGCTCTCAGTTTTTCCCCGTTGAGGATGATGTTAGCTGTGGGCTTTTCATAAATGGCCTTTATGATCTTTAAGTATGTTCCTTCTATCCCGACTTTCTCAAGGGTTTTTATTAAGAAAGGGTGCTGGATTTTGTCAAAGGCCTTTTCTGCATCGGTTGACAGGATCATATGGTTCTTCTCTTTTTTTTTGTTAATGTGATGTATCACGATCGATTTGCGAATGTTGAACCAGCCCTGCATCCCAGGAATGAATCCCACTTGATCATGGTGAATAATTCTTTTTATATGCTGTTGAATTCGATTTGCTAGTATCTTATTAAGAATTTTTGCATCCATATTCATCAGGGATATTGGCCTGTGGTTCTCTTTTTTTACTGGGTCTCTGTCTGGTTTAGGAATCAAAGTAATACTGGCTTCATAGAATGAGTCTGGAAGTTTTCCTTCCCTTTCTATTTCTTGGAATAGCTTGAGAAGGATAGGTATTATCTCTGCTTTAAATGTCTGGTAGAACTCCCCTGGGAAGCCATCTGGTCCTGGACTCTTATTTGTTGGGAGATTTTTGATAACCGATTCAATTTCTTCGCTGGTTATGGGTCTGTTCAAGCTTTCTATTTCCTCCTGATTGAGTTTTGGAAGAGTGTGGGTGTTTAGAAATTTGTCCATTTCTTCCAGGTTGTCCAATTTGCTGGCATATAATTTTTCATAGTATTCCCTGATAATTGTTTGTATCTCTGAGGGATTGGTTGTAATCATTCCATTTTCATTCATGATTTTATCTATTTGGGTCATCTCCCTTTTCTTTTTGAGAAGCCTGGCTAGAGGTTTGTCAATTTTGTTTATTTTTTCAAAAAACCAACTCTTGGTTTCGTTGATCTGCTCTACAGTTTTTTTAGATTCTATATTGTTTATTTCTGCTCTGATCTTTATGATTTCTCTTCTTCTGCTGGGTTTAGGCTGCCTTTGCTGTTCTGCTTCTATTTCCTTTAGGTGTGCTGTTAGATTTTTCTTGTTTCTTGAGATAGGCCTGGATTGCAATGTATTTTCCTCTCAGGACTGCCTTCGCTGCATCCCAAAGCGTTTGGATTGTTGTATTTTCATTTTCGTTTGTTTCCATATATGTTTTAATTTCTTCTCTAATTGCCTGGTTGACCCACTCATTCGTTAGTAGGGTGTTCTTTAACCTCCATGCTTTTGGAGGTTTTCCAGACTTTTTCCTGTGGTTGATTTCAAGCTTCATAGCATTGTGGTCTGAAAGTATGCATGGTATAATTTCAATTCTTGTAAACTTATGAAGGGCTGTTTTGTGACCCAGTATATGATCTATCTTGGAGAATGTTCCATGTGCACTCAAGAAGAAAGTATATTCTGTTGCTTTGGGATGCAGAGTTCTAAATATATCTGTCAAGTCCATCTGATCCAATGTATCATTCAGGGCCCTTGTTTCTTTATTGACTGTGTGTCTAGATGATCTATCCATTTCTGTAAGTGGGGTGTTAAAGTCCCCTGCAATGACCACATTCTTATCAATAAGGTTGCTTATGTTTATGAGTAATTGTTTTATATATCTGGGGGCTCGGGTATTCGGCGCATAGACATTTATAATAGTTAGCTCTTCCTGGTGGATAGACCCTGTGATTATTATATAATGCCCTTCTTCATCTCTTGTTACAGCCTTTAATTTAAAGTCTAGTTTGTCTGATATAAGTATGGCTACTCCAGCTTTCTTTTGGCTTCCAGTAGCATGATAAATAGTTCTCCATCCCCTCACTCTCAATCTAAAGGTGTCCTCAGATCTAAAATGAGTCTCTTGTAGACAGCAAATAGATGGGTCTTGTTTTTTTATCCATTCTGATACCCTATGTCTTTTGGTTGGCGCATTTAATCCATTTACATTCAGTGTTATTATAGAAAGATACGGGTTTAGAGTCATTGTGATGTCTGTATGTTTTATGCTTGTAGTGATGTCTCTGGTACTTTGTCTCACAGGGTCCCCCTTAGGATCTCTTGTAGGGCTGGTTTCGTGGTGACAAATTCCTTCAGTTTTTGTTTGTTTGGGAAGACCTTTATCTCTCCTTCTATTCTAAATGACAGACTTGCTGGATAAAGGATTCTCGGCTGCATATTTTTTCTGTTTAGCACACTGTAGATATCGTGCCAAGCCTTTCTGGCCTGCCAAGTTTCAAAGGAGAGATCAGTCACGAGTCTTATAGGTCTCCCTTTATATGTGAGGGCACGTTTATCCCTTGCTGCTTTCAGAATTTTCTCTTTATCCTTGTATTTTGCCAGTTTCACTATGATATGTCGTGCAGAAGATCGATTCAAGTTACGTCTGAAGGGAGTTCTCTGTGCCTCTTGGATTTCAATGCCTTTTTCCTTCCCCAGTTCAGGGAAGTTCTCAGCTATAATTTGTTCAAGTACCCCTTCAGCACCCTTCCCTCTCTCTTCCTCCTCTGGGATACCAATTATGCGTATATTATTTTTTTTTAGTGTATCACTTAGTTCTCTAAATTTCCCCTCATACTCCTGGATTTTTTTATCTCTCTTTCTTTCAGCTTCCTCTTTCTCCATAACTTTATCTTCTAGTTCACCTATTCTCTCCTCTGCCTCTTCAAGCCGAGCCATCGTGGATTCCATTTTGTTTTGCAATTCGTTTAAAGCGTTTTTCAACTCCTAGTGACTGTTCCTTAGTGCCTTGATCTTTGTGGCAAGAGATTCTCTGCTGTCCTGTATACTGTTTTCAAGCCCAGCGATTAATTTTATGACTATTATTCTAAATTCACTTTCTGTTATATTATTTAAATCCTTTTTGATCAGTTCATTAGCTGTTGTTATTTCCTGGAGATTCTTCTGAGGGGAATTCTTCCGTTTGGTCATTTTGGAGAGTCCCTGGCGTGGTGAGGACCTGCAGTGCACTTCCCCTGTGCTGTGGTGTATAACTGGAGTTAGTGGGCGGGGCCGCAGTCCGACCCGATGTCTGCCCCCAGCCCACTGCTGGGGCTACAGTCAGACTGGTGTGTGCCTTCTCTTCCCCTCTCCTAGGGGCGGGATTCACTGTGGGGTGGCGTGTCCCGTCTGGGCTACTTGCACACTGCCAGTCTTGTGTTGCTGGGGATCTGGCGTATTAGCTGGGGTGGGTAGGCAAGGTGCACGGGGGCTGGAGGGGCAGGCTTAGCTCGCTTCTCCTTAGGTGATCCACTTCAGGAGGAGCCCTGTGGCAGCGGGAGGGAGTCAGATCCGCTGCCGGAGGTTTGGCTCCGCAGAAGCACAGAGTTGGGTGTTTGCGCGGAGCGAGCAAGTTCCCTGGCAGGAACTGGTTCCCTTTGGGATTTTGGCTGGGGGATGGGCGGGGGAGATGGCGCTGGCGCCTTTGTTCCCCGCCAAGCTGAGCTCTGCCGTCCGAGGGCTCAGCAGCTCTCCCTCCCTTTGTCCTCCAGCCTTCCCGCTTTCCGAGCAGAGCTGTTAACTTATGACCTCCCAGACGCTAAGTCGCGCTTGCTGTCGGAACACAGTCTGTCCGACCCCTCCGCTTTTGCCAGCCAGACTCGGGGCTCTGCTTGTCAGGGGAGCCGCCCCTCCACCCCGGCTCCCTCCCGCCAGTCCGTGGAGCGCGCACCGCCTCGCCGCCCTTCCTACCCTCTTCTGTGGGCCTCTAGTCTGTGCTTGACTCCGGAGACTCCCTTCTGCTAATCCTCTGGCGGTTTTCTGGGTTCTTTAGGCAGGTGTAGGTGGAATCTAAGTGATCGGCAGGACGCGCTGTGAGCCCCAAGTCCTCCTACGCCGCCATCTTCCGGAACCCCCGATTGAGTGTTTAAGTGATCAGTTCAATATAATGTAATTAGATGCTTAATTTTTTAAGAACAATTAATATATCAGCCTCAAGCAGATAAAGTATCTAGATTATTTTGTGTTTTTTTTTTAATTTTTTTTTTCAACGTTTTTTATTTTATTTTTGGGACAGAGAGAGACAGAGCATGAACGGGGGAGGGGCAGAGAGAGAGGGAGACACAGAATCGGAAACAGGCTCCAGGCTCCGAGCCATCAGCCCAGAGCCTGACGCGGGGCTCGAACTCACAGACCGCGAGATCGTGACCTGGCTGAAGTCGGACGCTTAACCGACTGCGCCACCCAGGCGCCCTAGATTATTTTGTTTTTGCTGTTGCTTGCAAAGATTGTTATGAAAAGTTTTTACATGTATTAAGTTTTATTTTTATTTTTATGTTTTTTTGATGAGTGGTTAGCATATATAGTGGTAGGAGAGATGACTGGATCATTTGTAGAGTTCATTGTCTTTATATTTTAGGTTCTTTGTTGTTTCAAAATGTCTCTTTGGTCGATATTTGTGCCTGTCACTCGTAAAGCCTGAGAACGTAGCTATTTCTACAGAAACTCATACTTGTATATACCTGGCCATGGTTTTTGTTTTTTGTTTTCTGTTTTGTTTTCCATTTTGGTGAACCTTAACAGGGTTGCATATTGTGATGGTTCATTAGGCAAAGAAGACATTAATTAAAAGTGTTGCCTTCTTGAATGAACCAAGCGTATTCACCCACTATTTCTCCTTTGAGAACTTTTCTTTAGGTCAGGACAGGAAGTCTTAGTAGGGCCACAACAGAGCCCTCTAAGGAGCCACTCTTATCTGCTTGCACACACCAGCCAGTTTGATCTTTTTTGAACACAAATATGAAACTGGAAAGAGACACACACACACAGAGAGAGAGAGAGAGAGAGAGAGAGAGAGAGAGAGAGAGAGAGAGAGAATCCTAAGTAGTTTCCATGCTCAGCTGGACAAGAGGCTAAATCCCCCAGCCCTAGGATCATGACCTGAGCCAAAATTGAGTCAGATGCTCAACTGACTGAGCCACCCAGGTGCCCCTGTTGCTTTCCTTGTTAACATACTTTTTATAGGCATGGACTTGCCTTTACCAGAAAATTCAGGGCTCTTAGGATCACAGCCAGATTTCTGTTTCAGTCCTGTGAGACTCTGTGTGACCTGGCCCACCTCTTTCTCTGGGTTCACTGCACACCTTGTGCCCCTGAACAGCCAGTGGTCAGGTCACATAGGCCTCTTTTCTGCCACTTGAAAATGTCATGCCCCTTCTTGGACCTTGGACATACTGCAACCCCCACTCCCTTCCACTGTCCTTTGGTGTTCCCTAACCAATCCTTTTCTGTCCTTCAGAACTCTGCTTATAGGCTTTAGTCATTTGCTGACCCCAGGATAGATTAACACCCTTTGTTTGCTGTTTTCCAACACCGTGTACTATTCTTTTGTAGCATTTATCAACTCTAAATTATTAATTTTGTTATTGGTGCTAAGTTGTCTCCAAGCCCAGATAGAATGTACCTTCCATGTAGGCATGTGGTACAGAGCCATGAATACAGGGCGTGTGTCATAAATATTATTCAGACAAATATAAATGTAATATATAGTTATGTTTTTGTGAATTTATAAAGGGAATCATTTGACGTCTTCTAAGTTGCTTTAGTATTTGAGGTAGAGCAGAAGTAGCACAATTTAGACACAAAGACACAGCAATAGGTAACTATTTTTTGAAAGCCTGAATGTTTTCATCTACTTCCCAGCTCTCCATTATTTCTCCTCACAAGCACAGGGTTTTGTTGAGCAGTGTAGATCAAAATGCATGTAGGACTGCATTCTTCTCCTAAGAATTGATGGTAAGAAATTAAATAGTGTCTTCCACCAAAGCAGATATGAGACTTTAAAATGACTCCTTGAGGACAATTTGAAGAATTTCCTGTTTCCTAGGATTCTAGTGCCGAGATACCCTCATATCCACATCATTTTTTTTTTATAACCAACATCTGTCTTTGGTAATAATTGATCTAGACATAGGAGAGTTCCTCCCAGGATAATTGGGGTCACGTAACTTTCAGGGCCCAGATGGGCTATTTTGGAAATGAACATTGTCCATCAACTGAAAAGACATTTCCCCCAGGATGTCTCAACCTCTTCATATTCTCCTGATTGTTCTCTGAATCAGCTAGCAAATTTTTGTCACCCTTTGCTCTTTTTTTTTTTAATACTCTTAAGTATTCATTGAAGCCATGCATTAAAAATAAGCAAATACATCTTCTCAGGTGTACCCCTTTAAAAGCAAACCTCGTATTTCTTCTCTCTGGGCTGTTACAAAGAATGTCTGGAAAGGACATGTCTTTATTAGTTAAAACTGTGTGTGTGTGTGTGTGTGTGTGTGTGTGTGTGTGTGTGTGTGTGTGTTGTATGTCTTAGAGGAACACCGTAGTTCAGCGTTGGGGCAACTTCTGGGCCTCGTTGGAGACATGACCTTGTTATAAGCCTTGAGTCAGTTTGTTACAAGGTTTTGAGTGGTGACAATTACGCTGATGTAGTTTTTGTTTTGTTTTGTTTTGTTTTTGATAAAGGAATGTTTTCTTCAAGAAAAATGTATCCTTTTCTGATTTTACCGCTAAGGAATATGGAAGCCCCATCACATCTTTATTCATGGTTTCTCAATATTTTTAAACAAAGCCTTTATTTTGGAAATGATTTTTCATGTACAGAAAAGTTGCAAGAGATTGTGTGAAGAGTTCCACATACCTTTCAACTCATTTCCTCCAATGTTAACATCTTTGATTATAACCCTGATACATTTGTCCAAATTAAGAAATTAACCTGCCTGGGTTGTTCATATTTTAGAATGTACGTGGTATGCAGTGTTTGACCAACCCCAGCTGTGTGTCTTCAGGTGATATACACTTGGATGCTATAGGTAAGAAAGGCAATGGATGTGAACAGAACCTGATGGCAGTGTGACTCCATTGTCAATCGCCAGTACTTTATTTCCACTGGCAATGTCTTTGTTACTGATAGACCATTTCCACATCACATCTGTATGCCTCCCTGGCATCAAAACTGCCTTTCATTCCTGCAAATTATGCAACTGAAGGCAGCCATGGGTAGTTGAAAGGGCATCAAGATAGAAGTGAGAACTTGGGGCACCTGGGTGGCTCAGTTGGTTAATTGTCCACCTTTGGCTCAGGTCATGATCTCGCGATTCATGAGTTTGAGCCCCGTGTCAGGCTCTGTGCGGACAGCTCAGAGCCTGGAGCCTGCTTTGGATTGTGGCTCTTTCTGTCTCTCTTCCCCTCATAGCTTGTCATGCTCAGTCTCTCTGTCTCTCAAAAATAAATTAAAAAGAGACGTTAAAGAATTTAAAAAAAAAATAGAACTTATTTCTGACCATGGAGCTATTAACTCTGTGACGTTTGGCATTTCACTTGCTGTCTTTGGGTCTCAGTCTTCTCATCTGTGAAATGAAAGGGTTAGAACTCTGTTGGTCTTTACTGTTGGTCTTTTGGCCTAGAGGTAGATAATTTTAGACTTATTCCTTTCATGATCCTGTACGTTCTAGACTCCGTGTCTTTAACATGAGTTTCCTTAACAGTCCCTGGACCTCTGTGATCATTGCCAGAGCACAAGTGTAGACAATTAGGGACACATTAAAATACCTGAAGTTATCAGGCAAGTATATAACACAGAGTGCAAAAGGAAAATGAGGGTTCCTGATGACCGGAGAGCTCCTGCCCTTTCTAGTGATACAGATACTTCTCAGCTCCTGGGGCCTGTGTGTCAGATGGATGCTAGATCTTCTGACCTTCCGAAAGAACCCACATAAACAGCTTTTTATGTGAGCTCTTGCAATCTTTATATATTAGCAACTAATTCAGTGTCAAGGAAGCCACTCTGTGGGCTAAATTAAATATTCAGCTTACTGGAACTTAGCTGTTGCATGCCAGTTTGTGATTTCTGCTTCATTTCAGTGGCTTTCAAACACTGCCCATTGAAACAGTAAGAAGTGACTTTTTCATCACAACATAGTATATACACCTATGTGTGTGATGTATGCAGGTGCATGTGTGTGTATATGAAACTGAAGCAAAATATAATGAAATACAATGTATGATACAATTATGTTTTCCATTTTATTCTATGTAGCATCTTTACTGTTCTATAATTTCATATTTCATTTCTTGAGAACAGCAGTCCCATTCAAATTAGATCATTTTTATGACCCATCAGTGGACTGACTTCCTAGTTACTGCTCCTCTGAAAAGTTTGGAGGGCAGTACTCTTGATGCCTACATGTGATTTTTCCACCTACATCTCTGAGATCTGAAATATCTTAGACATGGTTTCCTCAATTTGATATCTTCAGAATCATTCCAAGCTAATGTGGAAGATGTGTTGCCTGTTGAGAATGTAGACTTTCTATGGCTCAAATTATCAGCGTAATAGGAGATAATAGTGCCTCTAAGAAAAAAAGGACAAGTAGAGAAGGTAGAAGAGAAGGGACAGAGGTAGGCTATTCATTTTGAACATCGCAACTCTTTTTGGGAAAAGAGATCATTTTCTTCCTTTCAGTTGCCTACAGAGGGCATGTCTTCATGATTATCCACATGCACATAGCTGTGTCCATAAGCATCCTTGCCTCTTTTAAATGTTTTAGTTGTTTCCTGGCAAATAAAAATCTATTCCTAATGAAAAATAAAATGTTCTAATGAAGGGGCACTTGGGTGGCTCAGTTGGTTAAGTGTCTGACTCTTGATTTTAGCTCAAGTCATGATCTCATGGTTTGTAAGTTAGAGCCCCACATCTCTGTCAGCACAGCCTACTTGTGATTTTCTCTCCCTCTCTCTGATCCTCCCCTACTCATGCTCTCTTTCTCTCAAAAATAAATGAATACACATTTAAGAAATATGAAATGTTCTGATGATAATTAGAAATTATTCATGATTATTATAGGTAGTTTTATATATTGGATTCTCTCTATGAGGTTGATATTTTTATTAGACATTATATTTGAAATTAATCAGTGCTCTCCACTTAATGTCAAGCTCATTGACAAGGTTTCTTTCAAATCTAGTAACTTATAGTTTTACAATAGGCAAGTCGTATATGGCAATGACTTTCATGATGTCATAAAGAAGCCTGAGAAGTATTACCATATGCTTTTTTATCCTTTAAGTCATTGGGGCTTATTTTTAGTTATTGGCAAGGAAATTATTAAAACTTCCTTATAAAAATAAGATGTCATATAGTGCTTCCCAAATGAAATTCTTTTAAAAAGTGCCACATGACGTATAAAAAGTTTTTATTCATATATGTGGAGAAATATCCTAAAACCATATATTTTGTCAATGAATCATGGAATATCACAGCCATATCGCACCACTCATAATAAATAATTTCCCTCATTAAAAATAAAATGAAAAGGCGTTGGGTACCACTTTTTTGAACTCTTTAAAGTTTAGACCTCACAAAAATACATTTGTCCCTCAATTCCCAAACTTAATCTGAAGGAATACATCATACCCCAACAGCTTGAAAAGGAAGATATATTCATGCCAATTTCTTTTTAGGTAACCTAAAATAGCCTGGAGTCTCTATTTTCTACTGATCGTGACAGTGTAGTTAGATGAAGATACGTTCCGCTATTGAGGTAGACATATACCAGCATTTATTGAGCACCTGCCATGCAAAGTCCTTTTTATACATCACTCCATTAATTCTCAAAGCACTACAAGGAATATTTTTATCATTTCCATTTTATGAATGAGGAAGCTTGAGTTAGTAACAGTGTTGTACAGTTAGTGGCACAGCCCTGCTCTTCACCCGCTGTGTTACATTGTCTCCATATTTAACTAAAAAAGATTTACTTGCAAGCCTGCCAACAATTAATTTTCCACACTCCCTAGAATATAGAGGAGATGCTTATGCATGTAATTATGGCTAATTTCAGTACACAGTGGTAAAGATGGATCAGTAGGACTGAAAATACTGAAATATTTTTGTGTTGTTTGAAAGATAGTTACTGACCCGACCTGGCCTCTCTTGCCTCTCCTCACGTAGCACCCAGGTTTTCTCCCAGAGCATCAATAGATCTTCCATAATTTAGAAATGACCAGACTATTGCTTGGCACAGCAGAAACCTGTTGAGGGCTGCCTCAGTGCTCAGGCCCCTGCTCTTTCTGCTTGGTTGGTATGACTGCTGATTGTGTAATACTTTAGAATCATCCCTACATATCAATACTTAACCTGAGGAAACTGGTGAGGTGCTGTGACTAGTCAATGACCACAGCCTGATCTGTTTAACTGAAAGTCCTCAGTGGGGAAGTGACTAAGGGTTTGGCTACAGATTTCTTCTCTCCTCTCAGGTGTCTTGAAGGTGAACATATAATCCAGTCATCCAAGTGAAGGGGTCTGGTGGTGTCTAAGGAGTTCACACTATAGTCATTTTCCAAGACCGGCAAAAAATTTCCAGATCCTTGGATATTTCTTTATTCCTGGGAAAACAGGCAAGACAAAGAAAGGTAGGGGCAATATGGAAGTTCTTGGGAAGTAATAGTTACTAACTGAGGCAGTAAATGGGATAGCCCATCAAATCCCATCCCCTGTAGCCTACCTAGGCAGGTGGCTGCGTCTGTCTGAGCTCAGAGGCTCCGTTGGCCTGTCCTGAGAGGAAAAATAAAATATCTGGTGACTCTTCTTTCTATGGCTTTCCTCTGTAAACCTTTGATATTCTTAGATGTATTTCGGAGGAAGGCAAATCATCCTCATTATGATGCAATTTTCATTTTTTGTAATATTAATTATCTCTTGGCGTTATCTACAAGAACATAATGGATAAAAACAAAATTTAATCTTTGTTATCTGGCACAGTATTTTAAAGAGGAGAATGTAAGTCACAAGCAAAGCGCTCATCTATTTGAAGCTATTTAAAAATTTCTGCAACAAGTGTTTATTCCCTTCATGCTGTGAGACTTGCAAACATTCACAGAAGGGTAAAACGGGTCTCAGTGTCTATATGGATATAATAACGTATTCTCTTTCTTTAAAAATCAATTAAAATTCACAGTGAGTGAATCTACCAATTTTTACAAAAGCATGCGTGCATACAGACAATAGATGAGAAATTTTATTTCGTTTAATTTTCATAGGACCTTATTTCAGTGATATGGGAAAAAAAAAATACCAGCTAATGAGGATAAAAACACCAGAGCTTTGGATGAGTGAATATGATAAATCACTGATTTGTCCTGGGTCTCCTTCACTTCTGTGTGCTGATTATGATGGCAATAAGTGTAAAGAGATACTGAGGAAAGGTAGAGGGTGTTTGTCAAGTTGCAAATCTTGATTTCAGAAAAGGAAGCTAGGATTGTGTTTCCACATTTCGCAGATACACATGCATGATTGATGTTCCTATTCACTTTCTTTCCTAAATTGCACCTGTTTCTTTTTCTTTTCTTTTTTAATGTTTATTTTTGAAGGAGAGAGAAACAGAGCATGATCCCATAAGGGGGAGAGAGAGAGAGAGGGAGACACAGAATCTGAAGCAGGCTCCAGGATCCAAGCTGTCAGCACAGAGCCTGATGTGGGGCTTGAACTCACGAACCTTAAGATCATGACCTGAGCCAAAGTCAGAAGCTTAACTGACTGAGCCACCCAGGTGCCCCTAAACTGCACCTGTAAACACATGAGCTTTCTTTGTATTCAGCAATGCTTACCTGAGCCAGATGTAGCCATTATTTCACAGATATAGATACAAGGAGAGAGAGAGGGAGACCGAGAATCCCAAGGGGGCTCCAGGCTGCCAGCACAGAGCCTCAGAAGGGGCTTGATCTCTCACAAAATGCAAGATCATGACTTGAGCCCAAACCAAGAGTTGCATGCTTCACCAACTGAGCCACCCAGGTGCCCTGATAAATGATTGTTTTCCATTCACTTTTTTTATATTAAGTTACTAGTCTTTTATATTTTTTCCCTAAAGCTTAGCTAGCCCTCAGTTATAGCTTTTTATGCAAATTCAATGAAGAAGGCTTGGAAATTCAGGCAATTAATAAATAGGAAAAAGTCTTTAGTCAATAATAAAGAGAAAATATTTAAAGTATTGTACACTTTTCATTGCTGGTCAAAGGAGAATGTGTCATTTGAATCAGAGTTGCTTTAAATTCTTTTTAACATTTCATTATTTTTGAGAGGCAGAGACAGAGTGCAGGTGGGGGAGGGTCAGAGTTAGAGGGAGACACAGAATCTGAAGCAGGCTCCAGGCTCTGAGCTGTCAGCACAGAGCCCGATGCGGGGTTCAAACCCATGAACTGTGAGGTCATGACCTGAGCTGAAGTCAGACATCCAAACAGCTGAGCCCCCGGGTGCCCCGAATCAGAGTTGTTTTAAAGAAAAATTGTGAAGTTTATAGAAAAATAATGGGTCATTCATTTCAGGCTGTCTGTGCTGGTTGACAGAGTAACTTCAATTTAAAGGGTCAAATGTTATAACTGACCTTCAGGCCTTATGCTTTTTCTTTTCCTGTTGTCCTGGAATTATCTTTTATTGATAGAGCTGGAAATAAGCAAGGACTTGACACATGTTATCTTTTCGTAGACTGACTGCAATGTCACATTGTGTGGCATCTGACTTGCCATTGGCCAAGAGGTGACTAAAGAATTAGGAAACAGACAGTGATATGAACTGTTGCCCGACTGCCATGCTTTCTGCTTTTGGTTAGATTCCACAAATTAGATTTCGATGCACTCAACTGAGTTTAAATGTGTTGATATCTGACTGCTGAAAACATTGAGATTTGATGTTAAAAAAAATAAAACAAAATGAACAAGAAACAAAACAAAACTAGGCCCTTTCTCCATCTGTACACACATACACACATACACATGCACATGCACATACCAACCCCCTGTATACATATCTGCTTCTTCTTCCGTAATAAAGCCAAGTTACCATTCTAGAAGAGTGTGTTGACTATTTTCCTTATACCTCCAAGTTTCCTATCCTTGCATGGTTTTCTACTTTTATTCCTTAAAAGATAAACTTGTTAGAATAATTTCCTGAAACATGAATTCCAGCATGTCCTTTGACTGTTAAGAATTGGAAGAGGCTGGGGTTCCTGGATGGTTCAGTTGGTTAAGCGTCTGACTCTTGATTTTGGCTCAGGTCATGTCCCAGGGTCGTGGGATTGAGCCCCATGTCGGGTTCTGTGCTGAGCTTGGAGCCTGCTTAAGATTCTCTGTCTCTGTCTCTATCTCTGTCTCTCTCTCTCTCACTCTCCCTCTACTCCTTTGCCCCACTCACACTTGCGCGCTCTCTCTCTCTCTCTCTCTCTCAAATTAAAGAAGAAAAAAAAAGGCAAAACATAAAAGGATTAGAAGCGGTACTTTGTGGTCTACCCCATCACCTGAAGTCTTAGGCCTGGTCTGAAGACATTCTTTATTCTCTGGTCTCTCTGCATATGAAAACATTCTCACTGTTTTTCCACCCTCTGCAGGAGTCAAGCAGGCTTCCTTCCCTCCCTTCAGAATAGCTAATGTTTTCCCATTTCTCTAGTCTGGAAGCATCTCCTCTTCTGTTTCAATCTACATTCTGTGTGTTTCAGGCTGAGCACAAGACTCTGAGCCCCTGGTCTGCCATGGGTCCTCTCTGACTCTGGTGGCCTTCAGTGATCTCCCTCTTGGTTACTCTTATTTCATGCTGTCACTTTTTCACTTCCTCAAATTCCTCACAACATATTAGTCAGATACATTATAAATTTTTTGAGAGGAAGAACCACAATCTAGATTTCTTTGTACTTCTGTAGCATGTGTTGGAAGATTCTGAATATATACCTATTGATTCTTTAAAATATACCTTTGTAGTCTTCGTATTGGGAAAAAATGACATACTGCTAAGGACTTAGGAGCCAAGGCAGGCCCCGGCTAACAGAGCTGTGGATGGGACATTGTCCCAATTAACTGTTTCGAATCTGGTAGGCTTTATTGTGTTCCATGGCTACAGATCTGCCTAACCTTAAACTTAGGCAGTTAACCTGCAAATGAGTCAACTCAACAAATACTTATAGAGCACCTACTACTCATAGGAATGTGACAAGCCATTTAGTGATATAGTGTTGATTAAAAGCAGATAAATCCCCATCCTCTGTGTAGTTTATGTTCTACCCCTAGGACTAGATTTATCTAATCTCTCATCAAAATGTACAAATGCAACATTCATTTTGGGGCACCTGGGTGGCTCATTAGGTTAAGTGTCTGACTTCGCCTCAGGTCATGATCTCGTGTTTATGAGTTCAAGCCCTGCATCAGGCTCTGTGCTGACAGCTCAGAGCCTGGAGCCTGCCTGGGATTCTGTGTCTCCCTCTCTCTCCCCCCCCCCCCCCTTGCTCTCTCTCTCTCTCTCTCTCTCTCTCTCTCTCAAAAATAAATAAACATTAAAGAAAACACACAAAAAACAAATGTAGCACTCATCAGCCCTGTAAAGGACCCAAAAGGGGGATTTGGCAAAAGTCAGGAAAATCAGACAAATTTTCCTATGAGAAGAAACTGAAAAATGAATCCCAATTAACCACCCGATGAGAGGAAGTGTATCAGCACTGGACAGATGGAATGCCCTTCAAATGTTATCAGGAAAACAAAGTATTGCACAGAATGTTCCCCAGCACCTGCTTGTCATGATCACTAGAAGAGCATCTTCAAGAATATAGTCTTCTTTCACTGCGTGATGCCAACTTCAAAAATGAAGCTTAACGGATTCCAGAATTTCTTGAGAAATAATAGACTTGGTCATTAGGTTTGAACAGCTTACCGCATAGGTTTTCTAAGAGGTCCCTTAGTACCGATATGATTTGGCTGCTCTGAAAATGGGAAAGAAAAACGAAGACAAAGGAAAAGTAAGTGGCACATGGTGGGTTTGATTCTTTTCCTGGCACCAGATAGAGGAAGGCTCTGGCCTTGGTGGTGAATAAATGTGAAATAAAGAAATTTTAGAAAGCAGTAATGCTTCCCTTCCACTCTGATCAGAAGTGCTCCTGTGTCCCTTATGCTGGTTGGTGTGACAGAAGGTGTGAGCGGATCTCACTGTATGCAGCAAACAAAACTGAAGATGCATCGTGTTTGAATCTAACAGCTGTAGATTTATATTCTGGTGCTGCTATTCAGAGACTGATTTCTGCACCTGTGGAAATAGGAACACTATTAGGAGAATTAATTGAGTTAATATTTGTGGATGTACCCAACAAAATATCTTGCGCATAGATGTTTCCTCCATTATTTTTCCTCTTTCTTCATGACACTTACTCCTTTTCTTCCATGCTGTTCACATTACATTTGACCTTGAAACACATAGGTTTGAACTGTTCAGGTCCACATATGGGCTTTTTTTTTTATATGTACACTATAGTACTGTGTTTTTTTCTTATGATTTTCTTAGAAACTTTCTCTTTTCCTTGGCTTACTTTATTGTAAGAATATGTAGTGCATGTAACATACAAAATATATGTTAATCGACTGTTTATGTTATCAGTAAGACTTCTTGTCAACAATAAGCTATTAGTAGTTAAGTTTTTGGGGGAGTCAAAAGTAATATGTATATTTTTGGCTGCTTAGGGGTGACAGCCCTGACTTCCCCATTGTTCAAAAGTCAACTGTATGTTTTATGTGGTATAGCTTTAAGAAGGGAAGGACAGAACTTGGCAGGTGCTCTGATTATTTCAGTATCTTCATTATTCCTTACCAGCCCTCCATACTGTGTTTCCTCTTTATAAAGGAAGGTTAATTAGCTCATGACTTTTAGAGTCAGGATATCTTGGGTTAAAGTGCTGGCTCTTTGACTACCTAAGCTGTGTGAGTGTTAACTCATTCTTAAATTTTGCTTTAGTTTCAGATTCAGATTCATTGCCTCTTAAATGTGGATATTAGGAACTCCCTCATCAAGCTGTTGTTGGTTTAGCATATACCTGGTATATAATCAATATACAACAAACGCATGTTAGTTTCTTCTGTATGCCAGAAACAAGTCCTACTTAAGTTTAAACTCTATAAAACATCACTGTATGTTAAGTCCAAGAGTTTTCTGCCAACTTCCAATGCTTTCTTTGGTCAACAAGCAAGACCTGTGCATTCATGTAAAGGTGGGCTATGATAAATATATGAGAAATTATTTTTGATGTGGAAATAATGCCAGTGGGGGGTACAGAAAAAGACATCAGCCATAATGGAAGGGCTGGTCGGCTCACTGGAGGGAAAGTACTAGTGCCTTCTCTGACTTGGTAGAACACATTCTCTTGTGGTAGCGTCATGCCTTATGTACATAATAAATATTCAAATGTATTTGATTAGATTAGTGGCTATGTCCAACAGGAGTTCAGTGAAGGATGTGTAGAATATCTGCTGGAAGTGAGTCTCAGGCATCCTCTTAGATCCTAATTCATAGTCACCTATGGCATTTGGGGACCAAAAGTGACACGTAGCTTTCACAGTAGCAGTAGGCTATAATGCACTAAGTAGACCATTTCAGTAAGACCTCAGGAGCTTCTAAAGATTATACTGACTTGAAATTCAGTTTGTGTCTTTCACAAACTTCCAGTGGCTTCTGTCACTGTGACTGAAGATGTTGTCAGTAGGGACTAATGGTAAACACTTCTTTCCTCCATGCCATTCTTCCTTCAAGTGACTGCATTGAGAACTAGATGCTTTATTCTTTCTTATAGATAGTCACTGGTTGTAATATTAATATGACCTATTAAATGCCAAATAATTATAAAGAGAACCAAAACAGTATGGCATATGTATTATTTTGGGCAGTGCTATTGACGCTTGAAATATAGCTGAGGTCAAATGGAAATTGTAAGACACGTACTTAAACACAAACACAGAATTAATTTATCTTTTTACCACTCAGAACCCATGCCATTTATATCTCTTAAAATGAACTTGCAAATAAGAAATATATTTTCCAATTGCATGTGGATTCAAAATAGCTAGCAATAGCCTGTTCTGCAAAATTGGAGTTGGTGTTTTGTTTTGTTTTGTTTTAAGTTAGAAATAGTTTTGGGAAACTCTTGTCATTCAAGAACTATTATTCTGGGGCACCTGGATGGCTCAGTTGGTTGAGTGCCTGACTTTGGCTCAGGTTATGATCTCACTGTTTATGAGTTTGAGCCCCACATCGGGCTTTGTGCTGACAGCTAAGAGCCTGCAGCCTGCTTCAGATTCTCTGTCTCCCTATCTCTCTGCCCCTCCCCCGCTTGCGCTCTATCTCTCAAAAGTAAATAAAAATGTAAAAAAAAATTTTTAGGGGTGCCTGGGTGGCTCAGTCGGTTAAGCGTCCGACTTCAGCTCAGGTCATGATTTCACGGTCTGTGAGTTCGAGCCCTGCGTCGGGCTCTGTGCTGACAGTGCAGAGCCTGGAGCCTGTTTCAGATTCTGTGTCTCCCTCTCTCTCTCTGACCCTCCCCCACTCATGCTCTGTCTCTCTCTGTCTCAAAAATAAATAAACGTTAAAAAAAAACTTAAATTTTTTAAAGAACTATTATTTTTTATATGCAAACTAAACCATGTTTCTTGATCTTGGACCATCCTTGTAGAAATAAATTGTGTGCGAATCTCTTCTGCAGCTTTCTCTGTCTAGGCAAATTGGATCTTAGGGCCATGTCAATTTTGCAGAAGAATCTTAAAGAAATTATCGTTGTAAGTATAGCTCTTATTTGCATCAGATGCCATGCCTTAGGCAGTTCTTTAGCATTTATTTCTTATTGATTTTTATAGTCTTCTATTGCATGTTGATGATGAATGAAAGATTATAATTCAGATAAGGAAATCTGAGTTCTCAGTCTGCCTCCTCAACTAACCAGTTTCATCACCTTGACTTCATATATTCAACCTTCTAGGATCGCACAGTTGAATGGGCCAGGTTAATGCTGCACTCAGACTACTTCTCTCACTTTATAGTGTAGAGATTTCAGCTGGTTGGTCCAAGACAAATTTGTTCAGTTAATGTAACTAAAAAATATAATGCAGTCCCTCTACTCATTTTTGTGCTTTTTCCACAACATCTTGAGATTCCATGAAGAATGAAGAAGATAACAGATTCCAAAGTGGTAAATCATTGTCTTTCATTTAGCAGACAAATAAAATATCACATGAAATGCTTACACAGATTTTTATTCTTGCACAATTCTGTGTAGACTTACTATGAAGCTATGATCTGAGGCCATTAAAAAAGAGCAGTGATAACCAAAGTGTAGTGTATATGCCCTAAAAACCAATTTCATCACACTTGTGTAAAATCTGGTAGACTTACTAAATGGTAAATTCATTGCTCCTTCCTCTGTACCATAGCTTGATTTTAGTAAGGCATCATCTAAACCTAACTGTTTCTGAAAGGTTCCAGTCCAAATACCATCACTTTGGAAGTTAAGGCCTCAATATATGAATTCGATGGAGAGTCGAACCTTCAGCCCACAAACATTCATAGCAGGGCTTATCTATAAAATGAATAACTTTCTGGGTTTCCCAAATTATAGATGTAATTGGGTAGATAACCTGTTAAGGTTTTATCAGTTTCACTTTCTCAGTCCCTTTTTTTTCCTATGTGGGGCAGTAAAATTTTAGCTTCTGAAACGTAATTCTGACCATTGTCACAATTATTTTCCCATCTAGAAAATTGATTTTTTTTTTTTTTTAATGATGAGCTCTTACTTCCCTGGGCAGGAATTGTATGTCAGCCAAGTTGTATTCTTTGAATATTATCACCAGAATTTCACCAGTACCACTCTAAGACTAAAATGGAAAATCCATTTTAAATGGCATAAAATAGAAATGTGTCTTAATTTCCATTTTTGTGTGTCTCCTCCTATAGCATACAGAAAAGCATGTGTTTTGAAGGCCCAAGAGAAAATTGAGTATCTGGCTCACCTACAGTCAATAGAGTTTTAGAGCTACATATGTACATGCATGTATCTATATAAGACATACATACTTTCCAAACCTTCCTTACACTGCTTTATTCTACTTATATGATATTTGATTTTATTGTATCTGCACTTTTTTTTATTTTTTGCATATTGCTTTACGTGATCATTATTGTTATACTGATAATGATGAGAAGAGATACCAACTGCGTTTCAGGAGACCTGGCTGCAAATAATTGACCCTGTTGTTTGTTAGCTTTTTTCCCCACCAGCTTCACTGAGGTATTATTGACAAATAAAAATGCATGTATCTAAGGTGTACAGTGTAATGATTGGATACGTATATTCGTTGTGAAATGGCTACCACAGTTAAGCTGATTACATATCCATCATCTCACATAGTTACCCCTTTGTGTATTTGGTGAGGACATTTGAGATTGATGTCAGCAAAGTTTATGTATACAGGACATTTTTAAAACTAATGGTCATGATGCTATACTTTCAGTTTCTAGAACTTCTTATATGGTAACTAGAAGTTTATACCATCTGACCAATATCTCTCTTTTTCCCAACCCCACCAACCACCAGCCCTTGTCAACTACCCTTCTATTCTCTGATTTTATTTTTATTTATTTATGTATTTATGTATGTATGTATGTATGTATGTATGTATGTATGTATTTGGATCCGTATGTAAGTGAAATTATGTAGTATTTGTCTTTCTGTGTCTGGTTTATTTTACTTAGCCTAACATCCTCCAGATTCATCTATATTGTCACACATGGCAGGATCTCCTTTTTAGAGGGTAATATTTCAGTGTGTGTGTGTGTGTGTGTGTGTGTGTGTGTGTGTGTGTGTGTCACATTTTCTTTATCAATTCATTTGTTGATGGACACTTACCATGTTTACTATTTTGGCTACTACAAATAAGGCTGCAGTACACATGGGAGTGCAAATATCTGTTCAAAATGCTGATTTTATTTCCTTTCATAGACCCAGAAATGACATTGCTCAATCAAATGGTAGTTCTATTTTTAATTTGCTTAGGAATCATGATACTGTTTTCCATAACTGTTGCACCAGTTTACGTTCTGACTAACAAGTACATGGATTGCCTTTTTTCCACAGTTTTGCCAACACTTGTTAGTTTTAGACTTTTTGATACTGGTCATCTGAATAAGTGTGAGGGAGTACTTTATTATGGTTTTGATTTGCTTTTACCTGATGATTAGTCATGTTCAGCATTTTTTCATATACCTATAGGCCATTTTTGTCTTTTCGAGGGAATGTCTAGCCAGGTTTTTGGCCCGTTTTCTAATACAGTTATTTGTTTATTTGTTATTGAATTGTATAAGTTCTGTGTATATTGTAGGTGTTAGCACCTTATCAGAAACAGGGTTTGCAAATATTTTCTCCTGTTTCACATACCGCTTTTACATTTTGTTCACTGTTTTCTTTGCAGAAACATTTTAGTTTGATATAGTTCCACTAGCTCATTTTTTTGCTTTTGTTGCCTGTGCTTTTTTAAAAAAAAAAATTATTTAAATTGTTTTTTTTTTATTTAATTTTTTATTTTTTTAAATTTACATCCAAATTAGCATATAGTACAACAGTGATTTCAGGAGTAAATTCCTTAGTGCCCCTTACCCATTTAGCGCATCCCCCCTCCCACAACCCCTCTAGTAACCCTCAGTTTGTTCTCCATATTTATGAGTCTCTTCTGTTTTGTCCCCCTCCCTGTTTTTATATTATTTTTGTTTCCCTTCCCTTATGTTCATCTGTTTTGTCTCTTAAAGTCCTCATATGAATGAAGTCATAGCATTTTTGTCTTCTCTGACTAATTTCACTTAGCATAATACCCTCCTGTTCCATCCACGTAGCTGCAAATAGCAGGATTTCATTCTTTTTGATTGCCAAGTAATACTCCATTGTGTGTGTGTGTGTGTATACACACACACACACACACACACACACACACATATATGCACACCACATCTTCTTTATCCATTCATCCATCGGTGGACATTTGGGCTCTTTCCATACTTTGGCTATTGTTGATAGTGCTGCTATAAACATGGGGGTGCATGTGTCCCTTTGAAACAGCATCACTGTATCCCTTGGATAAATGCTAGTAGTGCAGTTGATGGGTCGTAGGGTAGTTCTATTTTTAGTTTTTTGAATAACCTCCATACTGTTTTCCAGAGTGGCTGCACCAGCTTGCATTCCCATGTTGCCTGTGCTTTTGATGTCAAATCCAAAAGAAAAAAAATCACTTTCAAAACTAATACTTTGGGTAAATCTCTGGCAGTCCTGGATGTTCATTTTCTTATGCAAAATAAAGGGTTTGATTATGTATCATTAAATTCTTGTGGTTTCTCTTGCATTCTTGAATGGGATTGTAATATATAATTATATTTAAATTCATTCGATATTTAGTAGAAGAAATATGAACCATATCTGATAATTAGGTTATTGACAATTTGAAATTATTTAGTAGCCCTTGAAATACGTAACATGGTTTTCAAACTTAGAATCCTTACATACAGGTACCTCAGAAGAATCATTTTGGAATTCATTCTATGTGAAACCTGTTAATATTAGAAAATATTTCAAATTTGAAAGGATCAGGGCTATGGTCATTGATTAAAATAAACTACAAAGTATGGGAGATTTTTGTTAGAAATGAGGCATTTTATCATATTCAAGTTTTTAAACTATTTAAGCATTTCCATGTAAACTGTTCTTTAAAATAATCCATTTTCTATGTTAATTAACTCAATTGTGTAAGTCTTTTCACAGTATGTACTTATATCAAACTATCATGTTGTACACTTAAATATGTTACAATTTTATTTGTCAATTACACTTCAGTAAAGCTGAAAATAAAATAACATAAAATCATCCATTCTTCCCACAAAACAGAATAAAGGCCCTGAGATTTTGCCAACTAAAAGGCTGAAAGACCATTAAGAAGTAAGTTGGTATAATGACTTGGAGGTAAATTCTTTATTTATATACATGATATGTAGTATAGAAAGATAACAGATATTTGGAAGGATTATAAATAGGTTATCAACTCTACTTCTCTGTGCTTGATGTAGGAAATTTTGAAACAAAATCAGTATCTTGTCACTAGGCTCTAATGTCAGTTATATACATAACTTTGAATATGATCTTATGTATTTATTATTTTAGGTAACGATTAGTCATATCATTCTGGGAAACAATTGAGTGATGATGTTATTTTTAAAACCCCTATATAAATTCCTTTAACAAATAATACTATCTTCATTTCACTATCTTCCAACCATTTTTATACACTTTCTGTAAGGCACTTTACTGGTTACTCTTTATGAATGAGATACAGCTTGTATACTCTATTATGACATCAATAAAATATGAAGGCTTCATTTGATACTTTAGTAATTTTGGTTTTGGTTATTTTTGGATTACAGCACACAACAGTACAAATTAAAGTAAAAATTGTATTGTCATGTATTAGTAATCCACAATGCCCAGATATATCTAATAGCATAATGGGTTGTAACAGTTTCTGGAAAGTATACCAGTGATCCTTTATATGCATGTATTTTGTACTTGTGCTAGAATGCTGGCTCTTTTTTAATTTCTTCATATGTGATATATTAGAAGTTAACTAGAGGCAAAATAATTTTCAAAAAAATGTTAAAGGGAGGTATAACCTTGAAATACAAAGTGATACCTTGGTATAATTATACATGTCCTTGAGATGAAATGACACTTTGACGTTCTATACTCTTAAATGTGGAAACTAGCCTATTCAGACTAGATAATCAGATGAACCTTGCCTAAATGCAGAGAAACATTTCAAAACCAGTGGTTTCAAGAAGAACTTGTTCTGCTCTGTTTGATTGGATATCTAATTCATCAACCTGTGATCTGGAAAGATAATAGGTGTTTGAAATAAAGCTGGATTGTGACTCCTTTCTCTCCCCTTTCCTTCTTGTAAGATCCCTAGCCACTTTCTGGCCTTACACATAAAATAAAAAGTAATGCTCTCCACTTAAGGGTTTGTGGGATGGAAGAGTGCTGGATAAGAAATATTTTTAATTTTAGCATGCATTATTTTTCTAAATGTTTCTTTACTTTTGAGAGAGAGAGACAGACAGAGCACTATCCTGAGAGGGGCAGAGAGAAAGGGAGATGCAGAATCTGAAGCAAGCTCCAGGCTCCGAGCTGTCAGCACAGAGCCCAATGTGGGGCTCGAACTCATGAACTGTGAGATCATGACCTGAGCTGAAGTTGGATGCTTAACCAACTGAGCCACCCTGGCACCCCTAATTTTATATTGCATTGTAATAAGCCTTATGCGTTAGCCTCTTAAAACCCGATACCTGTAAAATATCTTTCTATTTCCTTGTTTTGAGTACTGAGCTTATTATAAGTGCAATTAACTTGGCAATTGCATCACAAATGGATTTCTTTCACAGTATTTTGACATTTCAATTTATCCTGAATCGTTTTTCCCCCGAATTTTGACAGGGCTGATTTAGCTTCTTCATCCATGGATCATGGCATATTCTGTGTTAAATGTATAAACAGGTCATGGTTGGCTGTGTGGGTGACTTTACCCTGCCCCTTCCAGTGGATGTCACCAAAACAATACCTTGACTGGCATGTACTGCTTTTGTATCCTACTGAGTTTTACGTATTTTTCTTTTTTTGGTGTTTGTTTTCACTAACAATCTAGGCTTTCTTCACCCTGCAACCATTTGGAAAAATGACTTTTGCTGAGGTATGCTGTCTTCTGAGGGAAGGGTTTTTTTGTTTTGTTTTGTTTTTTTTTTTTTTTTTTTTGATCACTAATGTCAAAATATGGTTCTATCCATGTATATGAAAAACAAAGGGAGAAATTGAAACACTCATCTCTGGTTGTAAAATTCATTAACTATTAAATAGTTTCTGGCTCCACATTCTATAAAATTTAAGTTTCAAAAGGGCATTCACTTTACAGCGAGTCTCTTCTCTGTCTCCCTGCCTCTCGCTTCCTTCTCCCGGGAAGCAAAGGCTGTTAACAGTTCCTTGAACTGCTTCCCATACATATTCCAGAAGTAATTCTCTATGAATTCAATCACAAAAGCACTTTTACCCTAACTTAGCCAGCATCATGCTGTGCTTGGGCTTGACTCTAGTCTTTGATATATTACTCTTAAACTGTAAAAAAAATAAAAAATAAGTGATTTTCTTACATGCGTGGTGAAGTTCTATCATTATTTTTTGTTTCTGTTCCTAAAGCAAACTCAGCTTCTGCAAAATTTTTAAGTAAACTGCTTTTCTGTGGTTTGTATTTTGTCTTCTATACTTATCAGATCAGTGTATGTTATGTTTTTATGGTTCTCATATCTTATAAATTGGTGTAGAGAAATAAATCTGCTATCCTAAGCCAGATATCTCATGCATGCCATTACACCTGTAATGGCTCTCTTGTGTCTACCCATGGGCCATATAGGCTCTTAATTTCAAAATTCATACTCATTCTGTGTTGCTGGCTTACTGGACTAATTTCTTTTTTTCTGAGATATAATGTACTTGCCTAGGGCCCTGTTATGGATTAAATGTCTGTATAACTCCAAATTCTTTTTTTTTTTTAATGTTTGTTTACTATTTTGAGAGAGAGACAGAGTGTAAACAGGGGAGAGGCAGAGAGAGAGGGAGACACAGAATCTGAAGCAGGCTCCAGGCTCTGAGCTGTCAGCACAGAGCCCAACACAGGTCTCGAACACACAGACTCTAAGATCATGACCTGAGCTGAAGTTGGCCGCTTAATAACCAACTGAGCCAGCCAGGTGCCCCCTATATACCTCCAAATTCTTATGTCTAAGCCCTAACTCCCAATGTAACAGTATCAGGAGATGGGGCCTTTGAAAGGGAGTTTGGTTTAGATGAGGTCATGAGGGGGTAGGGTCCTCATGATGGGATTAGTGCCCCTAGAACGAGGGACCATAGAGCCTATTGTTCCTCCCCAACAACAGGCCTTGTGCCTTGTAGAAGGTAGAAGGTCGAAGACCATCTACAAAGCAGAAAGAGAGCTCTCAACACACATTAGATCTGCTGGCCCTGATCTGGGCTGGCCATCTGAGCTTCCGGGACTGTAAGATATAAATGTTTTTTGCTGTTTAAGTTACCCAAGCTGTGGTATTTTGTAATAGCAGTCCAAACTGTCTAAGATAGGCCCAGGCAACCTGTTCAGTAGAGCCTCTTACCTGAGGGACTAGACCTTACTTTGCTTTTTCAGTTAACCTTCTTACCACTTTGCTTTTCCCATCCCATTTGCCTGGAGTAGACAGTGTTCATAGACTCCGGTGGGAAATTACCCTTAAGATAAGTGACTACCTTCTAGAGGACAGTCCTGTGTAACAAATGATCTGTCTTGTTGGACAAGGCCCTATCTAGTCCAAGCCCTGTCTCCTTTCCGCCCATCTCCCCTGTGATTCAGAATGTCTTTTGGATGAGGCTACAGACTGTATGACATTTGTATGGATTTCATGTGGTTGCAAGGTAGATTTCTAACATGATATGACACAAGCTTTAGTGTACGTGAATTTACTAGAGCCTTGCATGTTTCCTGTGGTTCTTTGTACGTCACCAGTACTGCTGGACAAGTGATTATGAACTTTGTGCTGTGAGATAATTTCTTCTTTGAGTATTAGTCATTTTTTTAGGAGACCTGGGGAATCCAGAAAAATGGATGTGCATGGAGCCAGGCAGTGTGCAGGCGTCACAGGAACTGCAGAGGGCGACACATTACCCTAATCGGCCTGGCTTCCCAGAAGTCTAGGTCTCCAGGTCCACGCAGGGAGATTCTGCATCAATGGGGCTGAGCTAAAACCCAGACAGTATGTACTTTTTAATGCTCCTTAGGTGGCCCAGCTGTGCAGCTAGTGGGGAATCACAGCCCCCAAGAGCCAGAGATGAACTTTATAAGAAAGATCTTTTTTTTAAGTTAAATCTTTTTTATAATTTTTTTTAAATTTATTTTGAGAGTGAGAGAGAGAGAGAGAGAGAGCGCACAAGCAGGGGAGGGGAAGAGTGAGAGCGGGAGAGAGAGAATTCTAAGCAGTCTCTGTATTGTCAGCACAGCGGTTTGTGAGTTCCAGCCCCGTGTCAGACTCTGTGCTGACAGTTTGGAGCCTGAAGCCTGCTTCTGATTCTGTGTCTCCTTCTCTCTCTGCCCCTCTCCTGCTAGTACTCTGTCTCTCTCTCTCTCAAAAGTAAATAAACATTTTTTTAAAATAATGGCATATTAAAATTAATATGTGCAGAGCCTGATGCAGGGCTCGAACCCATGCACCGTAGATTGTGACCTGAGCCGAAACCAAGAGTCAGATGCTTAACTGATTGATCCACCCAGGTGCCCCGAGAAAGACCTTTCTAAAAAAACAAAAAAAAAAAAAACCAGAGTCAAATCACCTGGAGGGGGCAGGCGGCGGGGGAATGACTTTTTAAGGTTTATATTAAAAAAGAAAAAAAGAATATAAAGAAACTCATCGTTTCCCTCCATCTCCTCACTTTCTCTACCACCTAATCCTAATCCAGGGAGCCAATTTAAAACAGAAATTCCTGTTTAATATTTGTGGATTTATTGTCTGTGTTGTATAGCATGGCATACAGCCTACAGCACTTTTCATGTTCGTAGCGTACAGGGTAATATAAAAGTGAGAATTAACACATTGTTCGGTAGTGATCGATCCTATAATACCACCAGCTTTTTCTTTGTAAAGCGATTTTGATACTTTTTTGGCACATAGGATTTACACACTAACTGTCTTGATACACTGGGTTAAGTTGTCAGAACCATCTGAGTAGAAGTTTTGTGAAATGAATTTAGCTAATTTTATAACAACTGTGAAATGTTTCTGTAACGCTGTCATCACCGGCTCCTGACAAACACACTATAGAATCACCAGCCACTTCTCAGAGCTTCGATACCAGCTCGCCTGTCTGGTTTCTCAACTCGTGGGGTTTCTTTGTGTTTTTTTTTTTTTTCTCCTTTTTTTTTTTTTTATATCTTCCCCTCACTCAAGTGAGAGTATTTCATTTCACTCATGTTTTGACAGCACTGTTCCATACATCCTTCTCATCACTGTCCTGCTTTAGAGGTTGTTTTTCTTTCCATTTATAAATGTTTATAAACATGTGTTAGATGGTCTCAGATTTTCTGTTGTATACTCGTGAAAGACTTTTTAAAATTGATTGTTTACTGTATCCTCCATGAGCATTGGGATGCTTTATTTAAAAACAAACAAACAAACAAAAAAAAATGCGCTCTCAGGGCACATGGATCTGACTTCAGCTCACTTCATAATCTCATGGCTCATGAATTCAAGCCCCGCATTGGGCTGTCTGTTGTCAGCATGGCGCCCTCTTCAGATGCTCTGTCCTTGCTTTCTGCGTCTCCCCTGCTCGTGTATGCACGCACGCTCTTTCTCTCTCAAAAATAAACATTTAAACATTTTTTAAAAAACAAAATATAAAAAATGTATTCTCTTATGTGCTTGAAAATACGTGTAAAAACTCTTAAGTGTGCAGAGACTGTTAGAGCATCCCATGTAATGCTCTGGGGAGAGACATTTGGTAGGCAAGGGTTAAGGCAAATTCATTGCTTCAGTTTGAAGAGTGATGAGTTTTGGGGGTTTTCCATTCAACCTGGAATCTTGTGTCTTGGAAACAGAGCAGCTCCAGTAAGAATTTGGCTACCACCCTGAGACAGCATGGACATGCTTTACAGAGTGTGTTCGCTTAATAAGGATTTACTGTCTTGGAAGAGATAGTAAAGTACAAATCATGGTTCCTGAACGCAGCAAGCTTATGAGTTGAGCAAGGCAAGAAGCATCCCACAGCACAGCAGAAGACATCCGTCGGAACAGAAAACGCTCAAAGATGCCGAAAACAGAACATTACCCCACGAAGGACAGCAGAAAAGTGCCACAGTGTCCTGTGAAGTCCCAGCATGATCAGGGAAGTGTTCATAAAGACATGGCACTGAAGTATGGGCAGGAATTTGCTAGATGGAAGGTGGACATAATAAATACCAGGAGGGGGCGGGGGGAGGCGGTGTTTGGAAGCAAGGGACGTGGCTGGCAAGAGCTGGGTGAAAGGTTCGTAGTGTAAGGAACTCTTGGAGATAAAACGAGGGATGTTTTACAACTTTTATGGGACATGTAACAGAAACTCTAGTTAAAGAAACAATGAAGTAGTAGGGATTATTGGATCAGACAGCATAAAATTCCAGGGATAGGATTCAGTTTAGATATGGCTGATTGGGGTCTGAAGGTGTGACCAGGACCTGGATTCTCTGTTGTTATTTCTTGACCTTGTGTTCCCAGGGTTTATTCCTTTTCAAGTTTACAAGGATTATATTGTTCATCCAGATGAGTACACCCCAGTCATTTCCATGGACGAGAAATAAAAGCTCCAGCAAACCTCTCTCAATGGTTTCCCTGGCTCCCTTTGAAGGCATTACTGTGGGTTGAGAGGATGGGGTGTATTGAATGGTTCCTGCCAGTCACTTTCATTCCTAGAGCTGACTTTGTCCCACCCGCCCGAACTGCTGAAAATGGAAAAATGCGTTCATCAAGGGAACTGTTGGTGGAAGAAAAGGAGTGTAGATGTTGAAAAGGCAAACATAGCTGTGCTGCTTAGTCAAATATATGGGTCCAGATGTGTAATGTAGGGAGTGAAGAAGCTCAGGTGGTTCATGTTCCTGTTCAGTAGAAACATGAAACATGGCCTGGTACAAAGAATAATGGGAAAGCCCAACATTCGAATAACCTACCGCCTGGGCTTTATACTGCTAGGTATTTTACCAATGGAAACACTTGCACATGTGCATAGAGACATGTACAGGCATATTCATAGTAGCTCTATGCAAAGTAGCAGATTTGAAAACCACCTAAATGTGAACCACTACAAGAGTGGAGGGGTCTTTTGTTGTGTATTCATAAAATAACACCATAGGCAAAATGAATAACCAGTAGCAAAATTCGTTGACATGGATTAATCTTAGTAATAAGTCTTTCAGTGAAAAAAAAAAAAGGATTCCCAAAGATTACACACATGATCATCTTTTTGCAAGTTTAAAACCAACTGAGTTTTAAAAATATGTAGTTTTTAAGAATCATGCAAATGCAATAGGATTATACACAAAGGGAGGAGACAGAAAAGAAATAAACAAGTGAATGGGTAATATACATGGCGGTTGTCATGTGGCTCGGTAAAACAATCCATGTAAGATAATAGAGGATGCTGAAGGGGAAATGTTGGGATGTTATTTAATATGTGATGGTCATCGACGTCTTCTCTTAGAAGATAGCGTTGAAGCAGGGAATGGATGGAAGTGAAGGAGGGGGCCGTGTGGTTGACCCAGGAAGAAACCTCTTCTGCGAAGCGGGGGGAGTAAGTGCAAATGCAGTAGTTACTGTAGTGGAAGTGTGCTTAGGGTGTCCCAGCAGCTTCAGAGAAGCCAGTCCGGATGAAGAACAGCGGTATGGGGTAACATGGTAGGTGCAAAGTCAGGATGGCAGAGGGGATTCGGATCACGTAGGGTTCTCAAAGCCATTATAAAGACCTGGCAATTGACCTCCGTTAGATAGGAATCCCTTGGAGGGTATTGAGGAAGGGAGTGATACAGTAATTTAAAAGAGTTACTATGGCTTCTTTGTAAAGAAAAAAAAAAATGGGAAGGCCAAGCTTGAAATTGGGGAGATCAGAGATCACTTAAAAGGCTTTGAAGTCATCCAAGAGAAGGGTGATGGTTCCTTGGGAAAACATGATTATTCTGGTTATCTATTACTTTGGAATAAATGACCCTGAACTTAGTGGCTTGTAACAACAGCCAGTGTATAATATGTCACATTTTTGTGGGTCGCACATTGAAAATAACGCCCTCAACTGGAAGTTGTGCTTCATGAGGAGTAAACAAGGATCTCTTTGAGGTGTATGGCTGGTGGCTTATCTGGAGGATCCAAGACCACTTCAGACACATACTTGAGGCCTTGCAAGGGAGATCAAGAAGGCTGGGCTTCCTTGAATCCCTCTCTCCTTCCATGCAGTTTCAGAACCTCTCCACACGGTCTTTTCCAGTGTGTTATTCAGACTACTTACATAGTGCTTTACAGCTCCAAGAGGAAGTATCGTAGTAGACCAGAAGTGATAGCTGCCAGTGTCTTAAGGCCTGGATCTAGAAAGTGGGGCAACATCACTGGTGCCGTATTCTATTTGTCATAGCTGCCACAGGACCCACCAAAATTCCAGGGACTGGGATTTAAGCTTTATGTCTTGATGGGAGGACTCTCAAAGAATTTGTGGGCATATATAACCTGCCATAGTGCAAGAGGTGCAGATTGTGAGAAAAGGTTGAATTCTAGTTAAGTTTTAAGGGCTTAGCCTGTAGGTTTGGCTAATGGATTAGATGTGCCTTTGAAAGAAAAAAGAATCATGTTTGGCAGTATGATTTTATTTTTATCTAGACACCTGGAGGAATGCGGTTGCCGTTTACTGATACAGGGAAAATTGTGGAAAGCAAAAGCAGAAGTTCCATTTTGCACATGGTAAATTTGAGTTGCCTGGTAGACATCTGAATGGACATATCAAGTAGGTTGCCAGATATATGACTGTGGAGTTCAAGAGAGAGGTTTGAGCAGAGGCTATTTGCATATAGATGGTATTTAAATTAATGGGACTGGATGAGCTTCATTTAGGGAGGAGAGTAGGTGGAGAAGAGGAGAAATCTAATTACAGAGCCTAAGGGAATTTTAAATATTAGCAATTACTGAAAGGAGGAAGAACTAGCAAAGAAGCCAAGAGAGAGTGGGTCATGAAGAACTAAGGGAAAATGATGTCTTAGAAGCCTAGTGAAACTTTCTGAAGGACTAGGAATGATCAAATTAGTTACACATGGCTGATTACGTAGGTGAGGACTACAACTTGAATATTATCTTGGCACCTAGAATCCATTGGTGAACCTTATGGGAGCTATTTGAGTCCTAGCAACAAAAACCTATCTGAGTGGCCCCAGAAAACAGGTAGAGAAAGCGAGCATGGACAAAATCCATATATTATATGGATCCATATATTATATTCCTCTTGTTGGCCCACATGAAATGTCTCTATTCTCAGTCTTGGCCTCTGTGTCTGAACAGAGGGGACACCAAGGGCTCCGGGGATTTGTCTCAACTTAAGAGCACTTGCTAAATTAACGCCTATGACTTTAAGTCTGTGACTTAAAGAATGTTGGCTAGAATTGTTTTTGGCCATTGAGTATGTTTCTATCTGTCTCCCTCTCACACTGTTAAATATCCAGAAGTCTTCTCCACGTTGAGTTTAAATGCTTGTTTGGAAATGCCTTGTTACTACTATGTCAAAATGGCAAGAGGAATAAATTCTGATTCAAATCTGTGAGGAAAAAAATGGAATTTGAAAGCCTTTGGGCTTATACTTCTCAGCTGGCCACAGGTCACACCATTATATGCTGTCTTCTTCTTATTTCCCTCTTTGTCTCTGAAGGCATTGGTATGTGAACTGGTGTTTTCACTGTGGCAAGGCTACAACCTGCTTTTGGATTAATTTGGTAAAAGTTTAGGAGCACAGTGAGCCTGGAGGACATTGACCCCACTGGTAGGAACTCACTGCTACTCATTGGATGATTTTGACAGCAGTGATGTTAATGATGGCACCATCGCCTCTGCAAAACTACTGCAAGAGAAAGAGGTGCTGTGGTAATTATGTTATACATCCTGTCCCATAGAATCGTTCCTATACATTGGGGTAGGAATTACTATTG
The DNA here is from genome assembly GCF_024362965.1 of Panthera pardus. Classification (NCBI taxonomy): domain Eukaryota; kingdom Metazoa; phylum Chordata; class Mammalia; order Carnivora; family Felidae; genus Panthera; species Panthera pardus. Next base: position 139,939,639 of record NW_026526765.1, on the reverse strand, counting down.
TTGCCATTTACAGATGAGAAATTGAGATTTAATAAGGTTCAATAACTTGTTTAGTGTCATATATCCAGTCTGTGCTGTCAACACACAAAGGTAGGGAGAATGGAAAGCTTTTAAGGTTTGAGTGCTATTTCCCCTTTGCCAGCTTTAATTCAAATTAGTGAAATAGGCTAGCAACTAATCTACTTATGCTTTATTGCGAGAAACAATCAGAATATATATCTATATATATATATATCTATATATCTATATATCTATATATAGATATATAGATATATAGATATGAATACTTTTAATCGATAAAACACTATATGATTTTGAGATACATTTCTACAATAAAAGTTGGAACACATTGTTTTAACCCTTTGGCTGACGCCTTTTACCTTGGTCTTTTCTTTAAGTTTTCTGGATTGCTAATTTCAATGAAATAGAGTTTTGTGTTAAATGATTGCCTTTCATATTTTTCTACCTGAAGCCAAATGATTTATATGTGCCTTTTTCTGCAAAAATAAGTCATATATTAATAGTAAATATATTTGTTTTTTGGGTGTGGAATTTTGTAGGTTCTTTATAGATATTGGATACCAACGCTTTATCCAATACGTCATTGTGTGTGTGTGTGTGTGTGTGTGTGTGTGTGTGTATATAGTAACATACATAATATATAATAATATATATAAGGAAATACTCCTCAGCAATGAAAAAATATGAAATCTTGCCATTTGCAGCAATGCAAATGGAATTAGAAGATATTATGCTAAGTGAAATAAGTCAGAGAATGAGATATCTTACGATTTCAGTCATATGTGGAATTTTAGAAACTTAGATAGATGAACATAGGGGAAGGGAAGGAAAAATAAGATAAAAATAGGCATGGAGGTAAACCATAAGAGACTCTTAAATACAGAGAACAAACCAAGGGTTGCTGGGGGCGGTAGAGGGGTGGGTGGGGGGTGTATTAAAATGTTGACAGGCATTAAGGAGGGCACTTTTCAGGATGAGCACTGGATGTCATATATAAGAGATGAATCACTGGGTTCTACTACAGTGTATGTTAACTAAATTAAAAATAAAATTTAAAAATAGCAAATATAACTTTTATAGCATTTTTAACAGTATTGATTTACCTAGTTTTTGTCATTATTCTCAATTCAAATAAAAGTCTTTGTTTTTAAGCTGAAAACAGCAAAGCTTAGAGAAGCATAAATAGGACTTAAAGAAATAAAAAGTGTTACCTGATTTTTAAAACATATTTGTATTTATGTTAAACTTATAGGTAAATTACAAGAAGAGAAATCCTGAAACTTTTTAAAAAATAAAATGTTAAGTTCTCTCTTCTTTCTCTGTTAAGTTATGAAAGACAATTTTCTTTCCATTTATTTTCATTTTGATATTATTTCACCCAGGGGAATGCAAGTAGAAAGCTATTTATACTTAGTATCTACCAATTTATAAATTCCATGAAACTAATTAATTCATATATCAAAAGGTATGCTGAAACAATACTGCAAAGCATGTTGTCTATTTTCTCTTTTTTTCAAATAATTATAAATATAAGCTTAACATTGGGATTGTTTAGTTTGAAAAATTCAGAAAGGACTGGATTTAAGACAGTTATTCAGTGACCCAGATTATTCCAGATTAATCTAGAGGGAAAACATGACACAGAATTTGATTTAGGCAATCTTGAGATACTCCAAATTCAGGATTTAGTCAGTTCTGAAATGTCTCCCAAACTGCCAAGATCCTAGCATTCCATGGAGTGGAATCCATCATACCATCCTCTCTGTCGCCATCTCTGTCTAGTCACGGTACTGCATCTGTATGGTCACCACATTTGCCAAGAGAAAGCATTTACTTTTCTGGCCAAGTGAATGTATATTCACAAAAAAATTAAGAAATTTATGGAAGGAATTAAATTGAGAGAAGTTTGGGATTTTTTTTTTGTTTTTCTACTTTTCTAATTCTAGCTTTATAATTAACAACAGATAGAAGACAGCATCCAGCTTTTGCCCCTACAGAGTATTCAAAATGTCTTCTTTTTGAAAACTCTGATAGAAACACTTCTCTTGGAAAACCAGAGGTTTTGATACAAGTTAGACCTTTTGAAAATAACATTTTTTTTCCCTATGTGTAAAAACACCATAGACTCGTTGTCATAAGTTCAGCTAATATACTGAAATGTAAAGAAGAAAGTATGGCATACCACAAAATACTGCATATTCAGTTCCAGACCATGACAATAAAGCTAGTGAAATGAATTTTTTTGTTTCCCACTGTCTATGAAAATCATGCTTACAGATACTGTATCTGTTAAGTGTGCAGTAGTTATTATGTCTAAAAAACAACATGCATACCTTAATTAAAAAACACTTTATTGCCAGGGTGCCTAGGTGGCTCAGTTGGTTAAGCATCTGACTTCAGCTCAGGTCTTGACCTCATGGTTCAGGAATTCAAGCCCCACATCTGGCTGTCTGCTGTCAGCACAGAGCCATCTTTGGATCCTCTGTCCCCCCCCCCCCCCCCCGCCACTGCTCCTCTGTTCACGCGGACACTTTGTCGTTTTCTCTCAGAAATGAATAAACATTAAAAAAATAGAGATTTTAAAAAAGCACTTGATTGTTTAAAAATGCTAATCATCATCTGAGCTTTCAACAAGTCATAATCACTAATCAAAGACCACAACAAATATAGTAATAATCAAAACGTTTGAAATATTGGGAGACTTACCAAAATGTGACACAGGAAAACAAAGTGAGCCCTGTGGGAAAAATGGCACTGGTAGACTTGCTCGACACAGGGTTGCTACAAACCTTCAATCTATAAAAAACACAAGAGCTGCAAAGTTCAATAAAGTGAAGTATAAAAAAACAAGGTATGCCTTAAAACATAATTCCAGGACAAAAATTGGTGCTCTCACATAGAAATTCTTGTAGTTAATTTCTTCCATGGGACCAGTTTAAAAAAATTTTTTTTAATGTTTATTTATTTTTGAGAGAGACAGAGAGTGAACGGGGGAGGGGCAGAGAGAAAGGGAGACACAGAACTCGAAGCTGGCTCCAGGCTCTGAGCCATCAGCACAGAACCCAATGTGGGGCTGGAACTCATGAGCCGTGAGATCATGACCTGAGCTGAAGTCGGATGCTTAACCAACTGAGCCACCCAGGCCCCCTGTATGGGACCAGTTTTAAATGTTAAAGTTGTAAGGTAAAGAAAATTTGTTAGTGTTATGGAATTATTTTGGAATTCTTCTTTCATGAAGATACTATGTGTATCTTTTTAAGTTAAAGCACATTGATATTCATAGCTATTTTGAATATGGGTATATATTATGAAAAGCCATACTTACTGGATTTTTTTTTAATAAATGAAGCATCCTGTACTGTTAGGAAAATGTGAAGCGACTTCACTCAACAAACATTTACTGAGCACCTACATGCCAGTTACTATTGTTGATGCTATAAAATCTCCAACTCCTCGTTCTCTAAGAAACTAGTAAAGTCGTAGAATTAGGAATATGATGAGATTATAAGCATTAATTTTTATTTTGTTCCCAGACCACTTTTAAAAAGCAACTGAGTTATCTATAATACTTGCTGATTCATGCTTGTGTATTAACAAAGCTAAATTTAGTACTCAAAATGTCTGTAGCTTGGGGCACCTGGGTGCCTCAGTCTGTTGAGCATCCAAGTCTTGGGTTTTGGCTCAAGTCATGATTTCATGGCTTAAGTCATGATTTCATGGTTCATGAGTTTGAGCCCTGCATTGGGCTCTGTGCTGGCAGCCAGCACAGAACCTGCTCTCTCTCTTTCTTTCTGCCCTTCCCCTGCGCTCTCTGTCTCTCTCTTTCTCAAAATAAATAAAGAAACATTAAAAAAAAATGTCTGCAGCTGTGGAGAAAGAATTTTTTTTTTGCAGTAAATAATGCTATTTTAATTGAATATATAGACTGGAAATAATAAATGAATTTTGAACCTTCCTGTCATTAAGAAAATCACTGTTAGCATGACTGTAGCTCTAACAGTGAAAGAGAAAACAATATAACTTTTGTGAAAAAATAGAATATCTTTATTACCTTTTAGTAAGCAAAGAATTTTTTAAGAAACACAGGAAGTTCTATCTGTAATGGAAAAATATCAATAGACTGGGCTAAATGCAGTTGAGCTACTATTTATGAAAAAATCACAAAGAGAGTGAAAGGGGAAAACACAAGGAGGAGAATTTTAATATGTATATTTGATAAAGAACTTAATTCCAGAATATACAACTCATTCCAACAAATCAGCAGCAGTAAGAAAAGACAACCCCATGCAAAAAAAAAAAAATGCACAAATGGTGGGAATGTCCATTTTACAAAAGCATTTATGTAAATGACCGAAAAACATATGAGTATCTACCCAATTTCTTTAATCAAAGAAAAATGCAAATAAAACCCACTCTATGATATTTATAAACATGCATCACAATGATTAAAATGAAAAAAAAATAGTATGAAAAGCTGATGAGGACAAGGAACAACTGGAACTCTTATGTCATTATGTCATTGGTAGACACATAAATTGGTTTGACTGCTTTGAAAACCATGTCTGGAGTCTTCTGAAGCTGAACAGAACATATACAGCAAAAGACAGAAATTCTATTTCTAGGTATATACCAAAGGAACTTGTTCATATGTTTACTGAAAGACATGTAAAATAATGGTATAGCAGGAATATTTAAAATAGCTCCAAAGTAGAAGTAACCCAATTGCACATCAATAATGAAATGGACAGTGTGATATTTTCATACGATGAAAACTACATAGCAAACAGAGTGAAGTTTATGCAACACCATGGATTAATTGTATGAGTTCATAGCATTTCACTTATTATGTTGAGCAAAAGAATCCTGACACAGGGGCACCTGGGTGGCTCCATCGGTGAAGCATTCGAGTATTGAGCTCGGATAAGGTCATGATCTCTCAGTTTGTGAGATGGAGCCCCACACTGTGCTCTGTCTGCACTGGAGGCGTGGAGCCTACTTGGAATTTTCTCTCTGTCCCTCCCCCGCTCTCTCTCAAAATAAATAAATAAACTTAAAAAAAGAAGCCTGACACAAAAGATTATTTATGCAAAATTAAAAACCAGTAAAATGAATCTGTAGAATTAGAAATAAGGATTGTTTTTCTGGGGATGTAGTAAATGAAAGGGGAGCAGTTCTGGAGTGCTTGTTCATAGTCTGTTTCTTGAGTTATCTGTTGATGTCGTAGGTGTGTTCTCTTGTGAATTCTTTTTTTTTAAATGTTTATTTTTGAGAGAGGCAGAGACAGAATGTGAGTGGCTTAGGGGCAGAGAGAGAGGGAGACAGAATCCGAAGGAGGCTCCAGGCTCCGAGCTCTCAGCACAGAGCCCGACGTGGGGCTCGAACTCATGAGCTGTGAGATTATGACCTGAACCGAAGTCGGACGCTCAACCAACTGAGCCACCCAGGCACCCCAATTCTCTTGTGAATTCTAAATAGTCTCAGTATGCATGCTACACTACAATGAAATGTATTCATAAACACTAGAGAATTGATGAAGGGAAATCTATTTGAAGCTAGTATATTGCTTGGGGTTGACTGCTCCAAGACAAAAACCTTAACCTTGTTAAAAAATCACTTCTGGTAGTAAGGAAAAGTTCACCCCTCTACATGAGAGTTATCATGCTAAATTGAGTTATAATTCCTTATTCATGCTACTGTTCTTGTATTTTTGCCTGGGAAAATCAGAAAATTATCACTAAATTTAAAAAATAGTGACTGTAGCTGGGATATTGTTTTTTTTTTCTTCCTGCCTTCAAACTTCAACTGAAATACTGACTTTCCTTGGGTCTTGACCCCACCAGCTTTTGAACTTGAGTCTCTGCCGTTGGTTCTCCTGGTTCTCAGGCCTTTGGACTGGGAATAGACGAACCCTGTCGGATTTCGTGGATCACCAGCTTGCTGACCAAAGCTCTTAGGACTTTTTGGCTTCCATCAACTCCTAAGCAAACCCCTTATAATCTATCTCTTTGTTTCTGTCTTTCTATGCATCCATTTGTTCCATTTCCCTAGAGAACCCTGACTAATACAGAAATGAATTTTTAAAATATTTGGTTTTCTCATACTGACAGCTTTTTTTAAAGCATGCGTGAATTCCAGGAAATGATTCAGAACAGGTGAATAATTGCATATCCTTGTGGGTTCACACTAATATGATTCATGTATAACTATATATAGCAATGTGTACAGACAAAAGCAATATGTGTTCCAAGAATGTACTTTGAAATTTTAACAAAGAAATCCAAACCAGAACATTCTTATATTTTCATCTCGAATGTCCTGTTTAAAGCCCTGCAGTGTTCATATTGAGAAGGCAGCAGCATATTAAACCTCAGTAAGCAAAGGCTATAAACTCTGAAAAATGTAGAAGCTTAAGAGGCACTGTTTTATTGAGGTCTAGAGGATGACCTTAGCCCATCCATCCTCCCTGTGGACAGTAACTTGATTAGCACATTAGTTCAGTTTTGAGAAAATAAAATGGGAGCAAAGAAATAACACCAATGTGTTCTCCAAGATAATTTTTAGTTGTGTGTGTTTCTTCTGTTTTGCAACATTGACATCTTCCTGGAATTTTTGGGAAATACCATTGCATGATCATTGCTTTCTGGGACTTTTGCAAACCTTACACAAGCCAGTGCAACATTAAACAACACACAGATGTTTAGTTTGGTAATGTTTGCTGTTTTTCTTCCTCTGTTAACAATGCTGGATTTCTGTTAAGGGGGTAAAGAAGGACACACAAGGGGGAGTGGCAGGCCATACAGTACAAAGTAGCAACCCTCATTTATTGAGTAATGGCTACGTGGCAGGAACAATGCTGAGAGCTATATTCCTCTTATTTAATTCTCCAGCAGCAGTGGAGATGCTATTATTATACAAATTTTTACAGATGCAGAAACTTAAGGACTTACTAACTCACAGAAATTCACACTATTCTAAAGTGGCTGGGATGTAACTTTTTAAAAAATTTTTTTTAATGTTTTTATGTATTTTTAAGACAGAGAGACAGAGCATGAGTGGGGAGGGGCAGAGAGAGAGAGGGGGACACAGAATCTGAAGCAGGCTCCAGGCTCTGAGCTGTCAGCACAGTGCCTGACGTGGGGCTCGAACTCACGAGTTGTGAGATTGTGACCTGAGCTGAAGTTGGGCTCTTAACCAACTGAGCCACCCAAGTGCCCCTGGGATGTAACTTAAAGCCGGTTCTTTTGGAATCTGGAGCCAAACTCTTAAATGGTATGCTAATTTGTGAATGAAAAGAAGAAAGAATGAGGAGAAAGGAAGAAGACAGGATAATAAAGACCAGCTTAATTTAACAATATTTCATTATTGGGGTGCCTGAGTGTCGTAGTCAGTGAAGTGTCTGAGTCTTAATTTCGGCTCAGGTCCTGATCCCATGGTTGTGGGATCATGCCCCATGTCATGCTCCATGCTGGGCAAGGAGCCCACTTAATTCTCTCTGTCTCTTCCTCTGTCTGTCTCCCCCACTCACACACTCCTTCTCTCTAGAATAAAAATGAATAAATAAAATATTCTATTATGAAAGATATTATCTTCCATTATCATATATTAGGTAAAATAACAGGAAATGTGAAAGAAAAAAGTCAGCTAGACACCCACATCTAAGGAACCTCTTCTGTTGCCCATACCAGTTATTATGCTGTGCATACATTTGCTTGATTGTGGTCCTTTGATATATGTGCTTTCATTATTTTCTCACTAAACATTATGCTTTCAGTATTTTCTGTGGTGCTATAAATCTTTGTAAACAATTTAGTGTTGTATAATACCACATTAAGAAAATGAGCCATAATTTAATTAACTGTATTTCTATCTGGGGACATTCATTTGTTTGTTGTGATACATAATACAAGTATGAACATCAGTATTCATAGACCTTTTTCCCAGTTTGGGATTAATAGCCTCCTCTGAATATCCATTTTATAGGAAACTTTTTAAATAGTTGGTCCTTGACAGAACATTTATTTTAGAGATGGTGTATTATACCCTTTTCCGCCTGACACTGTGACTTTCCTTGCAATAAATTGTATATCATTGTTTTAATTTAAGTATAATTGACATACAGTATTATATTAGCTTCAGGCATACAACATAATGATTCAGTATTTGTATATATTGCTAAATGATTACCGAAATAAGTCTAGTTAACATCCATCACCACACAGAGTTACAGAATTTTTTTTTTTCTCGTGATGAAAACTTTTAACATCTACTGTCTTGGTAACTTTTAAATATGTGATACGGTATTATTAACTATTGCTGCTGTGCTGTGTATCACTGATTTTTAAGATAAAGCACCTCAGTGTTATTTTTTTCCTAAAATCTTAGAAAGCTAATGAGCTTCTTTTCCACAACTCTAATACCTGTTTTATTTTTTTTAAACTCTTCCTTAGCCTTCCTTTTAACAATACAAATCAGAAATATTCAAATGGAGATTTACTTTTTCCACAAAGGGTGTGCTGTGTTCATCACCTTTTTATTTTAAGTTATCCCTTATCACCTTCAGGCTACTTAGGCTTCTGTCATAGCATTTATTACTCTATTCTAAATCCCAAGCTGGACCTGATTATCAAAATTATTCATTGACATCAGTCCTTTTGCATGGAGAAAGAGAGATGGCCAAAGCTTTCTGGGGGTGGGGTAGGGGTGGGGCGGGGAGGTGCCTTGTACCTCTTTAAACTGAGAGAAAGGGCCACAACTTTTTTGGGAAAGAGACTGTTCAATGAAATTCTGTCTTAGCAGATGAAGTTCTGGCCATAACTTGGCTTCCTGAATTTGCATGTGTTTTGTCAAAATTAGCAAATTCTACATGAAATATTAGAAGAGGATCATTTTTCTACTTTTATGTCTATGTTGTAAATTGTGGGCACCCCTAAAATTTGAATACGATTAATGTCAGTAAGAAATTTCAAGGTTTAATATCCTGACCTACTCCAAGTACAGATTATCGCATACAATGAATATGATGTAATTGGCTGGACACAGTGACAGTGTGAAACAAAGAACCTGCTGTAAATGTCTTGAATACCATTGTGAAAAGAAGATGTATATATCATAATAATTATGTGTAAACCTGGACCTAGTAAACACTTATATTTTTAATGAATTCTCACAGCAACCTTAGGAGCTAGATGAAACTTTTAGCCTCATTTCAATGGATAGGAACACTGCATTATCTATGAAAAGGCACATGATAATCCAGGAAGGAGATGGGCTTATTTTTATGTGAGCAGTATGTTATTTAGCAGATTGGAGTGAGATCTTCCAAGGGGGGGTGTTCTGTGAACACCTGTAGAATATCTGTAGATGGTGGGTGACTGGGTTGCAAAGGGCTTAAGATGAGCCATAGGTTTAAGGAGAAGTGGGAGAGAATTCTAAGAACAAAAACTGAGTGAATGAAAGCTTGTTTCAGAGGAGTATTTTTATGACTCAATTTTAATAGAGGCAAGGGTTTATATAGATAAACGTAAATTCAGACAAATGCATGAAGACTTCATCGTGAGACACTATGGAGTAGAGGTGTCTGGAGTTTACAGTGTTGTGCATTTTCTGCCAAAGAGAATTCACATGTCATTTCACACAAAAAGAAATAAGTTTACAAAAAAAAACAACAGTAACAAAACTATGCTCTTCGGGGCACCTGGGTGGCTCAGTCAGTTAAGCATCTGACTTCGGCTCAGGTCATGGTCTCGTGGTTCATGAGTTCAAGCCCCGCATCGGGCTCTGTGCTGATGGCTCAGAGCCTGGAGCCTGCTTCAGATTCTGTATCTCCCTCTCTCTCTGCTCCTCCCCTGCCCCCACGCTCACTCGCTCCCTTTCTCTTGCTCTCTCTCTCTCTGCCTCTCTCTCAAAGATAAATATTAATAAAATTTAAAAAAAAACAAACAAAAAACCTTTACTCTGCAAACCTTGTTGGAGAAATAGAGTTAAAAACATAGGGAAAGATTGTAGATGGCTTTAGAAAGCAATCTGGAATCTTCTATCACTTAAGTTAGCATTTTCTGAATGATTTTCTTATGTCTTCCATAATGGTAATATCTGTTACAGGAATGTGAAACTCAGAATGGTTATTTGCAGATAGTCTTTCAATAAAAAAAGAAAAAAAGAAAAGAAAAATTGCCCAAAGAGTATGAGGTCTCAGACTGACTTAAATCTAGTTGCAAATTGATATTCCAAAGACTAGGCAGCCTGCCAAGTCTATTTTGATTATTCATTGCCTCATAACAAATCATTCCAAAACTTGGTGGCTTCAAACAGCAATAATCATCCATTATCTGTCATGGTTTCTGTGGGTCTCAGCTAGAAGACTCAAATGCTGGAGGTTGGGATTATGTTTACATTCAGTCACAGATCTGGTGGTAGCTTTTGCTATGGCTATTGATTGGAATGTCCACATGGGGCCTCTTCATCTAGCCAGGGATTCCTCACAACATAGTGGCTGTGTTCCAGGAGCAAGTGTCTCAAGTTAGAAGGTGGGCCAATCTGAGGTCATTTTGCTTTTTATTACTCAGGCTCCGAAGTCACATAGCCTTGCTTCTTCTAAAAAATTATTGATTGAGGCAGTTATAAAGGTCCACCCAGAGTTTAGGAGGAGAGAACATAGACCTCACCTCATTTCATTGGAGGATTGCCATCACATTTTAATGGAAGTGTGTGGGAAGGTGTGTGTGTGTGTGTGTGTGTGTGTGTGTGTGTGTGTGTGTGTGTCTGCCTTTGCAGCAAATACAATCTGCCACTCCATCTGAGGGTTCTAAAAATTGCCACAGCCTGGCAAACCAGGTAGGAAGCAATGAGTCACGTTTGTCTCCTGGAGGTATTTTATGAAACATGGCACGGGTTAGGGCAACTCACAAGAAGAGACTTTTATACTGTCCCTCTTAAGTGCATACATTTTGGTATTTGTATTGAGGAATTGGGAATTTTCCTTGTGGAATATGACCAGAAACAGAGCTAAAAATAAAACAACCAGCTCCAGGATGAAGTAACTGTGTCAAGAATGGCATTGAAATTGTTTGTAAACCTCATGAGATTTGGTCCTGTTGTTCTGCCAAAGCTAAGATGAGCTGCCTGACACAAAGGAAACCCCAGACATTGGTGGATGCTTCAGAATTATGCGGTTTGTTGCTTGAATGGTGACTGCCTCCTAAACGCCAGGCACCCTGACTCTAGGCCTACCCTCTGGTCGTCAGTGTTAGGGCACATTCTCAGCTGCCCTGACGCAGCAGTTGTAAACACGTAGGCATTTGACTCAGGATGTCCCAGGTATTTGAGGGATTTGTTGGAAGTTTCAGAAATTGTCTTGACTCTTTTTTATTGGCCAAGTGTAACACATTAAATATCTGTTGTGGGTCAAGCACTGTTTGCTACAATGGAGATGCTAAAATGTACGAGGTCCTCCCTGTTCAGTAACATACCTAAGAGAAAGAAGGCATGCAAATAGGCCATTTCACCACAGTAAGTGCAGTGCCCTGATACAAGGTCATAGAAAGGGAGGTCTTCTAGGCAGAGGGAAAAGCCCTTGAATAGAGACACAATGTCCCAAGCAATTAATTATAAATTATAGGGTAACGTAGAATGTGATAGGAGTTGAGGCTAGCGAATTAAGGAGCATCTAGGACATAGAGTTTATTCATTTTTTTTTCTTTTTGAGAGAGTAAGAGAGAGAGAGAGAGAGAGAGAGAATCCGAGAGAGAGAGAATCCTAAGCAGGCTTCATGCTCACTGAAGAGCCCGATGTGGTGCTCAATTCTATGAACCTGGGATCATGACCTGAGCCAAATCAAGAGTCAGACACTCAACCGATTGAGCCATCCAGGTGCCCAAGATTTTATTTTTGAGGGGCATTGCCTGAATTCCACACATACAATGTCTTCACTTTTTTGAGTTCTGATTTAGAGTCTGGGTAAGCAGTTTTTACAGGATGATATCAAAAATTATAAAATTCAAGAATCAGAAAGAATCTTAGAGGTCATGCAATAGCTTTATAATTCTAATTAAATGCACAGTAATAATTTGCTCCTTGAAATGTATCATAGTTGATTAATAGAAAAGTTAATTGCTGAATTTTTTTTTCTTACTCTTACTCTTGAATTTTTAAAAAGTATTTTATGAATGCTATTTGGAATTTGTTTTACTGTGTTTATATTGCTTTTTCTACTTAACATGTAGTGTCTGATTTGATGCTCGTGCAATTTTTTTTAGACAGTCACATAATAAATTCTCTGCATTTTACAATGGAGTAAAATGTATTTTTGATGAGTAATGAATAGCCTATGATCAAAATTTAGCAATTACACAACCAGGAGTAATAGTTCTGATTTCTGATTCAAATCACATGTTTAAAATGAAGCTACTTTTGGGGCACCTGGGTGGCTCAGTCAGCTAAGTGTCCCACTTCAAGCTCAGGCCATGATCTGATGGTTCATGGGTTTGAGCTCTGCGTCAGGCTCTGTGCTGACAGCTCAGAGCCTGGAGCCTGCTTTGGATTCTGTGTCTCCCTTTCTCTCTGCCCCTCCCCTGCTTTCAGTCTGTGTGTGTGTCTCTCCCTCAAAAAATAATAATAATAAAATGAAGTACTTTCTTCCAAAATAGCAGCCATCAGTGTTTGTTAAGAACATACTTTTTAGAAGGTCCTCTGGAAGCAGCTTTCATGTTATCTTATTTAATCCTCCCAGTGATCCTGTGAGACAGACAGTATGCTACAGGAACCAAGACTCAGAGACATGAGGTCATTTCCATCATGATCAGGACAGGGTGGGACTGAAACAGGTCTCCTTGGAATCCATGTTCCTAGCTTTTCCACCTCACCAGATTGGCTCCCCTGTTGTCCTCAGTCTTTCAAAAGTATTTTGTAAAATAAAACAGCCATGTATTTACCTTCCCCCCCATGGGAAATGAAAGGTTCAACTGTTAAAACAGTCTAAAAATCAATTGACTTCCAAAAGCTAAATAAGAACAAGGGAGGCATGTCAATTTTACTTCTGGACTTGAGGGAAGTACATTTTCTCAGTGAAGTGAGCCTAATTTTTTATTAATCAAATTTTAAGTCAATAAAAAAAGCACCACACATCACTACACAATAGTGTAAGAAAATTGTGCTGATTTAGGAGAATGAAGGGAGAGGATTTTTCTGTTCAGTTAAAAATAAAGCTTAATTTTTGTTTCTCTCCCCTAATATTTACATTCCATTAAGAATGTCAGCTGTGTTATTCAACACATCAAGGTAGTGTTTCCAGCTGAGCATATGTGTTTCAGGTACTTGTTAACAGATTACCTTCAGTTCTGGGATCCCTATTATCCTGGGATTTACTCTCTACATAGAGAAATAAAATACAGAAGTAGATTTTCTTTTTTATTTGTATTTATTATTTTAAATATAAAATTTATTGTCAAATTGGTTTCCATACAGCACCCAGTGCTCATCCCAACAGGTGCCCTTCTCAATCCCCATCACCCACTTTCCCCTCCCTCCCACCCCCATCAACCCTCAGTTTATTCTCAGTCTTTAAGAGTCTCTTAAGGTTTGCCACCCTTCCTCTCTGTAACTTTTTCCCCCCTTCCCCTCCCCCATGGTCTTCTGTTAAGTTTCTCAGGATTCACATTAAGAGTGAAAACATATGGTATGTGTCTTTCTCTGTATGACTTATTTCACTTAGCATAACACTCTCCAGTTCCATCCACGTTGCTACAAAAGGCCATATTTCATTCTTTCTCATTGCCACGTAGTATTCCATTGCTAATACGCCAGAACCCATTGAAGCAGCACCACAAACCTGGCAGTGTGTTATTTATTTATTTATTTATTTATTTATTTATTTATTTATATAATTTATTGTCAAATTGGTTTCCATAAAACACCCAGTGCTCATCCCCACAGGTGCCCCCCTCAGTGCCCATCACCCGGTTTCCCCTCTCCCCTGCCCCCCATCACCCCTCAGATTGTTCTCATTATTTAAGAGTATCTTATGGTTTGCCTTCTTCCCTCTCTGTAACTTTATTTTCCCCCTTTCCCTCCCCCATGGTCTTCTGTTAAGTTTCTCAGGGTTCACATATGAGTGAAAACATATGGTGTCTGTCCTTCTCTGCCTGACTTAATTCACTCAGCATAATACCCTCCAGTTCCATCCACGTTGCTGCCAATGGCAACATTTCATTCTTTCTTGTTGCCAAGTAGTATTCCATTGTATGTATAAACCACATCTTTATCCATTCGTCAGTTGATGGACATTTAGGCTCGTTCCATAATTTGACACATCTCCAAAGGTAAGGGAATTAAAAACAAAAATGAACTTTTGGGACCTCATCAAGATAAAAAGCTTCTGCACCACTGTAATCTTGAACTATAATACGTGTAATGACTCTTGATCTGGGATTAAGATATCCATCTCTCATTCTCCCTTATTTCTTTGTTTTAACTATGTTTTTTAATATTTATTTACATTTGGGAGCCAAAGAGACAGAGTGCAAGCAGGGGAGGGGCAAAGAGAGAGGGAGGCACAGAATCTGAAGCAGGCTCCAGGCTCTGAGCTGTCAGCATAGAGCCTGACGTGGGGCTTGAACCCATAAAGTGCGGGATCATGAACTGGGACACAGTCTGACACCTAACCGACTGAACCACTCAGGCACCCCTTTATTTCTTTGTTTTAAAAAATAATAGGAGAAAAGTCCTAGTAAACTTCCTAGATTAGATTCCTGCCTCTACCATTTTCTAGCAATGTGACCTTAGATTACTTAGCCTCTCTGGGCTTCAGCTTTATCTTCAGTAAAATAGGGATGATAATAATAAAACCCACTTTAGACGAGTATTATAAGGATTACATGAGTAACCTTTTTATTTTAATAAAGAATAAAAATTAAGCTCATTAGCCTGGTTTTTAAGGGTTTTTTTCTATTTAATTTAAAGACACTTCATGAAATATATATTAAAAATGTGTATTCCTCTTAACCTGGACAAAGCCTAATTTTCTGAGTGTTTCTTATTGGCTCCTACTTTAACACCTTTCCAGAAGTGACTGTCTTTAACCAGAACACCTCCACCTACTTCCCCCTGATTAGGATCTAATAATTTTTGGTATAAACTAGCCCAGCACAACGATCGTACCTATAAATTCTCAATGTATAGAAATGTCCAACTCGATGCACACTTTGTTGCCTTTTCTCACAGGCTTAATCTGAGGCTGTGGATTTTGGCCAGTGATCTTTAGACTATCTGGTCAAAAGGCCACAACCCAAAAGAGACTGGGCTTTGAATTTGCCTGCCAAGAAAGGAACTTAGAACAGAGAATAGCTTCGCTTTATATGTATGATGGTCACCCTGCCTTCCTTTTCTACTGAAAGCATTTCTGTGGTTCACAGTTGATTTATTTAATTTTTTTTAATCCTTTTATCTAGAATCTTCAGCTCATATGTGGTTTTTTTTTTTTAACATTTCATGGAGATATGATTGGCATACAGAAAGCTGCACATGTTTATTTTATCCTCCTTGTTGATTTGGGGTTTTCTCCACACCTCTGAGGTGATCACCGCAAGCAGTGCCATAAACATGTCCATCACCTCTGAAAGTTGTCTCCTGCCCTCTTTTTATACCATCATTTTTTTTTGTGTGTGATAAGAACACTTAATAGAATATCTACACTTGTGGCAAAATTTTAAGAGATACCTGCACTCCCATTTCAGCTTGTGTTTTGTTCCCCATCTAAGACATGATTTTCAGAAAGCACTGTAAGAATATGTACCCCCCTCAGCAGAAAAGAAACAAAAGATAAGTGATGCTGTCAGATGCTCTCTTACCAGGGCCTCATTCCTCAACCTCTTCTCAGCTGGATCCCTCCAGATCCAGCTCAGATTCTTGATTCTTTCTCTTTTACTCCTCTGCCTCTAAGAGCCTGTGGCAAGTTGTGCCCAGCTGCATCCTTGCACACTTGTGTACTGAAGTCACTTGTGCGCTTCACTTGTCCCCCTAAGAAATAGCCTCTTGAGAGCGGTTTGCCTTGTTTACCTGTTTTCTGTAAGGCTTTTGCCAGTAAGAGTTTCTTAATAAAGATTTCAGTTTATACTTAATCTCTAATTACTGTTAGTATTTTTCAGTGTTTATTTTTGGGAGGGGAGGGGCAGAAGTGGAAAGAGAGAGAGAGAATGAGAGAGAATCTTAAGCAGGCTCTGTGCTCAGCACAGAGCCCCACGTGGGGCTCTGTCTTACAACCCTGGGATCATGACCTAAGATGAAGTCAAAAGTCGGACCCTTAACTGACTGAGCCATCCAGGAGCCCCTTATGGATATTTTATGTTCATTTTGTAAAGACTGGTTCTACATTAAAGTTTTAGAAAATGTTGCTTTCTTCAGAAAGCTGCTGACTTATAAGAAGTAGCTACATGTATAGAATCCTTAGCAACTAACAATAATACTAGAACTGTGATGGGGACTTGAGATCAGATCGATCTGGGTTTATACCACTGTGAGGTTGCTTCTAGATATGTGACCTCCCCAAGTTCCAGTTTATGTAAGTGTGAAATGGAGAAGGAAAAAAAATTTTTTTTAATTTTTTTTTAACGTTAATTTATTTTTGAGACAGAGAGAGACAGAGCATGAACGGGGGAGGGGCAGAGAGAGAGGGAGACACAGAATCGGAAGCAGGCTCCAGGCTCTGAGCCATCAGCCCAGAGCCCAACGCGGTGCTCGAACTCACGGACCGCGAGGTCGTGAAGTCGGACACTTAACCCACTGAGCCCAGGCGCCCCAAGAAGGAAAAATTTTTAAATAGTTTAGTGAAGGTCAAAGGAGACCTTGACTGTGAATTCAAGTGCCTGACTCACCAGGAACATCCAATAAAGATTAGGCATTATTATTATTACTGTGAACAAATATGAATATAAATAAATGCATATTCATAATTATTCATCACCATTCTGGTTTATAGTAGTGCACCACAAAGAAAGCTTCTCTGGGGTACCTGGGTGGGTCAGTCATTTGAGCATCCGACTTCAGCGCAAGTCATGATCTCACAGTTCATGGGTTTAAGGCCCACAATGGGGCTTTGCACAGACTGCACGGAACCTGCTTCAGATTCTGTGTCTCCCTCTCTCTCTGCCCCTTCCTTCGCCACTCACACTTTCTCTCTCAAAAATAAAAACTTAAAAAATATATTAAAAAAAGGAAAAGCTTCTCTGATCTTCATCTGTTACCTATTTTGTATTCTTTAGATTTAATCTGATAGTATTTCAAACTATGCTCACTTATAGTATTTATAGTATTATATTTTTTTTATAGTAAGTCCTTCATTAGCAGAGAATATATCTCTTCTTCTCCTGCCACAATCATTGTATTAAAGGCTGTATAAATATTTTTATAAATCGTTATAGCCCAGGATTGATTTATAACAAGTAGACAATATATCTCTTTTTTACAGTATTCTGAGAATTTTCTGCACATTATAGAGTAAAATATGAATTTCATTTAGTTAATTTAATAAATACAGTAATTGTTTTGGGAGGTATAGTGAAGTAGTTTGTGTATGCATTTGTTTTCTTTTGTTTTTTAATTATCTGTACAATGACTCCCTCTCTCCCCTTTGTGCTATAATCCCATGGATGGTCTAAGTGCCTTGGGTTTATAAGTTATGTTGGATGCTTTTAATTTTCAGGATTATAGAAATTGCTATATAATATCAGGGTAAAAGTGATTTTAAAATAGTAAAGTTGGGGCACCTGGGTGCCTCAGTAAATTAAGCATCCAATTCCTGATTTCGGCTCAGGTCATGATCTCCTGATTGTAAGACCAAGTCCTGCAACAGGCTCCATGCTGGGTGTGGAGCCTGCCTAAGAATCTCTCTCTCTCTCTGTCCCTCTGCCCCTCCCCCTGTATACACCCTCTCCCTCCCTCTCTCTCTCTCTAACTAAAATAAAATAAAGTAAAAATAGTAAAGCATAGAGATCAATAGTGTGGTAAATATACTTGCATGGAAGGATTTGGAATTTCTTACCTTGAATCTTTAAAAGGAAAAATAAAGTGTGAGTTTTAGAATGGTGTATTTCCCAAATGACACTGTAAAACAGCTTTGCAAGTACAGCTTATGTCCCCATTTGATGTGTAAAAGAGAAAAATCCCAGGATTGCCATCAGAGCCTTTGTTTCTTATGCAATACCATAGCTTAAATCTTTATATGGTATTTTGGACAACTTTCACTTTCATCATCATAGTGTCTAAGAAGATACACCAGCATCATCCAAGCATTATACTTTGTTATCATTTTGTCATATGTAATGATGATGTCATACCACTCTTCCATAAATTTTGGTAGCATTCACTTTCCTTGGTTGAAGTTTATATGCTGCTTCCAAAGCACTCTCTTTCAAACATAAATTTTGTATAAAAAAATAGTCTACTTATTAATGTGAAAAATATATTTGTAGGCCCGGGGAATGGAATGCAGAATAACTCTTAGAGCAGTATTCTGTGTGGTGAATGCTTGGTAAATAGTCTTGACTAAATTGACAGTTGATGTGACCAAGTTGTAAAATGCTATATTCAGGACCAGCCAATTTGTTTCTGTTTTGTTTTGACATATATTGCATCCACTGATATATTACATCTATATGAAGCATATGAATCAGAATAAAGCAGATTTTTTTTTTTTTTTTTACTATTTGTGACATTAAGAAGACAGGCTTTTGTGAATAATGGAACTATGATCTTTTGCAGTGGTTTATTTCAGAAGCAATTTGACATAAAACAGGTCTACAAATTATTTCTTTCCTTTTTCTTTGCTGCCCACTCTCTACGTGATTCATCCTTAGAGGAGCATATTTTTTTTTTTAATGACACTGTAAATTGTCTATCTCAGCCAATAATTAACTTTGGATTTTCACAATAATGGTTATTATTTTATGACACATGAAAATATTTTGTTACACTCAAAATATTAGTATTTTATTAACATGTCTCCCATGTAACTTCTAGATGTCTGTATTTTCTGGAATAGCATGAAGTAATTAACGATAACCTCTTTGACACAAAAACCTTAAGATACATCCTTGGGAATTTCCTTCTTTAATTACTAACTTGAGAAATCACTTTATTCTCAGAGTCTTCACATGAACTTGGGATTCTCCTTTAAGCATTTTTTTTCCATCAATTAATGTCTTTCTTTCATATGAATACTTAAAAAGGTTCTGGGTTCCTAATATTGCTTTATCTTAATGGTAGTCCTAATTAGAAGAATTTAGCTTTGTAACTTAAATCAACTCTTACTGTTTCCATCTTTAAAAACTACCCAATGTATTTCCTGTCAAAATGTTATCTTTTGTAAGCACTTTTTCTGGTTGAGAGCCCCATTGCAGGGCACTGGTAGCTACTGTGAAAATTTAAGAGGTGTCTCTTAACAGTTAAGGATGGATTTGTTCTCAAGTGTCCACAATTACTTAGCTTGGCTTTGACTCCTTAGAACTGGCCATTGAAATACAGAAAAGCCTTCTCATGACTTGTACTTTTATTTATCTGTCTATCCATCATAAAACATTCCTAACAGATCCCACTTCTTCATCCCTTGTGTTTTTTTTTTTTTTTTTCCAACCCATTGTCCATTGTGATTGGTTAATGCACACGGTCTGGCTTGTGCTCATGAGACCTGAGAAAGCATATGCTGAAGCCTGTGGGAAAGTCTCTTCTCTCTGCCTGCAGAATGCACCTGAACTTTATCCGGATGTGGTGAAGAGTGTGAGCCCTCCCTTTAACTTTTCCTTCTTGTGACCTAATGGAATATTCCAATCATACTCAAATTGCAGACGGTGAGATAACTCACACCTTTCTATCCCGTGCCTGACTTTAACAAAGCAAATATTTTACTGTATCTGATCTAAAATTTTTATAAAAGTTTTGCTAATAGAATGTCACAAATACAATTTACAACCGCTGTCCAAATCTGCCTAGTCCCACTCTCCTTTGTCTCGTCCTCGGTACCTGGACATAAACAAAATCGTTAATTTGATGTTTATTTTTGTAATGTATTTTCTATATTTTCTGCATATGTATACATTTGTACATAATGGGCATAATTGATTTGAATTCTGCCTGATTAGAGTCATACGCATTGATTGTGCAAAATAGATTTTCTTACAACATTATGCATTATAAAACTTCTGGTTAAAGTTCATACATTTTTACTGCTGGAAAGTATTCCATTATAGAATATAAAGGGCATCCCATTATAAAGATATAGAACAACTTATTTGTATATTCACTCATTGGTGGTTACAGTTTTTCTAGTATTGTTGCTAAGGATATTAAAGTGGTATGTAAGTAATGGTTTTTCTCTTTAATTTTTTAAAAATGTTTATTTACTTTTGAGAGAAAAAGGGAGAGAGACAGAGACAGAGGCTTGAGCAGGGGAGGGGCAGAGAGAGACACAGAGTCTGAAGCAGGCTCCAGGCTCTGAGCTGTCAGCACAGAGCCAGACAGATGCATGGTTCCAACATACAGACTGCAAAATTGTGACCTGAGCTTAACCAGCTGAGTCAACGAGGCACCCCAGTAGTGTTTTTTATTTTTAATGTTTATTTATTTTTGAGAGAGAGAGAGTGTGTGTGGGAGAGCAGAGAAAGGGCAGAGAGAGAGAAGGAGACAGAGAATCTTAAGCTGGCTCAGCACTGACAGCAGAGAGCCTGATGCCTGATGTGGGGCTTGAATTTAGGAACCATGAGATCATGACCTGAGCTAAAGCAGGGCATTTAACTGACTGAGCCACTCAGATGCCTCTCTAAGTAATGTTATAATCACTATTTCCATGATTACAAATACTCATTGGCCTTTAGGCTTTCTCATTAACTAAACTTATTTATATAACTTACATTTCTCTACTGGATTATTAGTCTCTTATATATTGATTTATATTAGATTTTGTTTATTATATTTGAGTACTTGTATTTTATAAGATATAAACTTTGAAAATATTTGTTCTTTTGGTTGTTTTGAACATTGTTCATGTAATAAATCTTGTAACTTTTAGTAGAATTTATCAGCATTTTACTTTAGGCTTTGTGTTTTTGAGTCTTGTTATAGAATTTCACTTATATTGCAAAGTCATAAAATGATACCATGTTCTTCTAAAATTGCTCAAGTTTTGCTGTTTGTGTTTAACATATGTTTTCCACCCCAGTATATTTTACCCTATTTTTTTCTAGAAGTGTTAAAGACTTTCACATTTAAAATTTTAATTAGTAAAAATTTACTTTTGTCTGTCATACAAAGTAAGGATTAACTATTCTGATTTTTCCATATTGATAGCAAATTATCAAAAACCATTCATTCTTTGCCCTTACTGATTTATCATGTCAAATCCCCAGAAGTAGATTTCTGGACATTTGTTCTTTCACTTAGTCTATGTGACATTATCACAGACCATGTAGCAGTATTGCATTTCTGAGTTGCTATAACTTTATAATAGCCTAAAAACAGGAGGAGGATCCTCCCAAAAGTGTGAAGCTCACTGCTCTTTCTTCTTTTCTTCCTCCATATTCACCTTCTATTTTTTGTAGCGAATATTCTTGGCAAAGCAAAAAAGCAAAAAATAAGTAAGACTATATCAAACTAAAAAGCTTCTGCATACCAAAGGAAACCATCAACAAGATGAAAAAGCAACTTATGGAATGGAAGAAAATATTTTCCAATTACATAACCAGTGAAGTATATTCAAAATATACAAGGAACTCATACAGCTTAATAACAAAAATAAAATAACCAAATTAAAAAATGATCAAAGGAGGGACACCTGGGTGGCTCAGTTGGTTAAGTGTTCAACTCTTGATTTTGGCTCAGGTCATGATCTCACGGTTCATGGGTACAAGCCCTACTTTGGGCTCTGTGTTGAGCCTTTGGGCTCTGTGTACGGAGCCTGCTTGGGATTCTCTATCCCCACTTCTCTCTCTGCCCCTCCCTCCACTTGTGTGTTCTCTCTCTCTCTCTCTCTCAAAATAAACTTAAAATTTTTTTTCTAAAAAAAAATGAGCAAAGGACCCAATTAAACTGTTCTGTGGAGAAGACATACCAATGGCCAACAAACCTATGAAAAGATGCTCAACATCACTAATTATCAGGAAAATGCAAATCAAAACCACAAAGAGATGTCATCTCACACCTGTTAGAATTATCAAAAAGACAAGAATTAACAAGTGTTGGTGAGGATGTGGAGAAAAGGACCCCTTGCATGCTGTTGGTGGGAATGTAAATTGGTGCAGCCACTGTGAAAAACAGTATGGAGGTTCCTCAAGAAATTAAAAATAGAACTACCATTTGAACCTACAATCCCAACTCTGGGTGTATGTCCAAAGTAAACTAAATCATTAGATCAAGGAGATATCTGTATTCCCATGTTCTTTGCAGCATTGTTCATCATAGCCCTGAAAGTAAACTTCCAATAGGAGATGAATGTATAAAGAAGATGTAATGTTTTCTAAAATGTAAAAGTACATATTCTCCTTGTATTTATATTAATAATGAAATCTTCAGCCTTAAAAAAAAGATGAAATCTTGTCATTTGCTCCCTATGGGTAAAACGAGGCACATTATGCTAAGTGAAATAAACCAGGCAAAGACAAATACAGTGTGGTATTAATTCCATGTGGAATTAAAACAAACAAACAAGGAACAAAGAAAAGTCAGACTTATAGAAAAAGAGAGTAGAATGGTGGTTGCCAGTGGGCTGAGGGAGTGGGGGAAATTCAAAGAGGCAAGTAAAAGGATTCAGTTTTTTAGTTACAGGATGAATAAGGTCAGAAGATCTCATGTAAAATGTTGGGTGAGAGTTGATAACACTGCATTGTATAATTGAAATTGGTTGTGAGACTAGAACTTCAGTATTCACAAGGAAAAGAAAGAAAGAAAGAAAGAAAGAAAGAAAGAAAGAAAGAAGAAAGGAAAAGAAAAAGGTAAATATGTGAAATGACAGATATGTTAATTAACTTGGTAGAAATCCTTTCACAGTGTGTATGTAGATTAAATCATCATGTTGTATACTTTAATTGTATTACAATTTTACTTATCAGTTATACCTCAATAAAAGTGAAGCAGCATACTTTATTTTTTTTAAGTTTATTTATTTTGAGAGAGAGAGAAAGAGAGAGAGGAAACACATGCGTGTGAGCAGGAGAGGGCAGAGAGGAAAAGAGAGAATTCCAAGCAGGTTCTGCACTGTCAGCACAGAGTCCAATATGGGGCTTAAACTCATGAGCTGTAAAATCATGACCTGAGTCAAATTCAAGAGTCAGACGCTTTACCAACCAAGTCACACAAGCTCTCTGAATTGCATTGACTATTGACTTTAATTTTTTTTTTTTTATTTATCACCTGCAATCACTTTATTGACCACCAGTGTGATTCTCTTAGGATAAAGTGTTGTAAACCACATCACATTCTTTACCTAAGATCATGTATCATTGGCCCTAAGAATTTAGTCAAGGAAATATACAAAGCTCTATTAAATAATTTCAAAAATGGAGGAAATGCATTGGAGGATTCCATCAGAAGGGAAAGCCTTTTTATTCCATTTTTCAGTATAGGAATTTCAGATATTAATAAATTATATTTTATTGCTGCCTCATTAAAACCTGAAAATAGTGGTGCTTGGTTCAGTTGTTTAAAAAATGTATTTGCAGCAGCACAACCTTCCCATGATTTATAACAAATTTGTTCCTGGGGCCAGTCGTGAAATGTAGATCTTAGCTTATTCACTTTGCAAAGACAGACCTCTCTTCTCACCTTCAAACAAAAAGTGAAAAGTTCTGGGGTGCCTGGTTGGTTAAGCATTGAATTTCAGTTCAGGTCATGACCTCACAGTTTGTGGGTTTGAGCCCCACACCGCATGCTCTCTGCTGTCAGCACAGAGCCTGCTTCGGATCTTCTGTCTCCCTCTCTCTCTGCCCCTCCCCTGGTCTCTCTCTCTCTTTCTCAGAAATAAATTAAAAAAAAATTTTTTTAATCTGAAAAGTTCTCATTTTTTTTTAACATAGTATATCCCAGACCCAATGATGTATGAAATGTGATAATTATTACACTATAATAATATAATAAATATATTAATATATAATATACTATAATAATCAGAACAATCACAATTAATAAAAATAAATTATTACACAAGATAATAATAAATATTTTTATCTTGAGGCACCTGGCTGGCTCAGTTGGTTAAGGATCTGGCTTAGGCTCAGGTCATGATCTCCCAATGCAGGAGTTCACTCTCTACTGTCAGCTCAGAGCCTGCTTTGGATCCTGTCTCCCTGTCACTCTGCCCCACCCCCACTCGAGCACACTTGCGCTCTCTCTCTCTCTCTTTCTCTCAAAAAGAAATAAAACATTAAAAAATACTAAAAAAAATAAATATTATCTTGTTAACACTGCAAGGAAGAAACTAAAACAAACCTCAGATTCTTTTCACTTTTAGAGATCAATGGGTCGTTTCTTCTACAAAGATATTTTCTACAAAGAGATATCTCTTCTACAAAGAGATATTTTCTTCTACAAAGGAATTTTCATTGGGGATTTACAGAGATTTGTCCACATAGGTGAGCTGGGGACAGTAAGTGTGCCCCCACTGTGGATGCTGCTCTAGGGACCCTTGCCCTGTGATTCCTCAGAGTCTAGTACTGTGTTCACTACCTGTGTTAGTTTCAGAGGTCTTTTTTAGTCTGTTTCACAAAGATAGCAGTTTTTCCCTGCACTTCCCCACTTCCCAAGGCATATTAAAGAAGATTTTCACTAACCCCTTTAAATCGTGCCAACAGGGAATTTTCTTTCGGTGTTTGTTTTGTTTCCTTCCGTTTGCCTTGTTTTCCTGGAGCTTATTACCATATCTGTATTTCTCCCCCCCCCCCCCCCCCCCCCGCCCTGGAAAATTCACTTTAGAAAAAAACAAGGAAAATCTTGTAAGTTTCACACATTCTGATATTTTCCTAATCAGTCTTCTCATGAAAATAAAGACATAAGTAAATAGTAACACACCTTACAGGTAGAGACCTACCTTTTAATGTCTTTGAATCACTCATTCTTTTCCTTCCTTGGAAGGAACTCTTCCTTCCATTGGGTAGCACATCTTGGAGCACCTTGGGCAGCATCACTGACATGCCGGCCTGCTTTGGTTGAAGCTCTTCCCTTATGTTTCCTTGAAACATGTCTACTTGTTTCCTTTTGAACCTAAATGGATCAGATGTGATGACTAGAGGCTTTTGCTAGCACAGGATGGAGTAAGATTTAGCCTTCCTTCTATAATCTCCATGTCACCTTACCCTCACCCCCTGGGATGGAACCTATGTTTAAATAAAAATAGTGTTCTTGGGGTGCCTGTGTGCCTCAGTTGGTTAAGTGTCCCGACTCTGGGTCGGACGGACATGATCTCAGTGTGTGAGTTTGATCCCCATGTTGATCCTCTGTGCTGACAGCTTGGAGACAGGTTGGAATCTTCTCTCTCCCTGTCTCTCTGCCCCTACCCTACTCTCTCTCTTTCTCTCCAACTAAATAAGCCTAAAGAATTTTTTTTTTTAAATAGTAGTTTTGGTATGCCAAACAAATTTCTTAGCCCAAGTAGCTTCGACCCTGGCTACAGTTTCCACTTAGATTGCTGCCTCTGAGCCCTTTTCATGCAGAAATATTGAAACCAGTACTGATACTCAGAATTGGAGGGAAGGGTAGATGGTGGCGTAGGAGGACACTGGGCTCACCTCGTCCTGCTGATAGCTTAGATTCCACCCACATTGGCCTAGAAAACCGCCGGAAGACTAGCAGAACGGACTCTCTGGAGCCAAGCATAGACGAGAGGCCCATGGAAGAGGGCAGGAAGGGCGGAGAGGTGGTGCACCTACACGGACTGGTGGGAGGGAGCCTGGGCGGTGAAGGGGCAGCCCACCCAGCAAGGCAGAGCCCCTGAGTCTGGCTTGCAAAAGTGGAGGGGCCGGACTGCGTGAGTTCTGAGGCCAATGAGACTTAATATCTGGAATGTTATAGGTCCACAGCTCTGCTCCAAGAGCAGGACGGTGAGAGGACACCAGGAGAGAGAGATGTTGAGCCCTGGAAGACAGAGCTCAGCTCGGCAGGGAACAAAGGCACTGGGAAGCGCCATTTCCCTTTCCCATCCCCCAGCTGAAACCCCAAAGGGAACCAGTTCACCGAACTTGCTTGCACCACGCAAACACCCAATGCTTCCTCTGACCCGCCTGCCTCCCTCCCTTCCTCCCTCCCGGTGCTGCAGAGCCCCTCCCACAGGGGACCACCAAGGGCAAAGTGAGCTAAGTCTGCCCCTCCCACCCCTGTGCACCTTGAGGATCCACCCCCGCTAATATGTCAGATCCCATAGAAGCAGCACCACAAGCCTGGCGTATGCAAGCAACCCAGACAGGGGCCACACCACTCCACACTGAGTCCTGCCCCTGGGAGGGGGGAAGATAAGGTACACACCAGTCTGACTGTGGCCCCGCCCACCAACACAAATTTCTCTGGACAGCACAGGGGAAGTGCCCTGCAGTTTGGAGCTACCGCAGGGACTAGCCAAAATGATGAAATGGAAGAATTCTCCTCAAAAGAAACTCCAGGAAGTAGCAACAGCTAAGGAATTGATCAAAACAGATTTAAGCAATATAATGGAACAAGAATTTAGAATAATAGTCATAAAATTAATCGCTTGGCTTGAAAAAAGCATAGAGGACAGCAGAGAATCTATTGCTACAGAGATCAAGGGACTATAAAATAGTCATGAGGAACTAAAAAATGCTATAAATGAGGTGCAAAATAAAATGGAGGTAGCCATAGCACAGATTGAAGAGGCAGAGGAGAGAATAGGTGAATTAGAAGATAAAATTATGGAAAAAGAGGAAGCTGAGAAAAAGAGAGAGAAAAAAATCCAGGAGTTTGAGGGGAGAATTAGAGAACTAAGTGATGCAATCAAACGGAACAATATCCATATCATAGGAATCCAGAAGAGGAAGAGAGAGAGAAAGGGGCTGAAGGGGTACTTGAACAAATCATAGCAGAGAACTTCCCTGATCTGGGGGAGGCAACAGGCATTTAAATCCAAGAGCACAGAGAACTCACTTCAGACGTAACTTGAATCAATCTTCTGCATGACATATCATAGGGAAACTAGCAAAATACAAGGATAAAGAGAGAATTCTGAAAGCAGCTAGGGATAAACGGACCCTAACATACACAGGTAGACACATAAGGGTAGGAGCAGACCTATCTACTGAAACTTGGCAGGCCAGAAGGGAATAGCAGGAAATCTTCAAAGTGATGAACAGAAAAAATATGCAGCCAAGAATCCTTTATCCAGCAAGTCTGTCATTCAGAATAGAAGGAGAGATAAACGTTTTCCTAAAACACAGTAACTGAAGGAATTCATCACCACTAAACCAGCCCTACAAGAGGTCCTAAGGGGGACTCTGTGAGTGAAATGTTGCAAGGACATCACTTGCACCAGAGACATCACTGCAAGCATGAAACCAACAGACATCACAATGACTCTAAACCCATATCTTGCAATAATAACAATGAATGTAAATGGAATAAATGCTCCAACCAAAAGACATAGGGTATCAGAATGGATTAAAAAAAAATGAGACCCATCTATTTGCTGTCTACAAGAGACTCATTTTAAACCTGAGGATACTTTCAGATTGAAAGTGAGGGGATGGAGAACTATCTATCATGCTACTGGAAGTTAAAAGAAAGCTGGAGTAGCCATACTTATATCAGACAAACTAGACTTTAAATTAAAGGCTGTAACAAGAGATGAAGAAGGGCATTATATAATAATTACAGGGTCTATCCATCAGGAAGAGCTAACAATTATAAATGTCTATGCGCCAAATACAGGAGTCCCAAATATATAAAACAATTAATCACAAACATAAGCAACTTTATTGATAAGAATGTGGTAATTGCAGAGGACTTTTATACCCCACTTACAACAATGGATGGATCATCTAGACACAGGATCAATAAAGAAACAAGGGCCCTGAATGATACATTGGATCAGATGGACTTGACAGATATATTTAGAACTCTGCATCCCAAAGAAACAGAATATTCTTTCTTCTTTAGTGCACATGGGACATTCTCCAATTTAGATCACATACTGAATCATAAAACAGCCCTTCATAAGTATGAAAGAAGTGGGATCATAACATGCACACTTTCATACCACAATGCTATGAAACGTGAAATCAACCACAGGGAAAAGTCTGGAAAACCTCCAAAAGCATGGAGGTTAAAGAACACCCTACTAAAGAATGAATGGGTCAACCAGGCAATTAGAGAAGAAATTTAAAAATATATGGAAATAAATGAAAATGACAATACAATAATCCAAATGCTTTGGGATGCAGCGAAGGCAGTCCTGAGAAGAAAATACATTGCAATCAAGGCCTATCTCAAGAAACAAGAAAAATCCCAAACACAAAATCTAACAGCACACCTAAAGGAAATAGAAGCAGAACAGCTAAGACACCCCAAACCCAGCAGAAGAAGAGAAATAATAAATATCAGAGCAGAAATAAACAATGTAGCATCTAAAAAAGCAGTAGAGCAGATCAATGAAACCAAGAGTTGGTTTTTTGAAAAAATAAACAAAATTGATAAACCTCTAGCCAGGCTTCTCAAAAAGAAAAGAGAGAGGAACCAAAAGAGATAAAATCATGAATGAAAATGGAATTATTACAACCAATCCCTCAGAAATGCAAGCAATTATCAGGGAATACTGTGAAAAATTATATGCCAACAAACTGGACAACCTGGAAGAAATGGACAAATTCCTAAGCCCTCACACACTTCCAAAACTCAAACAGGAAAAAATAGAAAACTTGAACAGACCCATAACCAGTGAAGACATTGAATCAGTTATCAAAAATCTCCCAACAAATAAGAGTCCAGAACAAGACGGCTGCCCTGGGGAATTCTACCAGACATTTAAAGAAGAGATAATACCTATCCTTCTCAAGGGAAGCAGCTAGGGATAAACGGCTATGGAAGAAAAAAGAAAGAAAGGGAAGGAAAACTTCCAGACTCATTCTATGAAGCCAGCATTACTTTGATTGCCAAACCAGAGAGCCAGCCAAAAAACAGAACTACAGGCCAATGTATCTGATGAATATGGATGCAAAAATTCTCAACAAGATACTAGCAAATCGAATTCAACAGCATATAAAAAGAATTATTCACCCTGATAAAGTGGAATTCATTCCGGGGTTGCAGGGCTGGTTCAACATTCACAAATCAGTCAACATGATACATCACATTAATAAAAGAAAAGATAAGAATCATATGATCCTGTCAATCAATGCAGAAAAAGCATTTGACAAAATTTAGCATCCTTTCTTAATGAAAACCCTTGAGAAAGTCAGGATAGAAGGAACATACTTAAACATCATAAAAGCCATTTATGAAAAGCCCACAGCTAATAACATCCTTAATGGGGAAAAACTGAGAGTTTTCCCCCTAAGATCAGGAACACGACAGGGATGTCCACTCTCACTGCTGTTGTTTAACATAGTGTTGGAGGTTCTAGCATCAGCAATCAAACAAAAGGAAATCAAAGGCATCAAAATTGGCAGATGACATATTATACATGGAAAACCCAACATACTGAAGCTTTCACTTTTTGCAGATGACATATTATACATGGAAAACCCGACAGACTCCACCAAAAGTCTGCTACAACTGATACATGAATTCAGCAAAGTTGCCGGATACAAAATTAATGTACAGAAATCAATTGCATTCTTATACACTAATAGTGAAGCAACAGAAAGACAGAAAAAGAAACTGATCCCATTCACAATTGCACCAAGAAGCATAAAATAGCTAGGAATAAATCTAACCAAAGATGTACAAGATCTGTATGTTGAAAACTATGGAAAGCTTATGAAGGAAATTGAAGAAGATACGAAGAAATGGAAAAATATTCTGTGCTCATGGATTGGAAGAATAAATATTGTTTAAATGTCAATACTACCCAGAGCAACCTACACATTCAATGCGATCACAATCAAAATCGCACCAGCATTCTTCTCAAAGCTAGAACAAGCAATCCTAAAATTTGTATGGAACCACAAAAGACCCCGAATAGCCAAAGTAATATTGAAGAGGAAGACCAAAGCAGGAGGCATGACAATCCTAGACTTTAGCCTCTACTACAAAGCTGTCGTCATGAAGACAGCATGGTATTGGCACAAAAACAGACACCAATGGAATAGAATAGACCAATGGAATAGAATAGAGACTCCAGATTGGGCCCACAAAAGTGTGGCCAACTAATCTTTGACTAAGCAAGAAAGAATATCCAATGGAGCAAAAGACAGTCTGTTTAACAAATGGTGCTGGGAGAACTGGACAGCAACATGCAGAAGGATGAAACTAGAGCACCTTCTTACACCATTCACAAAAATAAACTCAAAATGGATAAAAGACCTGAATGTGAGACAGGAAACCATCAAAACCCTAGAGGAGAAAGCAGGAAAAACCTCTGACCTCAGCTGCAGCAGTTTCTTACTCAACAGATCTCTGAAGGCAAGGGAATTAAAAGCAAAAGTGAACTATTGGGACCTCATGAAGATAAAAAGCTTTTTCACTGCAAAGGAAACAATAAACAAAACTAAAAGGCAACCGATGGAATGGGAAAAGATATTTGCAAATGACATATCGGACAAAGGACTAGTATCCAAAATCTATAAAGAACTCACCAAACTCCACACCCGAAAAACAAATAATCCAGTGAAGAAATGGGCAGAAGACATGAGTAGACACTTCTCTAAAGAAGACATCCAGGGGGCACCTGGGTGGCTCAGTCAGTTAAGCGTCCGACTTCGTCTCAGGTCATGATCTCGCGGGCCATGAGTTCGAGCCCTGCGTCGGGCTCTGTGCTGACAGCTCAGAGCCTGGAGCCTGTTTCGGATTCTGTGTCTCCCTCTCTCTCTGACCCTCCCCAGTTCATGCTCTGTCTCTATCTCAAAAATAAATAAACGTAAAAAAATTTTTTTTTAATAAAGAAGACATCATGATGGCCAATAGGCACATGAAAATATGCTCAACGTTGCTCCTCATCAGGGAAATACAAATCAAAACCACACTCAGATATCACCTCACTCCAGTCAGAGTAGCTCAAATGAACAAATCAGGAGACTATAGATGCTGGAGAGGATGTGGAGAAATGGGAACCCTCTTCCACTTTTGGTGGGAATGCAAACTGGTGCAGCCACTCTGGAAAACAGTGTGGAGGTTCCTCAAAAAATTAAAAATAGACCTACCCTATGACCCAGCAATAGCACTGCTAGGGATTTACCCAAGGGATACAGGAGTGCTGATGCATAGGGCCACTTGTACCCCAATGTTGATGGCAGCACTTTCAACAATAGCCAAATTATGGAAAAATCCTAAATGTCCATCAACTGATGAATGGATATAGAAATTGTGGCTTATATACACAATGGAATACTACGTGGCAATGAGAAAGAATGAAATATGGCCTTTTGTATCAACGTGGATGGAAGTGGAGTGTTATGCTATGTGAAATAAGTCATACAGAGAAATATAGATACCTTATGTTTTCACTCTTATGTGGATCCTGAGAAACTTAACAGAAGACCATGGGGGGAGGGGAAGAGGGGAAAAAAGTTACAGAGATGGAAGGAGGCAAATCATAAGAGACTGTTAAAAACTGAGAATAAACTGAGGGTTCATGGGGGGGAGGAGGTAGGGGAAAGTGGGTGATGGGCATTGAGTAGGGCACCCGTTGGAATGAGCACTGGGTGTTGTATGGAAACCAATTTGACAGTAAATTTCATATTAAAAAAAAAGAATTGATGATGATTACATTAGCATTCAAAATAGGAGGCAGAAGTGAACAGTAGTTGGTGCAAAGCTGTCCAACAAGTAGAAACACAAAACTGTAGACATGTCTTCAAGGTGAAGATTTGTTTACTGCTTCAAATTTTATACTGACAGTTCAAATTTTATACACAGTTTAGTAGTTAGAAAAAAATGGCTAGCATACTAATTCATGGTTTTATATCCTGAAAAAAGGCATTTTAATCTATTAATTATAGGGCTGTTTCTATTAGGCTAGAGTTTTCTAATCTATTTTTAATGATAAAACTACAATTCTTGGGGTGCCTGAGTGGCTCAATTGGTTAAGCGTACAACTCTTGATTTTGGCTCAGGTCATGATCTCACAGTTTGTGGGATCAAATCCTCCATCAGGCTCTGCACTGACAACGTGGACCCTGCTTGAGATTCTCTCTCTCCCTATCTGCCTCTCCCCTGCTTCTGTGCTCTCTCTCTCTCTCTTTGTGTCTCTTTCTCTCAAAATGAATAAACTTAAAAAAATTACATTTCTTGGGGCGCCTGGGTGACTCAGTCGGTTAAGCATCCAATTTTGGCTCAGGTCAGGATCTCACAGTTCATGGGTTCAAGCCCTGCGCTGGGCTCTGTGCTGACAGCTCAGAGCCTGGAGCCTGCTTTGGGTTCTGTGCCTCCCTCTCTCTCTGCCCCTTCTGCCCTCACTCTCTGTCTCTGTCTCTCAAATATCAATAAACATTAAAAAAATTATATTTCTTTCAAAAGTATATTGTGATAATTATTAAGCTTTCCTAAACTTCTAAATGGTATTTCATCTGTTTTTTGTTAATTTTAATTTAATTCAATTTATTTTTTTATTTTTAATTCTGCTGTGATCCAAGGTTCTGTGGTTGTGCTTGACCCATACAAAATAAAATGAGATTAACCCATTTTTGGTTGGAGTTTTGGAGTGTAAACTGAGATCTTCATTCTCATTATCGTCCTGGAATCAGAAAGTTGTCAAAAAGAAGATGTCTGCTGCTGATCTCAGTATTCTGTGAGGCAAATTAATCCTCAAAACTGCTTATATTCAGAATAGAGCTGACTCTTCATCTTGGGAAGATCATATCTCGCAAAAATATGTGCTTTCCTTTTATAAGAATGGATATTTTTCATCAATTTACATCCCTTGGCTTCCCTTTTCAAACTGTTCAGGGATATTTGTCAAATCATGTGGAAACTGATAATGATAATCTCAGGATGAGGAGTCATTCATCCAGGCTTTTAGACCATGAAAAGTTTCAAGATTAAAATAATAAGAATACAGGCATGAAAGTAGACTGGAAGCAATATAAATTTTGTCAAATCATTCCTGTGTTTCTCTTAGAAAAGCAGTTCCTTACCATTTAGTGTATAGATTTGTAGCCGAGAAGGTTATGGGTTGTGTCCATCATTTTCCATATGTCTGCTAGCCAGGTCAATAAATTCCCTTGCACAACAAAGGTAACTGGTTCAAAATTCACCTGCCTTGAAATACTCTATTTCAATGCTGAACTCTTATTTAAACTCTGAATATCTGATGTGGCAACATGAGTTCTTAATTTTGAGATCAATATTAACTACAGTCAAATATACTTTAAAGCTAAAAAAGCTTCCATACATACATTATTTAATTTGATAATCTTAAAAATATGTTATTTTGGGTTCTAAAATGCTAATACATGCAATTCTTTTATTGCATTATTCAGTGAAGCATGTATATATTACTCACATCCTCCTTCCACAAAACCTTAAAGTCCTTTTCAGCATGGGTATTAATGCCTGTGTTTGTTTGTTTGTTTGTTTGTTTGTTTGTTTTTTTAATTGAGCACTTAGGTGTTTTGATCATACTTTGATTCTGAAAACTCACATTTTCATTTTACTGAAGTGAGGGATTAGTGATTATATCGCTTTCCTTTCTGCAACTGAGATTCTTACTGGATAAAAACATGAGCGTTGTGCATACTTCATGAAGATTTTAGGCAAAAGCATCCAGTTAGGAGTTCAGCAGTAATTAAAGGACATATAATGCTGTTATTTACCCATGAATTTATACATGGATCATGGATATAGTGCATCTTGCACGAATCTAAATACAGTGAGAGAAACCTGGTAATTAAG
Source organism: Panthera pardus (assembly GCF_024362965.1). Taxonomy (NCBI): domain Eukaryota; kingdom Metazoa; phylum Chordata; class Mammalia; order Carnivora; family Felidae; genus Panthera; species Panthera pardus. Next base: position 139,905,598 of record NW_026526765.1, on the reverse strand, counting down.
CTTGAATTTTAAAATAAGGATCGCATCTTGTGTAATTGCTGGTTTTCTGAATAATCATAGAATGTGCAATCATAGCTCGTGTTGGTATACTATAAATGAGGTATGCTAGATTTTATAGTCAGATTTCACCATTGTCTTTTTGGTAGCACTTAAGTTGCAATTGGTTTCAATTTGAAGTTTGTAAACTTTTTTGCTACTTTCTTCTTTCTCTTAAATCTTGAGAAAAAAATCTTCAATCTCCAATTGCCCTATGGAAGATCATGCTCTATATTTTTTCAATAATTCTATAAGCCTTTTATTACTAAAATTCATGACTTAAATCCCCTAAAGGTATTTCCATATCATTTACATGAAATCCAAACCATCATTTTACCTTCCATTTGGACAAAGTAACTAACACATTATCCAAAATTTGAATATTGCTATTATATTTATAATAATCCTGTTATAAATAGGATTGCTTTACACATATGATCTATCACATAATTAAATTCAGTTTTTAAAATGTATTTTTACTGAAGGATTTTCTGGGTTTCTTGTTGCAATTTCAACAGCATAGTGATATGCTGATATGCTGAAAAATTACTTTTTTCTTTAAGGCAGGCATAGATCCTATAGATGATGGCCACTAAAATGAGACTGAACCCCTGCCACCCCATTTTAATTCTTTGTATCCAGACACATGATTCACTTAAGAAATCTGGACCAAAAGTCCAATAGCGCCCTGAAGCTTAGCCTAAGAGCTGAGTATTAATTATGTTTGTTTGGCCATAAACAAATCTCCTTTGATCCTCAGATGCTAATGTTCTAAACATGAGTAAGAGGTTATCACTTTCCCTCAGGAACTTTCATTGCAGCCAGTTGGATACTGATTAGAATTTGAATGGAGCTTTCCTTAGCAAAGCACACTAGCACACATGGATTCCATTGATGGTTTTTGGGGCTTGTGGGTATGGGTGTGTGTTTGATTCCTAGAGAAACGTGATAGCTTAAGACAGAGACATCTTTTTCTTCGATTACCAGACCATGACCCGGTGCATGTGACACATTTTACAAATGTGTGTGGTTGATCAGAAGGAGACTAGATAATGGGGCCTGCTCAGTGTAAAACCTATCATGCTTTTTGAAAAACCTCTTCGACATTCACTTTTTATCCTGTGGGCTTTTGTCTGCCCCTTGTTGTTGGAAAAATAAGCAAATCCTCAGGACGGAGTTATTAAAACAGATTGTGGATGTTGATTAGTTCTGCAAAAGCCAAAAATGTAAATGCACATTTGTCAAGAATTCAGGTTTGCTGCTTTCCCCCTCTAACAAACCCAGATCATATTCTGTTGTTTCACAGTAGCTGCTTCCAAGCATAGAGTTCAGATGTTTTCCTTCTAGAATGGGAACTGATACTCCGGATAATTGAAACGCGATTTCATGATCTCCTTCGAATGTTTACCAGATAATTTTGAAACCTTTTTCCATTTTGGTTTTAGCCTAGTCTGAGACTCTTTCAGAAATACATGGTGGGGGTTGGGAATGAAGGAATATATTGTTTAGCTTGTAGTTGGCCAAAAAGTTCTGTTGCTGAATAAGATCACAAATTATGGCTAGAATGGTTTGCTAAGTTGTTTTGTTTTGTTTTGTTTTTTCCACTGTGCAAAGGCAGACAGTCTCTGTCAGACAGAAGAACGGAATCTATACTGTCAGAATGGAAAACATGAATAAAAGTGGTAGCCTTTATGAAGCTGGTGAGTTCTGGCAGTGAACTTAGAGGCTGGCACTTGTACTTTGCTGTGAGGGGGAACATATGGAGACTCAACTATGGCGGCATGGTCTGCTGCTAGATTGCCCAGAGAATATTTGACACTGAGATTAATGACAAGGCTAAAGTGTCAAGTTCCAAATTGTTTATTTGAAGTGTTCTGGCAACTTCTGTCGGTGAAGATTCTGATGTGTATTGTTTCTGCCGTGCTCTTCGGATTTAATAACAGAAGTGAGGGCAAACACTAATGTACTTCAAAGAGTATTAAATCCTGTCCATGTATTAGCTCATTTAATTCTTACATTGATCATCTGATGCATGTGTGGTTTGTTTTTTTGTTTGTTTGTTTGTTTTTTGTGTGTTTTTTTTGTTTTCTAGGGTTTTTTGTTTTGTTTTGTTTTTGTTTTTGTTTTTAATACCTCCCTCTCAGAGATAAGAAAAGAGAAGCAAATTAGTATCTTCACTGGGCCACATAGTTTAGAGAGTCTGGCCGTGGATGCCTTACTTCTACAACCCATCTCCCGTGTGTCTTAATGTGCAGAATGAAACAGTAGTGTTCCATGGGAAAAATCGACATTCCCTGCCTTAGGCCTTTGTTTTAGTGGCCTTTTCATATAAAAGATTTTGGGCACGGGACACCTGGGTGGCTCAGTCTGTTAAATATCCTACTCTTGATTTCTGCTCAAGTCATGATCTCTGGGTTCCTGAGTTTGAGCCCCACGTTGGGCTCTGCACTGACAGTGCACAGCCTGGTTGGGATTCTCTCTCCCTCTCTCTCTCTGCCCCTCCCCTGCTTGCAATGTCTCTGTTTCCCTCTCAAAATAAATAAATAAACTTAAAAAACGATTTTGGGGGAAAGGAGGGGAAAACAAAAGTGCATAAATTCCATCAGAGGTATTAATATAGATAGCCTAATTTTTGACCCTTTCTTTGCTTTTCTATTTCAGCATTATAAGTTTATGAATCTCTGATTATTTTTTAAATTAGTAATTTTTACATTCAAATTTTATAATTATAATTCATTATTAACAGAAATGTTTCCTGTAATCCACATGTATATAATAAAAGTGTGGTCAGGGATTCTGGGTGTTTTATTCCCCAGAATTAGAAGGGCTCCTGGCACATAATTGGTGTTCAGTGAGTATTTCATGAATGAGTGAGTATTCATCATAAGCAGACAAGTGATAAAGTTAACTGCCTTGAGCTTATTCCAAAGTATGATTTTGCATTTCCTCTACTATTAAATATTCAAAGTTATTTTGTAGATAAAGCAAATCAAGACTTGAACAGGAAGAAGCTAGATAATGAGAACATTGTGCCCTTTCTCTTTACCAGTACTGACAAAGCACAGGGCTCTGTAGGTAGTTAGTGACAGAATGAGTGAATGATTGGGCAGACTGAATGACATAGCTCATGTCCTTTTGTGGATACCTAGTTTGAACAAGGTACAAGTATAGCAACTTCAGTGTTTGAAGAACCTGCTACTGGAGGTTTAAGGCAGGGACTGAGGACTCCATATTTGGGGAGCAGTGATCTAGCATCTCTGGGTTGGGTGCAACCTTATGGACCATCAACTCTGTATTTAGACCTCACAGGCCATGGGCTCTGTATTCACTACCCTCTGGTACTTAGAGATTTTACAATAGCACTGCCAAACTTAGCCTCTGCTCTGAGTTCATCTGTCGCTCAGATTTAGTGTAGTCTTTTGTTAACAGGCTCTAGGGGATGTTTCTCTGAGGTTGGTTCAGTCCATTAGCCCCTCACACAGCCAGTCTTGGTTTCCTAAGAAAAGGCATCCTTTCAAATATTTGAGGATTGCTCTCTGGTTTCCAGATGCTACTCAACACCACCACACTGCTTGTGGGGTATTTATATTGGTTTCTGGCACTTGACCGAATGCCCCTTCTGTTCCTGATCACTGTCTCTAGAGCTGGTCCTTATTTTTGTACATTAATGACTCATTGGGCAGCAATACTAAAAGAGCATCGATTAATGTGTGCAGAACAAAACCGGTTATGTGTTAGTCTCAGGAAAATTTCCAGTGACTTGCTATATAGCAAGCTTTTGTTAGACCAGGTAGTCAGTGAAAAGTTCCTGGACATTTTATTGATTGATCTCTATACCACCATTCTTATGTTTTCAGCCACATGATGTAGCCGCCTGCATGTGCATTTGCTCCTTGCACACACTTCATATGTGAACTTCTCCTCTTTCTCATCTGTGTGCGCATCTCCATTGCTACAGCCAGTTCCTTCATCCTGACTTATGCTTCCCCCTCCCCCCTACATAATCTCCTGCACCTGTTCAGTTCAGTGTGTTTGGAAAAGTCTAAAGTCAATACGCTATTTTTAAAAGTTCTCTAATTTTTTTAACAGAAGCTCCATAACCTACTCCCACCTCCCCACATGATGAAACAGGGAAACAGTGCAGCAGGCAGACAACAGGATACCAGGAAATGCCCGAGAAGGTCAGCCCCACCCTGACATGATGCTCGCAGGGAATGGGACAACACATACCAGCATTTCTAAGAAACTTGCAAGTCCAGTATATCATTTGTTATTCTAAATGTATACAGAAATGATAATTAACAATTAGATATTTGGATATTCAAGTTATTAAATAATGACCTTGAAAACAGGTAACAATCACAACACTAGTTATCGCCATATAAGTTGTCATATGTCATTTTCACAACATAGAAGTTATGTTTTATGTTTAAATTCCATAGAGGAAAATATCTATAATAATACCATGAAATTAAGCATTGTTTGCTCTGTGGAGCTCCAAAGGTATTTTAAGGAATACTTATACTGTTTATTTAATTGTAGGATTTAACTTTCAAGGTGACAGGATTAATGGGTTCATGTTAGCATACCTATGCTTTTTATGAACAAAACTAGTTTACATTTCCATAACTTCCCTTTATAATATTGACTACAGACAACTAGTCATTTGGGCCATTAAAAAAACAAAAAATCACATACAATGTATGATTATTTAGAACCAATATTGAATTATGCTCATTTTTTCCCCTTAAAAGTTGATTTGTGTTGTTTAGAACTCATTCATAATTCAGGGATAGTCGACCACACCATATGTGACCATAAGAAGGATCATTACCTTTAACAGCTGTGAATCCTTAATGAAGTGAAAACATGTACAGTCAAGGTCAACAATGTTCGTTTGTTGCAAATTTTTATTTTCCCACGATCAAAGGGTAACAATAAATATTTCATTGGTATCAGTACTTTTCTATATATGAAAGAATACGGGCTTATTACTTATTAAGCTGTGATGCTTCTGGAGTAATAATTTTATTTCAGTGTTCCTATCTATACAGGACTCCAGTTATCCTTTGTGTTAAATATGAATACTAAATTTTTCCACACTAGATAAAATCTGAAAGATGCCATGGTCAGTTAACAATTGAATTTGAAGAGAAAATTTATTATATGTAAAACCAAAAGTAAAAGATGTCTGGATAATGTCAAATATTGGGAATATTTTGACCTGTTTTCAAACAGGTCTATTCAGGTCTAATTCAGACCTATATTCAGGTCTAATATTTTTCTATTTTTCTTTAATCAGTTACATCCTTTGGTTGTGTGTTTGGAAATACCCTATTTGAAATGAATTCCTCTGAGTAGTATCAATTTTGTAGTTGAGAGCCTGTTAATTCGCCTGTATAGCGATTTCAATTAAATAATGTAATTAGTAAACATTTTTTTCAGATATGGAGTTGTAATAATCACACGGTTTTTAACAGTTAGGACTCACACCACGAATTGTCTTCATTTTAATATGTCCTACTTGTAAAACAAGAAGGAATGCTAGTTGGGATTTAGCTATACCTATCTTCTAAAATTCCACTTTTCAGATAAATAAAATACAAGTTATTGAGGTCTATGTAAATATAAAAACACACCCAATGGAAAGTAAAGGTAAGTTTTTGACTAAATCAGGAGAAAGAGATTAGAAAACCTGTCTATATTTATATTGATAGGCAATACTCATGGAGAGATATTTAGAATTGCTTTTTATTTTACTTTTCTTTTTAATAAATAACGTGATTTCACCATAAAACTAAATGACACAACCAAGATCAAATCACATGGTGAAGATAAGGCTAGAAATGAAGATTTCTTAAATTCATATTCTAGCTCTTATATTAACTGATGATTAATATTTTGCAAGTCACTTATTCAATATGAGTTCCTAAGACCTTCAGCTGACCTATTGAGCCAGAGAATTCAGGGCCTCATTTCCATGTATTCTGTTTGATATGACTTTTACAGAAAAAGCAGAGCACTGCAGGCTTAGCATTTTCCATCAGAATGAAGTCTTGGTAATCTCCAACCAGACAGTGTATCTGCTCTCCAGTGAAGTATTTTGTACCTTTAAGATTTCTGTTGTACTTAACAGACAGTGATAGAACCTCTCCAACTCATTTATAATTTTTCTAGGAAAAACATTCAGGTCTAATATTTAACTCTTTTAGCTGAGGATAGTTCATTGAAAACAGAGAATTCACTGTTGAAATAATTACAAAGTTGACTAGTAGAAATAGTGATATAGAATTTACGGTAACTTTTCATAATGCTTATAAGAACTATAAATTTTACTTTATTTTACTTTAATGTTTTTATTTTATTTTTGAGAGAGAGAGAGAGAGAGAATGGAGTAAGGGCAGAGAGAGAGGGGGATAGAGGATCTGAAGCAGACTCTTTGCTGACAGCAGAGAGCCCAATGTGGGGCTAGAACTCATGAACCATGAGATCATGACCTGAGCCAAAGTCAGATGCTTAACTGACTGAGCCATCCAGGCACCCCAGGACTCTAAATTTTAAAATACTTCTTCAGAAGTATTTGCCACACTGAACAAAAGAGAAAATCCAACATTTAATGATGCTATTGAGTTCAACCACATTGCTAGTTCCTAAGGCTAAGAAAAAAATAAATCTAATGTCAATTGAATAGCAGTTGTCACTCAAAATGGTTTATTATACCAGCACACTGATGAAAATTACATATCCAAATTAAAGAAAGTTGGGACAGTTTGGAAGACTGATAAATCTCAGCAATAGGAAAATTGAAAATTTCTCTTAAGTGTGTTAATTTAAATATAATAAAGCAGTCCTTTGATAGCTTTATCATTTTTGTCAAACTAAAAAAGAACAGTTTGAACTAATTTAGTAGATTACTTAATTCACGCATTCACTCAACACTTGGTGAAAATGTGCTTTGTACTGGGCACTTTGTTAGAAGTGAGAGATGTGAAGATTACCAAAACATGGTTTTGCCCTTGATAGGTTCAGAGTATGGCAATGTGTGTGTGTGTGTGTGTGTGTGTGTGTGTGTGTGTGTGTGTGTATACATATACATATATACATGTATATACGTATATATGTATATACATGTATATACGTATATATGTATATGCACATATCTACATATATATACATATATGTATGTATGTATGTATATGTATATACATGTGTGTGTGTGTGTATATATATATATATATATATATATATATTTGTATAAAAGCAATGTAAGTGAAGGGAGTTGGAAGTAAATCAGAGAGAAGATAAGAAGTAATAATTCGAGTACAGGAAATAAGGATGAATAGTGATGGTAGAGAGGAACTAAAACAAGTGTGGCTCAAAACATAACATAAGTATTGTTCAGTAGTCCTCAGAATTTTTAAACATGGGATGTGCAACGAACTTGCCAGCCACGGTGGAGTCTCCTTTTTCAGTTAGTGAAGTGAAAAGATGAATATGAGGACTGTGTAGCAGAACTTTTGCAGTATTGTGCAGTTCCATAACAAAACAGTGAATGAAATTGATCTTAAATTTATTCATCCATGCGAATGACCTTGAACATGGTAAGAGCGAAACCTTGTAGAGCATAATGGCAGCAACGTCTGCAGGTGCAATGATGAAGCAGCTCCGTGGCCATGTTGCATTTCTTCACACTTGTGTGCAGTGATTGATAACCTGCAGGAAAGTGTGCTTCTGAGATGGGCTTGTTTGATTTTATTGTTAAATCAAAACACCGTGGAAGTTATTCTGGACAAGTATTGTGTACATTCAACCTTAGGCGGCACACAAGTACTTCTAATGATGTCGGTCAGTGAACTTGCTATAAACGCAAAGCTGTAGGTGAAATAAAGCCAGAATGCTCTCCTCTTTGGTTATTGTTGTGGTACCTGCCAAGGTTCTGGGTGCTGAACTGGTCAATTCATGTTTCCCCTCTGACTGGCCACCCCTCCGTAGTGCTGTTGGCTGAATCCTTCTGGCTTCCTCCACCACTGGATGTTGCTGGGCCCACATATTCAATCTGAGAGCTCTCTTCCTTCCTCCCCTCCATGCTAACCTCATCTAGTCCTTCAAAGCTCCATCAGCAGCTGTATGTGAGTAACTCCCAGATTCACAGCCCTGACCCTCACCTCTCCCCAGAGCCCACGCATCATCTCTGTTGGACGTTTGATTGGTGTTGCAAAATAAACATGTCAAAAGCAGAACTTAAGAATCAATGCCTAGATCTGCCACTCTTCTTTCTCTTTCTTCAGTTTCCTCACTGTCAGTAAATCACTCCATAATCGTACCAGCTGCCAGGGCCCAAAGTCTTGGGATCGTTCTTGCTTCCTCCTTTGGACTCACCGTGCGTGTCTTATCCACTAGGAAGTTTTGTCAAATCTGACTGAAGAACATATCCTGACTCCTGTTTACCATCTTCATTCCCCTCATCCTTTAATTAGACCATCCTTACATGAATTCCTAAGCAGACCTTGCTTCCTCCCTTGCCATCCTACAATCCATTTTCCTCAGAGCACGCAAAGTAGGGGTTGAAGCAGAAAAGAATGACGGGGTGCCTGAGCGGCTCAGTCGGTTAAGCATCCATCTTTGGCTCAGGTCATGATTTCATGGCTCGTGAGTTCGAGACCCGCGTAGGGCTCTGTGCAGACAGCTCGGAGCCTGGAGCCTGCTTTGGATTCTGTGTCTCCCTCTCTCTCTGCCCCTCCCCTGCTCTCTCTGTCTCTCTCAAAAATAAACATTAAAAAAAGAGAGAGAGAGAAGGAGTGTCAGCCCATTTTGAAAACTGTGGCCTCCTATTGTCACCAGGGCTCCTTCAGTTTCCTTACCGTGTTTGTGTACCTTGTGGTCAGTCTGCTGTGGCCCCATTGACCCTAGAACTCACCTATCAGTCAGATGCCTCTACCTTCTTCTCTACCAACGCAAACTATTCTTTGGGTTCTTTGGGCTTCCCAGACTCATTCGTGCTTCCAGGCCTTTGCTACTAGTATGCACATGACTGGCCCCTTCCACTCTTTTAGCCCCCAGTGGCTATGGTACCTCTTTCAGACCATCAGCCTGAGCTGTCACTGTCCATATGTGTCTCTGTCACTCCCTATCACACACTCAGCCACTTGGCACACAGTTGTCTCTCTGTAGCTTTTCTCTCTGTAGTTACCAACCACTCTGTGATTTCTCATTTATGCATTTTTTTTTTTTTTTTATTTCTTCACCGTCTCCTCCCTGCCAAATGGAAGTTCCTTCAGGGTACGGACCTTATCATTTCTTTTCACTACAGAATCCTCAACATCTAGGAAAGTAATGGCTCAAGAAGTATGTATGGAGTGAAAGAAAAAGATTCTTTCTACAGATAGGTTTTTTGTCCCCCCCCCCCCCCATTTTCAGATTCTCTAAAGAGGTCACCAGGGAATGAAGACGCTATGGAGAGCTGCAGAAGTGCCTTACTCATTACTTGTATATTGTCTTCTGAGAACAAAACATGAAAAGTGTGCATTTTTTAGAAGTTGGCATTCCATATTTTAGTAACTTTTTCCGGTCTTTAAATCAAGTGCTTTTTGCATGACTTTCTTTTTGCTTCTTAAAAGTCTATATGTCAAAATGGAATTTGATTTGCAGAAACTTAATGTTAGCACTTTGAAAAGTATGCAGTAGGGAGAAAATGATAAAAAAATTCACACTATTCACTCACAAACACAACATATTTTGTATTTTGGAATTAGGGATTAATGTATGAATAATCCTTCCAAAGAAAAATGAAAAGTAATATGAAATAATTCTTTGACTGCAGATACATTTTTTTTTATTTTCAGCTCTGTGTAGAATATACCACCATTTGAAAATATGCTGTCACTGCAGTTATTTTTGGATAGGGAAGAAGAAAATAAAAATGTTCCAATCATCGGGCTCCTTCGTAAAGCGAAAGGAGACACACACAAATGGAAAGGTTTTATGGTAACAAAGGTATCCAGACTTGACATAAATTATGGTGAATAAACCCTATTATTTTTCCTAGATTTTCCTGGGTAGTTCTGCATAACAATTACCTATTCCCGAGTTTATTCCTATGACTTGGGATTCTGCATGTGTAAGTGATAGGATTGCCTAGGACACAGTGGAAGGCAGTTCGCTTTAATTACTGGAAGATGAATTCTGGGTTTAAAATGCATGTATCTAAAGTCCAGCTTTGCCTCTTTCTAAGTGCATGCCTTGAGCATATTACTCAGTTTCTTCTCTATGAAACAAGAATCAATAAATAAATGCTTGCCTTTTATGGTTGTTTTGAACATTAAATGAGGTAATCCACGTAGAACATTCAGTGTCTGGAGCACGATAAGCCTCTAATGATGTTAGCGAATATTACTCTCTTTATTTTCATGTTGACAGTTAACTCATGTTGCCATATATTATTAACTGTCATCTGTCTCATGCAGGCTTCAAAGATTGCATTCGATTAACTTTTCATTATGGGGCGCCTGAGTGGCTCAGTCTGTTAAGCGTCCGACTCTTGATGTCGACTCAGGTCATGATCTCATGGTTTGTGGGTTCAAGCCTCACATCAGGCTTTGCGCTGACAGTGCAGAGCCTGCTTGGGATTCTCTCTCTCTCCCTCTCTCCCTCTCTCCCTCTCTCCCTCTCCTTTCTGCCCCTCCCCTGTGCTTTCTCTCTCTCTCTTTCTCTCAAAAATAAATAAATAAGCCTAAAAAATGAAGAAGAAATAATTGCATCGATCTGTTATAGACTGGTTAGCCACCTAGGGCATTCATTGTTTTCCAATATAGATCAATAGGTGTTTCATAGGAGAAATGCAAACTGCATTATCTTAACATTTTGAGAAATGCTGCACTAAACAAATTAATCAGGTTTCTACATATCAAGACTTTTCAGAGCCTTTATCATGTTAATGAATGTAGGGCTGCATTTCGTTTTTCTGTAGGTTTTAAATTTTACACATATGTACTTAATGCTTATGTAATTAAAAAGTCAAAAGTGTTATATGCACCATGATCTCCCAGGGAGGGCATAAGTTGCGCAACATTTTTCAAAATTGGGAATGTTTTACCTCAGAGGGTCTATTGCTGTCTCAATTCACGGATAGTGAAAAAGTGATTGGTAAGAGGGAGAATGTTCTTATGGTCAGGAATGGGATCCTTTCTGGCATGTGAAGAATCACATCTTTGAACTTGCAAAGCTTGACTTTTTCAGTATTACATTTATACAGAATGGATAACAGAATTTAAGATGAAACTGAAAGTAGGGTATAATTTAGACCTTTCTTATTTCACTCATCTTTGAAAGAAGCCTTTTCCTGTGGCTTAAAGTAAATCAGATAGTATGATGAAAGGAAATTGGTCTGTGTGCAGAACAAACTGATGATGCTTCTACTTGTCTTTTCTGGGAATATGTCTTGCTTCAGTCACACCTGTCTGTCTCCCAGTAAAATAGATAGCAAAGTAGAATGGTGTGAACTCCACCCTGGAGCTCTGTTTTCTGGTCTGTTACTGGCTTGCAGTGTGACACTGGTCAAATTACTCTACCTCTCTGTGCCTTACTGATCTCATCTGAAATTGGAGGTAATAAATAGATACGCTTTATAGGGTTGTGATGAAGATTAAATTACTATGTTTGAAGGATTAAGAATTATTCCCAGCCCATAGTATGCACTCTATATTTGTTAAACTAATTAAGCTGAGAAAGGTATGTCATTGCCTTTTCTGTTTATTGTCATTCATTCTCTTCTGTGGCGTGTCTAGTGTCCTATTCAACAGGACTGACGTGTTAGCAGGAAGCATGTTCACGGTAGAAATCTAGTTCTGCTACGTTGTCTCTGCATCCAGGATGTTCTGGGTTGGTTTTTGGTGTTGTAGTTTTGTTTTGTTTTGTTGTTGTTTTGGGGGGTTTTTTTGAGTATAGTTGACACACAATGTCACATTAGTTTCAGGTGTACAACGTAGTGATTTGACAGGGTTCTGTTTTCTGCTGTATACACCACAAGTGTAGTTACCATCTGTCCTGTTACACTGCAATCCCAATATCATTAGCAGTATTCCTTATGCTGTGCCTTTTTTCCCCCTGTTTCATCCTGCACCCAGAAGCCTGTATCTCCCTCTCTCTTACCCATTTTGCACATCCCGCAACCCTCCCCCCACTGGCACCCATTAGTTTGTTCTCTATATTTCTAGGTCTGATTCTGCTTTTCATTTGTTTGCTTATTCATTTGTTTTGTTCGTTTGTTTTAATTCCACTTATGAGCTGAATCCTATGGTTTTTGTGTTTCTCAGTCTGAATTATTTCACTTAGCATAATACGCTCTAGGTCCATCCGTGTTGTTGCACATGCACAATCTCATCCCTTTAATGAGTGTGGAATATGGAACATCTATAGAATATCCCCTCCCCCCCCCCACATATATATATATGTTTATGTTTCATTTTCCTCATCCATTCATCTGTTGAAAGATACTTAGGTTGTTTCCAAATCTTAGCTGTTGTAAATAATGCTGCAATAAACATAGCGATACATGTATCTTTTCAAAACAGTGTTTTCGTTTTCTTTGGGTAAACACCCAGTGGTGCAATTACTGGATCTTATGGTAGTTCCGTTTTTAATTTTCTGAGAAGCCTCCATACCGTTTTCTACAGTGGCTGCACCAGTTTGCATTCCCACCAGCACTGCACGAGGGACTGTTTTCCTCCACATCCTTGTGAGCCTTTGTTATTTCTTGTCATTGTGATTTTAGCCATTCCAACTGGTGTTTGATGATATCTCACTGTGGTTTTGATTTGCATTTCCCTGATGATTAGTAGTGTTGAACGTCTTCTCATGTGTCTGTTGGCCATCTGTATTTCTTTTTTGAAAAATTATCTCTTCAGGTCTTCTGCCCATTTTTTAATCAGATTTTTTTTTTTGGTGTTCTGTTGTATTCTTCATATATTTTGGATATTCACCCCTTATCAGATATATCAGTTGCAAATACCTCCAGTAGATTGTCCTTTTGTTTTATTGATCATTTCCTTTGCTGTGCAAAAGCTTTTTTATTTTGATGTAATCCCAATAGTTTATTTGCCTAGTGGTTACTAGAGATTCTTCCCCAGGCCATCACTGTGGGGGTGGCCAGACAGGAAAATAGTTATTTGGCTGCTCTCTGTATGAAAACATACGGTGTTCATGCTTGATAGTGTATTCTATTAAGCAAAGGCGATAGTTGCGTCTCTTAGTGTGAAAATAGATTGAGAAATCTTCTAAACATCTTATTTACTAGCAGTACTAACCTCTTAAAAATTATTTCCATGATGATTTGGTGCACAGCAGTAATGATAATAGTTAATATCTAGTGAGCACTGCGCAAAGCCTGTTCATCATCTAACCTTCACTATAAGCTTATATATAAAAGAGACATCGTCAGGGACGCCTGGGTGGTTCAGCTGGTTAAGCGTCTGACTCTTGATTTTAGCTCAGGTCACAATCTCTTGGTTTGTGAGTTTGAGCCTCACATCAGTCTCTGCCAACTGTGCAGAGCCTGCTTGGGATTCTCTCTCTCCCTCTCTCTCTCAGCCCCTCCCCTCCTCGTGTTCTCTCTCTCTCTCTCTCGCTCTCTCTCTCTCTCAAAATAAGTAAATAAACTTAAACAAAGAAATAAAAAAAATAAAAGAGGCATTGTCATTATCCCCATTCTGCAGTCAAGAAAATCAAAGACACTAATGACTTGTCTAACATAGAATTAATACAATGTTAAACTGGTTTACAAACCTAAGAAGTCCACCTCCAGACTCTGTACTCCTAACCACTTTACACTCCTGTTTCTCTTCACCTCAAAACTTTAAAACACTCACAGAGCACTTAGAAAGTCTAAATCAATGGTTTATATATCTCAACACTAACTTCCCCAAGGCTGAGTAAACACTATGGGTATTTGGAACCGTGCATGTGAGCATGGGCATATGATGAGTATAATTCAGTACATACCATGGGCTATGATATCCATAGAAGTATTATTAATAATAGCCCAAAACTGGAAACAATCCAAATATCTATCATATGAAATATGATAGATAAATATAGATATTAAATATCCATGCAAGAGACTGTTATTCAGCAATAAAAAGTAACCAACTCCTGATACATGCTACAACAATCAAGAACCTCAAAAACATTCTGCGAAGTGAAAGAAGCCAGATATAAAAGACCACATAGTATAGGTTTCGGTTTATATGAAATATCCATAAAAAAACAGTCTCTAGAGTTGGAAAGTAGAGTATTGGTGGCCTGGGACTAGGGGTTGACTGCACATAACCTTGAGACGTCTTTTTAAGGGGTGATGCAAATCTGAAAGCTAGATTACATCAAAAGTTGCACACATCTGTCAATTTACTGAAAATGATTTACCAGAAAAGAATTGTACACTGAAGTGGGTGAATTTATCATTCATGTTCTTCTGTGATGTGTCTAATGTCCTACTCAAGAGGACTGACGTGTTAGCAGCAAGAGTGTTGATGGTAGTAATCTAGTTCTGCTACTTTGTCTCTGCATCCAGGATGTTCTGGGTTGATTTTTGTTGTTGTTTTGTTTTGTTTTGTTTCGTTGGTGTTTGTTTGTTTGAGTATAGTTGACACACAATGTCACATCAGTTTCAGGTGTACAATGTAGTGATTTGACAGGGTTCTGTTTTCTGCTGTATACACCACAAGTGTAGTTACCATCTATCCTGTTACACTGCTCTTCCAATATCATTAACTGTATTCTGTCAATTTACTGAAAATCATTTACCAGAAAAGAATTGTACACTTAAGTGGGTGAATTTTGTCACATGCAAATTATTCCTCAATAAAGATGTTAAAAAAAAAAAGATAAACAAACCTAATGATAGCCCAGAGATTGAGTATTTTGGTCCGTAGTAAGTGATAAAGATAAGGCAGACTGAAAATCAAGTTCAACAGTTGATAATACATTGTAATTTTTGTATTCATCTGGCCTCTCTCCATAATTTGTTGAGTAAAAGCTAAAAAAGTCATTTTTTTACAGTTAGCATCAAAATAAGTTGGCAATGAAATAGGAAGTTTTATTTATTTAGAATTCAGTCATACATAATTTCCCTTTGATGTGATAATCTGAGTATCTGACTTTGGAAATAAATTAGGTTTCTGTACCTCATTTAAAGCTCATCACTTGAAATAAAAATGTTTAAATGGAAGTTGCATTATGGTATTAAATTTATGTCTGGAGGAATTTCTGCAAAGTGTAGAAGAAACTCTCTATTTTAGCCTGGATGGCTAATTAATATACTTCTTCAGTCAGTGGCCCAATTTCATTATAGTCTGTCCTTTTATTTTCACTCATTTCTACTTTGTGAGATATGCAGGGTGTTCATTTATCATTTCCCCTATTGTGCACATTAGGCAACAGAGGCATATAGGGATTTAACTTGGCCTCGTACTCAGTGGCCCTGAATACTAGTCGCATATAATCCATATATGATCCCAATACTGTGAACTCATTGTTTCAAATAGCAGATACTTAATAAGTGCCATTTGATGAATTTGGTAGAGCCATGTAGATATCATAACTAGGTTCTTTTTTTTTAAAGTTTCCTTAATTTATTTAAGTACACCCAGCGTGGGGCTCAAACTCACAACCCTGAGATCAACAGTCACATGCTGGGATGCAGGGCTCAGTCGATTAAGCATCCAACTTCAGCTCAGGCCATGGTCTCATGGTTCATGAGTTCGAGCCCCGCGTCGGGCTCTGAGCTGACAGCTCAGAGCCGGGACCCTGCTTTGGCTTCTGTGTCTCCCTCTTTCTCGCTCTTCCCTCCCCCTCTCAAAAATAAATAAAACGTTAAAAAAATGTAAAAAAAAAAAAGTCACATGCTTTTCCTACTGAGTCAGCCAGATGCCCCTTATAGCTAGGTTCTTAAGCAAGTTCATGACTGTCATCTTAAAGGATTCTCTGAACATCTTGTAGTAAGTTGGAACTGCAAGCAGAAAGGATTTAAAATATGACTCAGTACCGATGCATTACAATAGTCTTTGTTGTGCATTATCAGGCATCTTACATGGGCAGATGGAGAAAAGTATGATCCCACACAAACTCTGCCCATTTAAAAATAATTTTTCTGAGTGCCTCATTTCTCATTCCTGGGCTTCAGGCTTTGTGAAAAAAAATTAGGGAGGTACTATAGATTATTTAACTATTGTACTGGCTCTCCATGCATCAAAACAAAAGAAGAGCGACAGACTACTGGTTTTACAAGTTATTCTTCCCCCAGAAGCATCTTGAATGGCATATTCCCTGACGCTTAAAAGCCTCTGATCTCAGTCTATTTCTTATGAACTCAAGAATTTACTGTTAGAGACAGATTTGTCAAAAGCTCACACATCATTCTCCCCCTCCTTAGGCCCTTTCTTAAAGAAATAAAAGAACCCTTAGTGTGTTTTCTTGTTTTGTTTTAAACAATATCTCTTGATCTGTTCTTAGTTACAATTACATTTCTTAATTGCATTCTCTTTCTGTTGTCTTTATCCCGATGAGTGCATTTCTTCTAGCAGCAACGTGGATCCTATAACCATTTCTTCAATTGTTCTGTTATCTCGTGAATTTATACTCCTTACATGCGAAGGTGGATTGTTCCCTGGAAGGCTGAACGTCAAGCCTGGATGCTTTGTTTGGTATTTGTGGCCCTCCTGTTTTCACTTGATGGTTTTTGTATTCAGAAACTCAGGTGCTAACAGCAAGGGAACAAAGATGGGTATCTTTTTCAGAGAGCAGTAAGCATGGGAGCTATGTAAACGTTTTTCTGGTTACACTCACTTTGTTTTTAAGACACTTGTCTTTTAGATATAAGTGAGTCTGAGTGGGGTGGCCATAACCTAAAGCACATGTATTGGCAAGTTTGCAGACATTTGTTCGAGCTCTCTGAGCACATGTTGAATAATAGATTCTGTTTTTGTTTATATGTTTTTGGCAGCGCCCAGCACTGTGCTTTCTAAAGTTTAGGAAACATGTAAGTTTATGGGAACTCTTTGCCTCTACTAAGGCTGTAAAGGGGAGAAGATACAAAACGTAGGACAGAGAGGATGAAGCAGATTTTTGTTTCTTTTTTGTTGTAGGAAATTGTAGCTATGTCTTTCCCATGCAAAATTCAGCATCTTAAAGGTGGGAGTCTCTGTTTTTCCTTGTGGAATCCCCTTACCTTGTTTGAAACACACACATTTTTCTACTTTTTAGAGACTACAACTGAAGTTGTTAACACGCCTGCTTGATTTCTCCCAGTGCATGTTTCTAAAATGCAGGTTTTACATGCATACACAGTATTCCTAGATGTCTCTTGACCAATAAAAGGATCTTAGCATGTTTTAACTCTGTTCAATACCTAACTGTCCAATATTTTAGACTCGTCTTGGCTTATATGCCTTACAGTAGTCATTTCTATACTGTTTTATGCTAACGACGCTTATTTAGATTAACTGATAACATGTTCCATTTTTTGCTCACCATTACTTCCCACTCCTTTCTGCCTACATTTCCATATTCCCAAAGTACATCCTTGAGTTTTTTAGGTAAGAACAGCTAGTAGAAGCCTCTCTTTGTTTTTGCTTTGAAAAATATGTATTTGATTCTCCATTTTCGATTTACTGGGCAGAGGATTCTAAGCAAACAGTTATTTCCTCTCAGCCTTTTAATAATATCATCCCATGATCTTCTGGTGTCTGCTGTAGCACTGAGTCCTCTAAATTCAGCTGTTGGCATAAGTATTATTATTTAGCAGCTCATGTGCTCTTCATCCTGCTTGCTTTCAGGAGCTTCTCTCTTCTTTGGTCATTAGCTGTTCCATTATGACGGCCCCCAGCTGTGGATTTTTCCTTGTTAATCACACTCACCTCGCCTTTTATCCGAGGACTCCTGTTTTTCGTCAATTCTGGGAAATTCTCGGCCGTTCTTTTTTTAAAATATTAACATATTCCCATTGTCCTTACTTTCATTCTCTCACCCCTCCCCCCTCCCTCCCTCTCTCTCTGTCTCAGAACTTATGTTTGATTTTTGTTGTTGTTGTTGTTGTTGTTTTTAAGTTTATTTATTTATTTTGAGAGGGTGTGTGCGTGTGAGTGGAGGGGCAGAAAGAGAGAATCTCAAGCAGACTCTGCACTGTCAGCACAGAGCCAGATGTGGGGCTCCCTCTCACGAACTCTGTGATCATGACTGATGAGGGAGCATAAGGTAAGCTGACACTCACAAACACCCCCCCCCCCCCCCCCCCCGCCCCAGCCAGGTGGGATATGTGTGACATTCCTCAGGCACTCCTGGCTGCCCAAGAACACAGGAAAGGGGAAAACAAATGGTTAACTGATAAGAAATCACAGTCATGCAGGACATGAGTCTCCATCAGTTTACAAACGTCTTAGTAAGTTACAAGAAAAAGGCAATCTTATCAACCTAATCTCCAGAAACCTACTGACTTAGTTTCCTGGAGCCCCAACATCATCCTTCCCTCCATTGTAATGTGGGAACAAAGGCAAGAAGGAAATGGCAGGTAAAATTAAATTCCTTTATAAGCTGCAGCCCATTGACAAATACTGGAGGCAAATACAGAGTAGAACATTTCTCCAGGAACCCCCTACTGTCCTCACTATAGGAAAAATAACTTTAGCTTGACAATAGCAAGGCCTCCTATCTTGTGAGTCCTCTTTAGCATATCAAAGTCCTTCTGGAGGCCTCCTTTTGTCTTTACCTCCCCCAACTCCATATAATATCATCAGTCACTCTTCATAACCCCAGTGCAGCTCCTGCTCATGGGTCCTGTCCCCCTGCTTTAATAAAATCACCTTTTTGCACCAAAGACATCTCAAGAATTCTTTCTCAGCATCAGCTCCGGACCCCCACTACTCCAAAAACCATCAGTGACCTGACTTGGAATTAAAAGTTGGACACTTAACTGCCTGAGCCACTCAGGTGCTCCCTCAGAACTTCTGTTAACTGTTGTTCCTTCTTATTGTATCATCTACATCACCTAGCCACTTGCTAGTATTTTCAAAATCTTTCTATTACTCCATTCTGTTTCCTTGTCTGTTTTCTAGTTCACTGGTTTTCTCTTCAACTGTGTCTAATTTGAATTTAGCTTGCTTATATGTTTAGTTACATGTATATGCAGTATCTTATTCAGTGTTTATTTTTTAATTTATGTCTTTCGTCACTTTAAACCTACTTATTTTACAGTTTATCTTTTTTTTTATTATTATTATTTTTAAGCTCTTGGGTTTCTATTCCTGTTGTGTGTTTTCTGTGCTGACACTCAGTCATAGTGGGTTGCTTTCTTATACATTTTGCCATTGCTTATTATAAGGTTATCTAAATCTTCAAAATATTGTAAGAGTGACCTGCCTCTACTTCTTCCAGATGCTTCTGTGCTATTACTAGCCTGCCGCTAGATACGTTTTCATAATTTCCTGGCTTGGGACTGCCACAGTGTGCAGATTCTGACATTTGAATCCCAAATCAGGTAAAGATTTTTAAAAGTTACCAAAAACAAACAAACAAACAGAACACCATTTTCCTTGAACCCACAGTGAACAATGTCCTTAATGCTCTATGTTAAGTGGATATATTTATTTGTTTTCTTGGTTGACCCTTCACAGAGGGTGGAGCTCTTCTAGAGCTCTTTTCTGTTACAGGTATTGCTACCTTATTGTCTGTGGTCCACGCTGAATGTCAAACCTCAAGCTCCTTGATCACCTAGACCGGCAGTCACCTTCCTCTTCACAAGTTTTGTCTCTGTACTAGCTCGTTGGCTTCCATGTCTGTTCCTGGAACCTAGATGGCCCCTTTCCTTTTTGAGCAAATCTAAATAGGCATTTTAGAGAAATTTCAGGCTCTCTGGTCTGTCTAATCCAGTCTGTTGTGGGACACAGAAGTTTCCAAAATTTCTTAGTGGTGTATCTGTTCTCTCTAAAAGTTGACAACTCGCCCATAAATAAACAGATTTTTTAATGTTTGGACTCGACTCTAATCATAAGGAAACAAATGATGATAGGATAAGCTAATAGTGAAGATTTATTTAAAACCTAAAACTTAAGAGGGAATCCAAGGAACTTAAAATAGACATGACCTCCTCTTTGTACATCACCAAAGTAAAATAAGAGCTGATATTTTAACGTTCATGATTCTAGGGCAGATTAAGAGCCCTAATTTTATATGCACATGCATAATAGGAACCTGGAACCCTCCTTTTCTGCTGAGCCTGGAAAGAAATAGATTGGAAGGAAAATAATTTACCATTTGAGTATTACTCTTTCTTGATTTTTTTTTCCATTAGATGGATCTCTTTCCTCTGTCTTTATTTTTCCTATTTTTTGCTGCTTGCAGCTCATTCTCTCCCACACACTTTAAAAAAAGATCTCTCTTGAAAGGAACCCTGATTTAGCAGTTTTGTTGTTGGTTTGCTTTGAAACTCATGCAAAGTAACACATAAAGGCAAAGAAATATTAAGGTACCATAATATTACTATGTCATCCTCCTTGTTAGAAACCTGAGCCAGATTCATTCATTCCTTGTGATCTCCTCCTCCAGTGTTGGCAGGCATCATAGCCACCTTTTTTAAAATGTAGAAGTGACTTCACACATAGCTTATTTCCCCAAGGTCATTCATGGAGGCATTAGTAATTATGATATTTTTAAGCAGAAATAGATCCAAAAGCTCTCTAAACAATGTATTTGACCTAGTATTTTTAGGATAATTTATGACAGGTAGAGGCTAGAAGAACTTCGATAATGGTAATCAATAAGGTAATAAGGCTGTGAACCAGGCACTGTTTCAAGGCTTTCCATTTATTTATTCATTGAATTCTAACAGTCCATGAAATTCTTTTCTGATCCTGTTTAAAGGCCAGGCTTTCTGAGAAGTGAAGCCCCTCCTTAAAGTTATGTAGCCAGGATTTAGTGAAGCTAGGATTTACAATCAGGTCATCTGCAGTGTGGCTCCCACAGTCTATCTGTCTCTTGCTTCACACACACACACACACACACACACACACACACACACACACACCCTAGTATATACATACAGGAACACACACATACACACATTCTAACACACACACTCCAACACATACAGCCTGTGGTGTGTAATTATCTTAGAAATATCTCTACCTTCGTCTGTCTTTTTCTCTCTCTGTTTATCTGTGTAGGAAGAAACAGGAAAAGAAAAAACCTTTCACTATTCAGTTTATATTATGACCCTAATATACTGGATTGTCTGATCACTGGCAAATGCTCCAATCCTATTGGAAAGATGTTATTTTAAAGGCACATATTTCATAGGATTGAGGCTAAGATCTTGTCCTGTGCACTTAATTTAAACGAGCTCTGAAATCATTAGAACTCTTATTTTCTTATTATTGAAAAACAAAAGGTTTTCTTTTGAATTTTGGTATCTAGTGACTTAATTCAGAATATGTGCCTTCTACTAACTCAGAACAAGCAAATGAGTGACACTTATCATTAGTAGGTAACTTATTTTTTGATGTTTATCTATATTATACATAATGATAAACCATTAACTAAGATTAGATATTTAAATGTGATGTTGGATTCAATTAATATATTTTTATTATTTTAATATTATTTAAGGATTTTCTATACTATTGTTTAAATCATATAATTGTTTAGAAAGAAATAAACCTTAATATTATCAGTTTTACAGCACAAAGATTAATAAAATGGAAATAAAGTTCTGATTAATTGGAAGAGCATTTTACTTCCTTGCATGATTTATCAGTGTAGATTACATTCTGTTTACTTCTCTAGTTTGACCGACTGGGCTAAACTTAGTGAAAAATGCTATAGAAATGCTTTGTGTGGCCTCAGAATTCAAAGCCCCAAAAGGGTGGTCGCTTTCCCGATTCTCCTTCTTCTTCACCTAAAAAGAGTCTCACTGTCATTTTAAATCAATATCACTGAATTAAAATGTATGATATGTGAAAGCTACAAGGATTTTTACATTGATGGTACTAACATATTTGATGCCCTGCAGAAAGAAAACATGAGACAGGCACACATAAAGGTTTCATGATGAAAGTCATTGTCATGCTGTGCTAAGACCTTCTAATTCACTGTCAGCACAGTATCAGCTTTGAAGGCAGTCTGTTCTTCGGAGACATGGTGTTTTCTTTATACACTAGCCATTCCTACATGAATAGAGAACTGGGATTAAATTTAAAAGGTTGCATGTGCCTGTCAGTGGAGCATTACGTATGGGCCAGAGGTAGAGCATAATTTCCTGCTCTTTTCTTCACAGGATAACTTTTGGCCAACTCTCTCATCTTTATTAAAAAGTAGATGGATAATACTGTCAAATGACCTTACTACTCTCAAAAACAAAACAAAACAAAACAAGACAAAACAGAATAAAACCCAGCTCTTCTCTGCTCCTGTGTCTGAGTGTCTGACTCACAGGACTACGACGAAGGCTTTAACCCTTAGGCTGAGCTAGCTTACTCTTTAGGCAGTTTTTGCTTTGCCCTTCTGTGAATTGGCAGTCCTGAACTGGCCGTCAGTGATTTGGCTGACTTGCTGCAGAGCCTGGAGGCAGCGAGTGAGAGAAGTATGCATTGCCTACAATTTAAAAAAAAGAGACCCTTGTAGGGCTAGAGGAGTAGAACAAGTAGGGGTGGAGCTGGACAAGAAATACGAGCAGAGAAACAAACAAGCCAACAAGGCAAACATCAAGGATTTAAACAAAACGTGCACCCAGTTTAAAATTATCCTGAGGCCGAGCAGATTATGACCACTCTTCTCTAAGATGCAAGGAAAAAAACAAACCTTCTTCCTGATAGATCCATCTAGCAAGTGTCTACTGCAAACTCTGTGCCATGTAGAGTGTAACATGTGGAGAAGTCAACCCTTAAAAATCCCCATACCTGGTCTAGCAGAGCTAACAGAATAATGGCTGAGGCAGACAAGACCAGTAAGTGTAATGCAATTTAATAAGCAGCAACAGAATATGTAAGTACTATGTAGATTTAAAGAAAGGCATAGGATAGAAAGCAAACTTTTTTTTTTCCCTCCTTTTCTTTCACTAGCTCTCCAACCTTTTATGATGAAGGAGAACTCCACTTTCAGATAGCATGGTCACACTTTCACACTGTTTGCATGAAGTCTGGAATGGTCCTCAGGCAGTGTTCCTGCCCGTAAGCACACCCTTCATGCTCTCAGAGAGGAAATAGAATACTACCTACACCTCTAGATGGCCATCCATTTGCCCTTCCTATGTAGGACTACGTCAGGCTTTCTTCTGTTCAAGCTGACCTTCATTCCTTCAAATGAAAACAGCAATTGAGAGAAAATAGTACTGTTCTCTCTGAAACACATGTCAGGGACAAATCATCCATATGTAGCTTCACTCTCCATTACTAAACTGAGCAGAGCATTCACCTGAATCTGCAAGGATGACATCCTTTTGCCTGTTGATTATATTTATCTGCTTGTCCCCAGAACCTTAAACCCAGTATGTGAACACTGACCTCATATGGTTCTCCCCCTCCCTGCCACCTGCCTTGTCAGTTCTTCCCTTGTTAGGTATGCCTTGTATTGTCCATCCATATTCTCCAGCCAGAAATGTTGGTGCCATTCTAAACTTTCCTTTTCTGGGGGCACCTGGGTGGCCCAGTCAGTTGAGTGTCTGACTTCGACTCAGGTCATGATCTCACAGTTTGTGAGTTCAAGCCCCGCGTCAGGCTCTGTGCTGACAGCTCGGAGCCTAGATAGAGCCTGCTTCACATTCTTTGTCTCCCCATCTCTCGGCCCCTCCCCTCCTCATGCTCTGTTTCTCTCTGTCTCTCAATAATAAATAAATGTAAAAAAAAAATTAAATTTTCCTTTTCCTCTTTACCCTTCACGTATAATCAACCACCAAGTCCCGACTGTCCTACCTCCCAATGTCTCTACTGTTTATCCCTTACTTTGTTCCTTAATTTCTTCATACCATCGCCATGTCTCACCCAGGCGTTTGGGACCACATCCTTACTAATTAGCCTCAGCCTTGTCTGCTACCAAATGGTCCTTCCGGTTTTTTTACCTGCAAATCTGAACTTGCAATTTCCCTGTTAAAAGTTCTTCAGCGTTTGCTTACTTCCCATAACGGCAGTTTTCAAACCTGTTTTTACTGGGCAAACAGGACCATCTCAACTCCATGGAGCTGATTCGATGTGAAGTATAATGTGGGGGACAGAGACAGAATAGAGCATTGATCCCAGAAAGGTCCCTACTATCATGGCTTGCCGAGTGGCCTCAGGTACCTAGGTGTGTCTGCAGGGCAGAACAGCGGCTTGAAAATCATCAACCTATAGAAAAAAAATAGAAGCTCCCTTTGGGTTACCTGTAGACCCTGAATGATCTTCCTGTCTAGCTCATTTCCTGCACTCTGTGTCTTCAGGCTACATCCCCAGTGAACGATCGCTACTTCACAGAAGCGCTGAACACCCGTCTCTCTGTCCAGAGCGTGAGCTCCTGATGAGAACTCCAAACTGGCGACTCTGTTACTTAGCCCACATCATCCGTTCTTTGTCACGTTCCCCCCTTGCCAGTCACACTAAACTTTCCCTTTTCTGTAGTTTCCTGCTGCATTACACTTTCACCTCTATAGCGTATTACTTTGTGACTCGTGTCTTACCATCTCTTTCTCCAAGATACTTGTGGTCCATAACCAGGCCTCCATTCTTGATTTCCTAATACCTGGCATAGTCTTTAAGCCTGTAGTGGGTCACTAAGAAATACTGGCAACCCGAAGAAGTGGATAACTTGCTTCTTGTATTATTATAATTGGAATTGAAATAATTTCAAAGGTAAATAAACATACTCTTGAAACATTTGCTATGGGGATATGTACCTTTATTTTTTTTTAATGGAATAAAAATTCAGATGTCATTTTGTTGATAAATGTTTGAAAGCAAGAATAGATATATAGGTAAATAATAATAATAATAGTAGTAGTAGTAATAATAATAAACAAGAAAGAACTTAAATTGTCCTATATTGGATGTAAAACTCTCTCTTTTGGCTTCTTTAATTTATTAGTAGTAAATTTAAGGCATTTGAACAGACCTTGCCAAATCCCCAGCCCATTCACAGTTTCTCTTCTCTATATGATTGTACTGGAAACAATACTGGCAGTCAGAAGTCACCGCTCCGGATTGTGTTCTGTCCAGGTTACATTCAGGTAATATGCTGGAAAATGGAAACATGGTTAAAAAAACAATCACTCGTTCTTTTGTTTTGGTCAAAATACTAGAAAAATATCTAGGAAAGTGAATTGTAAAGTATACCTTATCATGGTTTATCTTTTTTTTTTACCTTAAATTATTAAAATTCATTTTAAATATTCATTTTGAGAACCTGATGAATATTGCATGGTATGTCCTAAAAATGTAAAACCGACCAGTGAAACCTCACTGTGAGCTGAGCAGGTGATCTCTCTTCCAGGTGTGCCTTTGGTAATCCTGGATGAAGTGTGGGGAGGGGGAGTAGCCTTGGGACTAAAGCATTTAGCTGAGGCCATGGAAAGCTCTGGAAGAACTCAGAGATCTGGGTTCCAAATCTGTACATTCTCTTATGAGCTGTTCAGATACTAGAACCAGTCACCTAACTTCTCTCTCGTTTCCACTTCTGAGAAGTAAGAATGAGGACTACCTTATAGTGAATGTCCGCTGCAATAATATACTTAAAGTGCCTAATTTAAGTCCAGGCATACAGTAGGCATCCAATAAATGCTGGCTATTATTTTTATTTGACTCCAATATGTGGAACATTGGTCCTCTGAAAAGCTCTAATGTTTGTAGCAGGGCTACTGAGAGAAAAAGGCAAAAGGAAATGTCCAAGTTTGCCAAGTACAAAGAGCTTAGCAAATGTCAAGCACTGATATTTTAACAAATAATGTTTAATTTTGTTCATTTTCTTAATACAAGGGCCCAGTGGGAGTTAACGACGTATAGGGCAGGTAGATGTGCAGGTTAACGTCGACAGGGAGTGCAAACAGGGATTCCCAGTATGTCTGACAGCAAGCCATTGCATTTACACCTAAGTCAACAGAAAATTGAATCACATTTATATTTTCATTTAATATTGCCTCTTGGGTCAGAATATTTCATACACTTTTGAGCTGAGGGCCAGGCCTACCTCATTTTTTATGATACCTAGTCAAATTCTTCATTTGACCTGGCATTTTGAAAGGCATTCCAGTCCCTTTCTTCCAGTAATGGATGATGCCTGTTTTCTTACATAGAACATTGTCATTGAGGGTATTTCATACAGTGAAATAACATTTCTGGTTTATATACTTCAGTTGGTTCATATTGTGAGTTCATAAACCATAATGGGAATTTAAATAACTTGAAATGAGACCTTTGATAGAGAGCCTTCTTACCTGACTTTCATTTACAGTTAAAAGATCCATCTCGACAACCTATTCATCTAAAGCCAGCTGTTGACTAAAATAAAATATTTATTCCTGTGGCTCTCTCCTGACTAGATGCCTTGCCAACATTTGTACGTCTTGTCATCTCTGGAGAGTGTTCGGTATTTTCAACTTTTCTGACAGCTGTACCTTTTCTATGCTTTTTAAAATTGTAGATAACCTGGCTGTGTTTATGACCTTATTATGTAGGCAAGACATGAATCCTTTATTTAGTAAAGGAAAGATTAATGAAATTGAATACTCTTTGTCTTTTTCTATCATCGTAAGTATCAACCTGTGTATTACAGAACCATAGCAAGCACATTCTAATGGGGCTTGGAATTTAAGGCCAGTAATGTTGAAAAGCATGAATACACACACATACACACACAGTGAGAAAAAGGGAGGGAAGAGGAAGGGGGGGGAATATAAGTGAAAAATACTTTAGTTGAAATGCAACTTTAATTGTCCCTACTATTTTTGACCAGTTAATATGAGCAAAAGTCATGCCAGATACTATAGGAAAAATGGAGAGAAAAAGACATACACGCCATCATGAGTGTTTGCAATCTAGTAGTGAAATATATCAGTATTTGCTGCTAATAATTGGCTTAAACAGAAAGGAAAATTCTTGTCAACTTAATAAGGGGTGTACAGATAGGTATGTCTGTGGGTACCACAGGATTGGTGAAATCAGTAGCCCAGTGATCTCATCAAGAACTGGGTTTCTATTATTGCCCCCATTGTGTCATCCTTGGTTTTGGTATTATGCTCCCTCTGATGGCTAATTATCTGCAATACTTCCAGGCATTACATCTTGAATATCAATGACCAGAAGAGGAGGAAAAAAACCATACCATGTAATCTTGTGGTTATCTTTCTTAAGACAGAGGAATTTTTTTTTCCTGGAAATAGTTCATCAATCTCTCCTCTTACGTCTTTCCGTCCAGTATGGGGACCATGAATGATATAAACTGGTCATCTGAGAGGAATAGGTCTTCAGGAGTTACATCCCCCCAAATAGGAAGATAAGTTAAGATTTCAAATAAGTATTTTACAGGCCAGAGAGTGATACATACTACAGAAATCTTACTGAGATATTACTGAAAGGTGGTAATTATATGGGGGTTAGCCACATGGGAAAAATGAGCACGATCTCTTTGTGGTTGTCAGGTACAGATGAAGAAAGTGGCAAAAATATTCAGTCACATTATTTAAAGATGTTACTACTAACTCTCCCATCATGGCACCTATCACAGTTGCAAGCAATAATTTATAAGATTATTTGTTTATTTTCTGTTGTTGCTTCTGTACTGAAACTTCATGAGGACAGAAAAAATGACCATCGTACTCATCAACGTGTCTCTCTCTATTGAATGAAGCAAAGAATGAATGCATAGCCATGGGGAATACATAAAATTTTTAGCTGGTGCAAGGAGGCCATTCCAGATCAGGAGAACATCATTAGCAAAGTCCTCAGTCTGGAAAGCTCAGCCACCAGCCTGAAACTTAGGGTGAGTGTTGTAGAAAAGTGAGACACTCTCCAGGGATGATAATCGGAGGATGAAATCCATGGATTCTTCTTAGCAGTCATGAAGAAGAACGGAATGTTTCAGAGTTGGCTGATGGTATCATAAGAGGTCTGCTTTTGGAAGAGACACTTGGCAATGGTATGTTATAGATTGACCATAAGAGGACAGAGTGGGCACGGGCCTGACCAGAGGCTGTACTGGGTGGTCAGGAAGCTATTGAGATCCTGATTTGGGCTTAGCAGAGGAACAAAAAAGTAGCAAATGCATTTCTAGCAACATTAAAGATGAGAACTGAGATGACTTATTAACATGTAAGAGAAAAATGAATTAACAAAGGGAAAACCAAGAGAAAGATAACACCACAACTATAGACATCAGACCAGGCATTACATTTTGTTCTGTTTCTGTTTGTAGGGATATGAGGTACCGAGGCAGAATGTGTGGTAAGAACAGGCAGTCACTCCACTAGGGGGATGACTCAGTTACAGACCCCTGAGGCTGCCATGTAGGAGATGTTCAATACCGGACATTGTATAGAATGACAATAACAATAAAAAAGATGCCATGAAATGCTTTCTGAAATAAATTAGAAATAATCCGCTGGAATCTCCAGAGAAATTTCAAGTTAAGCATTGACTATGACAGAAAAGGCCTAGGATGAGAAATTTTAGAAAGAAATATTGACTGTGTTGACAAGCTTTTCCTGAGTCATTCAGCTATTGACTAACATGTATCTTGGCTTTAACCATGTATTTGTAGAACAGAAAAGACCTTTGTGGTATCTTCCAGTCTTCCTTCTTGCTTTCAAGTAGATGACAATTAAACATTCCAGATACATGGAAATCTTAATTTTTGAAGAGAGTTCACCCCCAAGAAAGAGGTTTTTAGAAACTGAGTCACTTTATATTTGGGTGATAAATGTCAGTGTCTGCCAGGAGATTTTTCTTGGTGTAATTATCCTTTGATATAATCAGTCACTTCTACCAAATGCCTTTTGTTGTTTGGTTTGGGTTGGTTTTTTTGTTCTGTGGATTCATAGACTGCATTTGACCCCGTCATATTGAAGTCTATTATAATTTCAGCCCTTCAGCTTATTTCTTTAATAATTCCAGTCTCTTGGGGCACCGGGGTGGCTCAGTCAGCTAAGTCTCCAACTTTGGCTCAGGTCATGATCTCACACTCCGTGAGTTCAAGCCCCACGTCAGGCTCTGTGCTGTCAGTTCAGAGCCTGGAGCCTGCTTCAAATTCTGTGTCTCCCTCTCTCTTTGCCCCTCCCTACTCATGCTGTCTCTGTCTCTCTCTGAGAAATAAACATTTTAAAACATTAAAAAAAATTCCAATCTCTTAAGAGTTATTCATAAGTACAGTTTTTAAAATCTGTAATTGCTTTTGGATGACCTCTGAACCTTTTTTAAAATTTATTTTATTATTATTATTTTTCTTATTTTTAGAATGAGTGAGTGTGAGCAGAGCAAAGGGGCAGGGTGGGGAGGGAGAGAGAATCTCAAGCAGGCTCCACATTGAGCATGGATCCCACCATCTTGGGGTCATGACCTGAGCCAAAACCAAGAGTCAGATGCTCAATCGACTGAGCCACCCAGGTTTCCCATCTGAACCTGCTTTGAAAGCTTATATAATCC
Organism: Panthera pardus; assembly: GCF_024362965.1. Taxonomy (NCBI): domain Eukaryota; kingdom Metazoa; phylum Chordata; class Mammalia; order Carnivora; family Felidae; genus Panthera; species Panthera pardus. Next base: position 139,875,923 of record NW_026526765.1, on the reverse strand, counting down.
TTCTAAATTCTGTACAGCCTAGAATAGGTCTTTGTCAAATTATCTGAAAGTCAGGCTTTGTTTTAATTTTATTTTCTCAAGCACTTTGCAGACAACTAGTGTTTATAGGTAATATGAGGAAATTACCAGGTTACATACTTTTATTTGTAGGGGAGCAGTGTGGGTTTCCTGATTTAGGGGCTACCAGAGGAATGAAACAGCAGTAAATGCATATTTAGATGTCCTACGGAAGTAGAAGCGAGAGGACTTATTACATTATTAGATCTAGCATTTTGGAGAGGCATGGCTTGCCAAGTCACTGAAATGGGAAGCTCGGGTAAAATATGAAAAGGTTTAGGAACACTGCGAAATGTATTTATTCACGTTCCTTATATGCAGTTCTTTTCTGAGCTTTACAATGCTCATACTCAGTGTGTCTATACAAGCAGGGTTTAGAAAAGGCTCATCTACATTGTATTTGTTGGGCATTTATGAATCAAAGCTTCACAGCCAGGGGCGCCTGAGTGGCTCATTCAGTTAAGTATCTGCCTTTGGCATCAGGTCATGATCTCACCATTGGATTCTTGGGTTTGAGCCCCACATGGGACTGTGTGCGGACAGCTCAGAGCCGGGAACCTGCTTCAACTTCTGTGTCTCCCTCTCTCTCTCTGCCCTTCCCCCACTCGCACTCTGTCTCTCTCTCTCAAAAATAAATAAACGTTAAAAAAATTACATAAAAAAAGCATCATATCGGGGATGCCTTGCTGAACGTAAATGTATGCCATGAAAACAGCTAGAATTTACAGAGAATCTGGCTAACTTCACATTTATTATCTAACTTTACTCTTCGAAACAAGTCTGTAACATAGGACATTACATTAAAACAACAACAACAACAACAACAACAACGAGGGGCAACTAGGTGGCTCAGCTGGTTGAGCGTATGACTTAATTTCAGCTCAGGTCATGATCCCAGGGTCATGGGATTGAGCCCCCCATGGGCTCTGTGCTGAGTGTAGAGCCTTTTTAAGACTGTCTCGAAACAGGAACCCTCTTGCACTGTTGGTGGGAATGCAAATTGGTGCAGCCACTCTGGAAAACAGTGTGGAGGTTCCTCAGAAAATTAAAAATAGACCTACCCTATGACCCAGCAGTAGCACTGCTAGGAATTTACCCAAGGGATACAGGAGCACTGATGCGTAGGGGCACTTGTACCCCAATGTTTATAGCAGCACTCTCAACAATAGCCAAATTATGGAAAGAGACTAAATGTCCATCAACTGATGAATGGATAAAGAAATTGTGGTTTATATACACAATGGAGTACTACAGGGCAATGAGAAAGAACGAAATATGGCCCTTTGTAGCAACGTAGATGGTACTGGAGAGTGTGATGCTAAGTGAAATAAGCCATACAGAGAAAGACAGATACCATATGTTTTCACTCTTATGTGGATCCTGAGAAATGTAACAGAAACCCATGGGGGAGGGGAAGGAAAAAAAAAAAAAAGAGGTTAGAGTGGGAGAGAGCCAAAGCATAAGAGACTCTTAAAAACTGAGAACAAACTGAGGGTTGATGGGGGGTGGGAGGGAGGGGAGGGTGGGTGATGGGTATTGAGGAGGGCACCTGTTGGGATGAGCACTGGGTGTTGTATGGAAACCAATTTGACAATAAATTTCATATATTGAAAAAAAATAAAAAATAAAAAAATAAAAAAAAAGACTGTCTCTCTCTCCTTCCCTCTGCCCCTCTCCCCTGCTCACTCTGTCTTTCTTCCTCTCTCTCTCTCTCTCTCTCTCTCTCAAAAAGTAAATAAATAAAAGACTTTGAAAGAAATTAAAAAATTTAAAAAAAATGATTCAAGTCTTAGAGATATTAAGTAGGTTTCTAGTGTAATAAATGGTGATGTCAAGATTAAACCCATTTCTGTCTATCACCAGTAGGTTCTACTACCTTCTCTGACATTTAGAACTTAGAAAAGTTGCATAGAAGCTTCAGAATTTGTTAAATTCACATGGTAGTTTTCTCCCTGCAAGAGGGTTTCTTGGTCACACTGACTTTGCTTTTCAATTTTTCTCTCCAAATAATTAAAATCTTCATTATTTTTAAGTGAATTAGTGTTATAAGTACAGCTGAAAGTTTCCCCAGAACAAGTATCCTTAAAGAGAACCAATACTTGGGTACCTCGGTGTCTTAGTCCGTTACTCATCCAACTTTTGGCTCAGGTCATGATCTCATGGTTCGTGGGTTCAGGTCCCTCATCAGGCTGTGTGCTGACAGCCCAGAGTCTGAAGCCTGCTTTGGATTCTGTTTCTCCCCGACTCTCTGTGCCCCCCCTCCCCCACACTTATCACATTCTGTCTCTTTCTGTCTCTCAAAACTGAATAAATGTTAAAAAAATATTTTAAAAAATTAAACACCAAAATGCATTTTATGGGAATGATTTAAAAGGGCATCACGGGTCACCTGGGTGGCTCAGTCAGTTCAGTGTTCAACTTCAGCTCAGGTCATGATCTCATGGTTCATGAGCTTGAGCCCTGCATGGGGCTCTGTGCTGACAGCTCAGAGCCTGGAGCCTGCTTTGGATTCTGTGTCTCCCTCTCTTTGTCCTTCCCCCATTTTCACTCTGTCTCTCTCTCTCTCTCTCTCTCAGGAAAAAAAATAAACATTAAAAAAACTACAGTGTTAACCCAAAAATGTAGCATGTAAGTATTGTGTTGTAAAATTCCAAATCGGGTCTAGACTGGATTAGTTATCCCTCCTGTACTCTTACCGAGCTCTTAGAAACTTTTAGTGTTGTCCTTAATGTCATTTTATTGTAATTACCATTTTATATGGCTGTTTGCTTCGATAGAATAAGGTCATGGAGAGCAGAAACATTATCTTACTGATCTTTTGGTCACTAGCAGGTGACATATGTTCTGACAGGTAGCATGTAGTTAGTAGTTATGACTGGTATACAACGAGTGACAGAATGAATACAGACATACTTAGGTAAGTAAGTTCGTCATGAGTATCATCTACTGTTTTGAGATGTGTTCGTGGGTAATGTCTCTGATAATTCTCCTCATTCCTTTCTCCTCTCTGAAATCCACTTTCCTGGAAGCAGATTACAGAATGTCTCAGGTTGATGGCATGATATTTTTTTTTTGTTTTTTGTTTTTTGTTTTTTTTTTTATTGTCAAATTGGTTTCCATACAACACCCAGTGCTCATCCCAAAAGGTGCCCTCCTCAATACCCATCACCCACCCTGCCCTCCCTCCCACCCTGCCCTCCCTCCCCCCCCCCATCAACCCTCAGTTTGTTCTCAGTTTTTAACAGTCTCTAATGCTTTGGCTCTCTCCCACTCTAACCTCTTTTTTTTTTTTTTTTCCCTTCCCCTCCCCCATGGGTTTCTGTTATGTTTCTCAGGATCCACATAAGAGTGAAACCATATGGTATCTGTCTTTCTCTGTATGGCTTATTTCACTTAGCATCACACTCTCCAGTTCCATCCATGTTGCTACAAAAGGCCATATTTCATTTTTTCTCATTGCCACGTAGTACTCCATTGTGTATATAAACCACAATTTCTTTATCCATTCATCAGTTGATGGACATTTAGGCTCTTTCCATAATTTGGCTATTGTTGAGAGTGCCGCTATAAACATTGGGGTACAGGTGCCCCTATGCATCAGTACTCCTGTATCCCTTGGATAAATTCCTAGCAGTGCTATTGCTGGGTCATAGGGTAGGTCTATTTTTAATTTTCTGAGGAACCTCCACACTGCTTTCCAGAGCGGCTGCACCAATTTGCATTCCCACCAACAGTGCAAGAGGGTTCCTGTTTCTCCACATCCTCTCCAGCATCTATAGTCTCCTGATTTCTTCATTTTGGCCACTCTGACTGGCGTGAGGTGGTATCTGAGTGTGGTTTTGATTTGTATTTCCCTGATAAGGAGCGACGTTGAACATCTTTTCATGTGCCTGTTGGCCATCCGGATGTCTTCTTTAGAGAAGTGTCTATTCATGTTTTCTGCCCATTTCTTCACTGGGTTATTTGTTTTTCTGGTGTGGAGTTTGATGAGCTCTTTATAGATTTTGGATACTAGCCCTTTGTCCGATGTGTCATTTGCAAATATCTTTTCCCATTCCGTTGGTTGCCTTTTAGTTTTGTTGGTTGTTTCCTTTGCTGTGCAGAAGCTTTTTATCTTCATAAGGTCCCAGTAATTCACTTTTGCTTTTAATTCCCTTGGATGGCACGATATTTTTTATATTTTCTTACTTATTTTCCACTTCAGTCATTTTGTCCTGCTTTCTGGGACTTTCTCTTCTGTCCCTTTTACTGGATTTTTAAGTAAGGTAATAAAATGTTAAATATGTGGGAGCTCTTTCTTATTTTTATTGCATATTTTCATAGGACAATATCCTTTTTTAGGGGATGCAGTATATTCTGTCTCCCTCTGAAGATATTTATATTTAAGGTTCACTTTTTCTCTCCATTCTGTTTTTTTCTAGATCCTTTTATCTCTGTTTTTCCCTTCCTTTGAGCCAGTGGGGGTAGGCGTAGGCTAAGAAGATTTTCTTCAGCTCTAAACTTTTTCTGAACTTTTCTGCAACAACTATCACGTGTCGAACAACGTGTTAGGTACTAGGGGGATACAAAGACTATCTTTGTCTTCTAATGAGTCCATTGTCCAGTTTTCCTTGCAGAGGAGTAGAGGGTTGAGTAGAGGTGGGAGCACAATATTTCAGACTGATGAGCCATCTTTGAGTAATACATAGAAGTAAGAAACAACGTGTGAGGTTGCTCAGGGAAGTGCCAGTTAGATAGAGCTGCCATGTAGAGGGCAACTGTGGGAGTGGAAAAAAAAATGAACTTAAAAGGATAGGCAGAGAGATCAGATCCTATAGCATGTTTTGTGTTCTTTCAGATTAGGATTAACTCTGAGGAAATAACTCTCAAAATAACAGGAGTTTAAATGAGTTGGAAGTCTATTTTTCTTTCGTATAAAATGGGTAGTTCAGGGGTGCCAGGGTGGTTCAGTCGGTTAAGCATTCAACTTTGACCTAGGTCATGATCTCACGGTTCGTGAGTTCAAGCCCTGTATAGGGCTGTGTGCTGATAGCTCAGAGCCTCCTTCAGATTCTGTCTCTCTCTCTCTCTCTCTCTCTCTCTCTCTCTCTCTCTGCCCCTCACCTGCTTGCTCTCTGTCTCCCTCTCAAAAGTAAATAAACATTGAAAAAAATTTTTAATTAAAAATAATAAATAAAGGAGGTAGTCCAGTGCCTCTGCCATACTGTGATCCAAAATGGCTGTTCTGGCCATCATGTCACCATTACAGGCAGGAGACAGGAAAGAACATCAAAATCTCCTCCCTTAGGGATGTTTCCCGGAAGTTGTACACATTACCTTCCATCAGTTAAGCCTACATAGTACCTCACATCTACTAGTTACACAAGAGCCCAGGAAGTGTAGACTTTTGGCAGAGGGTGGCCATTTGCCCTGTTAACATTCTTTTAGCTAGGTATTCTTTGGCTGAGGAAGAAAAGGGAATCTGTTAGGGGACAATGCACAGTCTTGTTTAAGAGTTTAGATTTTACCTAGACAGTGGGGAGGGGCACTGAAGAGGTTTTAGGTCAAGGAAATCTCACTTTAGAAAGGTCACTCTGGCTGGGGACGCCTGGGTAACTCAGTTGGATGAGCATCAGACTTCAGCTCAGGTCATGATCTCAGGGTTGGTAAGTGAGTTCCACCCCACATCGGACTCATTACTGTCACCTTTGAGCCTGCTTCAGATCCTCTGTCCCACTGTCTTGCTCTGCCCTTCCGCCCCCTCATAAATAAATAAACATTTAAGAACAAAAAAGAAAGGTCACTCTGGCTGTGACATCAAGGATAAAGTGACATAAAATTAGTGGCTCTCTGAGCAATTAGGCAACCATGAGAAGTATGAGAAGTCTAACATGTCACAGCTGTCCTTAGGGACTGGAGAGAGAACATCAGTGCTAGTGACATTAAATGACTGAATTGATTTTGTTTTTTTTATCCTCAGGGTTGCACATTTGATTCATAATCATTTATGGCAGTACGGTCACCGTAAACCTAAGCCTAAGTTAAACAGAGGGTGAGAAATACTCTTAACTCCAGATGCCCCTTCTGAATCTTAGAGAATTGTTGTCTTATTTGTAGAGAAGCTTTGTTTGTCTAACACTGTGTACTTTGATTTTTTTTTCATGGCATATACAATATGGTAAAAATTTAAATACAAAAAGATATGCCAATAAAGTATATTTTTATTTACATTCCAAAATCTGAGAACATTATACGTCCTACTGTGTCACAGGTATTTTTTATTCTTCTAGGAAACCTCCGTGTACACACACACATACACATAGACAACCCTTCTTTCTTTAAAACCTATGAGTATTATATGTAGAGGATTTCCAGCATAAATTGGAAGTTCTTCAACTTACAGGATTTAGCTAGGTGTGAAGATTCAGCATAATAAAGGATACTGGGAGGTGGGTTTAACTATGCAATCTGTTCAAAGTCCACATGTTTAAGAATGGGGACATAAATATTCTTCTCTAAACCAAGTCTCAGTGACCCCTAATGCCAACATTGTATAATATAAACATCCCTTTGAATTGAGTGTGATTCTAGTATTTATAAATGTACACATGTGCATTATTATTCTCATTACATATATGATGTGGACTTTAAATGCAAGCTAATTACTTCATCTGGTGCGGAATCAAGTGGTGAATCTGTCCAAAGGCTGGAGGAAAACCTCACTGTGTTAGAATTATGGAAAAAGTGTATATCAGTCTCCAACTTAGAATCTTCCTAAGGGCTTTTCAGAAGAACCTTGACCTCACTGTGTGCATTGCACCATATTTTTGCTATTTTTTAAAAATACAACTTCTCAGAGCACCTGCTTGGCTCGTTTTGTTAAGCGTCTGACTCTTGTTTTTGGCTCAGGTCACGATCTCCTGGTTCATGAGATGGAGTCCTGTGTCAGACTCCATGCTGAGAGCACAGAGCCTGCTTGGGATTCTCTCTCTCCCTTTCTCTCTGCCCCTCTCTTTCTCTATCTCAAAATAAATAAATAAACTTAAAAAAATATATATCCTCTTAATCTTTCCATGTCAGCCATGTCAGCCCCTGCAGAGCTTTGTACATTAGTTTTTGAAGGAGCTGCACTGTGTCAGTTCCTTACTGACAAAATTTTGTTTTGAACTTTTGTTTTTATTTGTGAGAATTTGCTTTTGTTCTTGCTTTTTTTTTACATATAGCTCTTTAACAAATGGTATCAAAATTAGCATTCTTATATTCATGATGACAGTGTAACTCTGTTTATACACATGTTCCTATATAACAAATACTACTTTAGTGAATATGAGAAAAAAATACATATGTATAAATACATACACGCAGATAATGTGAATTCCTAGGTATAGAATTGAGGGCCAAATGGTATGATTATTTTTCATTTTGATTAATTTAAAATTATCCATCAGGACTAGTATGCCATGTGCTCCCGCACAAAGATTTTCATAATGCCCCAGCTAGGTAACATAAATGCACTGAGCAGCCTGTCTTTAAGTTATTTCTACTGACACCAAGTACCCTCTTTATATGCTCTCCTTTTTTAAAAATGTTGTTTATTTTTGAGAGAGTGCAAGCAGGGGAGGGGCAGGGAGAGGGGGATAGAGGATCTGAAGCTGGCTCTGTGCTGAAAGCAGAGCCTGATGTGCGACTCGAACTCACGAACCTCAAGATCATGACCTGAGCCAAAGTTGGACATTCCGCCGACTGAGCCACTCAGATGCCCCTCTTTATATTCTCATTTAAAACGTTGCCCACCAGACTTTCTAAATCAAATAGCCCATTTAGGTTACATGCTTGCCAGGGCTATTATATTGTAAAAATTTTCACTATTGCTATTTTCTCATTGTAAGATGATACTTATTAATGATAAGGTTGAGCAGTATTTATATTTATAAACAATATGCCTGGCTTTGTGAACTTTTATTTTATTCCCTTTGTGAGCCATGACAGTAATGGTGATGAGGCCATAGCTGTTAACTGTTAGGAAAAGAATTGTGGTGAAAATTATACCAAGATATACTGAGTTATCAGTGGAACCTGAGTGTAGACAAAAAGCCGGTACAAGGACAGAAAGCTTCAGAAGCTTCATAAGGCAAAAGAGATGTGCTCCTCTCATTGTTCACGTTTCCCCGATTCTTCATTAATATCCAACCCTCCAGCCTTTCCCCATAACATGCTTATATATTGCTCATGTTAACTGGCCCGTGGCAATGATGAGTGCTTAATAATGTGATACTTAATGACATAAATGCTCAGTTTCCACTGGTGATTGTGTATGTTGTCTTGTTGATGTTAAGTCCATAAAATTGAATGGTACGTAATCAAGTGGTTAGAAATGTATTGTGTTGACAGGAATTTTCAATGGATAGTTTTTCTTGAGTTTAATCACTGAACTTTTTAAAAAGAGATTTTTATGGTACTTAATAGTTTAGTGTATAAAGGAAAGTATAGAAGGAGATGGACATATAAGGAAGGTTTCATATAAATAAGCAAAAAGACAGGAAAGAGGAGTAGAAGTGGTAATTTAGTAATACTTGAGGGTCCAATTTATTGCTTCATATTTTCCTCTAACGTCACTTAATTTATAATCTAAAAACTCGGGGAAATGGTCTGTGGGATTATCCATTAAAATACCCTAGGGGGCGCCTGGGTGGCTCAGTCAGTTGAGTGTCCGACTTTGGCTCAGGTCATGATCTTAAAGCTCCTGAGTGTGTGCCCTGCGTCAGGCACTGTGCTGATAGCTCAGAGCCTGGAGCCTGCTTCGGACTCTGTGTCTCCCTCTCTCTCTCTCTGCCCCTAACCCACTCGCATTCTGTCTCTGTCTCTCTCAAAAAAAAAAAAAAAAAAAAAAAAACATTAAACAAAGTTAGAAAAAATACCCTAGAATCAAACATAATACAATAAAGGCATGCAATTACATGCACCATCATAATGCGCATTTGGGTGGTAGTGATTGAAGGTTGGTTTTCATCCTTAGCCCAACTGATATATTTAAGTGAAGGTGATCAAATGAGAAGGCTGGATATGGAAGGAAGAATGAAACCCCCCCTTGGGGAGGCAGGCAAGTTGAGGAAAGTCCTCATCGTCTTGGTATTCATCCTTCCCAACTCCCTGGATGCGGGATAGGACAGGTGCCAGCTAATTTTAGATGGTACCTCATAGATTTGGATTACACATCCAGACCCATAGCATCCCAACTCCGCTAACTAGTAAGACTTGTCCAGTTTGTTTCATTATCCTTACAGTGTCATTACCGCCTTTTACATGAATGAATCTCTTGGACCCTACTTACCACATCATTACAGTTTTATTGTCCTTTAATTTCTGCTGACTGGATATCTGCTATTATACTACCTCAGCATCATGGAGGAAGAAGTCAACTGAGGAAACTTAATTGTGTAACCAATTTAAAGTTATGTGTTTGCTTCTCTTTGGCTCCATTGTCTGTTCACATCCTATAGCTGTGAAGTTGAAGGGTGGTAATGATTATGTGAAAAAAAATGTGTTTTTTTTTTTTCATAATCTCTTATCACATTGAGCTCCAAAGAAAGTAGAAAGACTTTCTAATGGTAGTAATGATTCTGAAAAAAAAAAAAAGTTTAGATACATATCAAACATACCAGAATAGGGGAAAAATAATTGTGAGTATAGAAGTCAACATCTAAAATCCAGTAATTAACTATAACTGCAAATAAGCTCTGAAAGGCACATATTTAAGTTGACATAGTTATACACCTTGCCAAAGCAGCTTTGTACCGTTTTTTAAGAGAGTCATTTATATAATTTTTGTGTCTAATATAAATAAATAGAATCAATTTAAATAGTCACTCACTTGACTTACATCCTACATTTGTGATATTTTTGTGCTTAATGTTTCAATACTAAACTATTTAGGAATTTATTTCATTCAGTCTGCATTTATTATGGGATTACCATATGTTTGTGAAGAAAGCACATGTAAATGCTTTCAGTAGAAATATTTGAGTTAATAATAAAAGGACCTAATATTTTTATTCCCCAGGGCTTTAGAATGAGCATCATCTACATTGACCTTTGTAGTAGCCAAATGATTTTTTTAATATGAGAGTCTAGATTATTTGCATAAAGGTTGCATAACATGCTATTTTGTATATATGGCAATATCTCTGTACCCTCGTAAAATCAAATGTATTCATTCATTTTCATTTTCGAAGTGTTTCATAGGGTTCAGTTACCCTTTTCCTCATGGAGCTATAAGGGTAAATTAGAAATGGTCTCTGTATTGGATCTCTGTATATTTTGGTTGAGGGAGACAAATAATTAGCAGTCCTCTTGCCGACCCAGGCTTTAAACCAATTGAGAAATTCAGCATAAGCAGTTTGAAGCTAAAATATCACCTAAGTTACTGACAAAAGGCAGCTTGAAGACTGTTACTGACATACCTGGTGGCTGGAGCCAGCTTATAGGGGCCATGAGAGCCCAGTGTTCACACACCTTCCCGGCTCGGTGTTCAGTGACACCATGTTGACATATAGGAGTGACTTTTTTCCTCCTGGAGATCTGGTTGTTAACCCTTTAACAGCCTACTACTGTCTGAAAGCATAAATTAGTGTAAGTACTGAATCCCAGGGTGACTCACGCAACACCATGCAGGGGAGGCCAGGAGATGCCCTCCTGGCAGCTAGAGCTGAATACGTGTCTTGGGTACATATAGCTAACTCACCAGGGGAAGTGAAGAGGAACAATGTTACGTTTGGTCTTTGTAAACCATTCATTCCACATTCCCAAGGGCAGAAGCAGTGAGGATATGAACATCCAGGACTCTACTCAGAAGGAAACATTAGAGGTATTAATGTTCCTCCACCCTCAATAAGTTGCTCCCAATCCTCTGCTTTTTGCTCTTTTGCCTGTTAAATTTAACTATTAAGAATTAACTATTAAGGAATACTGCTGTTCTCTGTGGGGAAGAAATTTCCATTCCATGAGGAGAGTTTTCTTCCTATCTTTATGAGCCTGCTACCTCAATAACCAACCATTGTTTCTTGAGTACCCTCTGGGAAATCCTGGTCCTCAGTTATCTTTTGTTTCCAGAAAGGCCTACCTATCGACCCACATATGAAAATGAAGTATTAATAGATTTAAATTCCATTCTTCTGACTACAGATTGAACTACAGAATTTTCTTGCGCAGTTTTTGTTTTCTGGAACAATACGTGATTTCACAACAGAAGGCATTCCTCACACTATGCTGTAAAGGCTGTGGCATTTTCTGGCGTAATACATCCCTATGTAGTATATCAACTTTAGCCATGCTTAGGTTTTTAGGATTTGGGCATTTCTGCAGCTGTTGTAGCAGTTTTCCATGGGAGGCCAAGGACCTGCTCTGAGGTTCATTTCTCCCTGAGGCCCACAACCTGTGCCAAGCCAAGATGGAACCAGGTAGAAGATGAGAAGAAGAAATACCTATGTCCATCACTCCAGTGTCTCCAGAAAGTAGTGAGATTGCTCACATAGGTACAACGATTACATCAATTTCTGAAGCTTTCCTACTCAGTCTGAAGATTTATTTGCTTGTCTCTTTCTCCCCCCACAGTACGTCCAAGCACAATGTGTAGCAGAAGCTTTGCGGTTTGGTTAACAGAGAGATCATTCGATGTTAAGGATATGACAGATTTCAGAGCCAGAACGTCTTCACAGGCTGTTGAGTTGGTCAGTGAAGGAGCTGAGATAACATGCATATAATCCAGTCACTGTGTCTGTGTTATCACACACATGTTCTCAAGTCAGATTCTTCTTACTCACGTTTTAGATTGCCTCCTCAGCGATCTTGAGTGTAAAGTTTGGGTCACAGATGAACACTCCATTACTGAACTTCAAATTATGAAACTAGCATAAAGACAGTACAAATACATCCATTGCTTTAGCAAAACAAACATTTTAGAGTAAATGTATCAACTTTCTTCTGATCCTCAAACATAAATATTATAGTTATTTTTAAATTTGAAATCATAGATCGATCTTCTTAACAGTTTTTGTTGTTTGCAACACATTTTACGCAACATTATGTTAGCAGCAAGATAGTTTGTAACTTTTTTTCATTGACAGACATCACTGCAAAAGAAGCTTGCCATGATGCTCTGTTTGTTTTCTTAACATATAATCTACATTTTGATAACTTCACATACTATAGATTAAAAATATTCAGAGCTTCTACATGGTAAAACAAACTAATATATTTCACAGCATTTGCATTTTTAAACATTTTTTTTTGAGAGAGGAAGAGAGAGAGTGGGGGAGGAGCAGAGAGAAAGGGAGAGAGAGAATCTCAAGCAGGCTCTACACTGTCAGTGCAGAGACCAACGTGGGGCTCGAACTCTCGGACAGTGAGATCATTACCTGAGCCAAAATCAAGAGTTGGACGCTCAACCGACCGAGCCACCCAGGCCCCCCTGTATGTTTACTTTTAAAGATGTGTTTAAGACATCTTGTAGTCTTTTGTGTTCCTATATACTTGAGATTTTCTGTCAGTTCTCTCTGTACTTGAAGGATCATTTTTTAAATGCTCTGGTAATGAATTTTCTCCTTCAGGATGTGTAGACATGGCCAATGAATATTGATCTATTCCTTTCTTCACAGCTCTTCCCGGGATCTTTCAGGGTGGGGAATTTTGGTGTTTGGTAGTTTGTTACTGGAGATTTGAGACTATTATGTTGGTTGTCCTTATATTGCACAGCAGTTTTACTGGGGAGGACATTCTTGGATCACACTTTCTTCCTCCCAGAACTTTATATACATTGCCATTCCATCTTCTGTGATTTGATATTGCTCTGGGAAAGTTCTTTTTTAAATTTTATTTCTTTTGAGAGAGAGAGAGAGAACACATGCTCAAGCAGGGGAATGACAGAAAGAGAGAGAGAGAGAGAGAGAGAGAGAGAGAGAGAGAGAGAGAGAGAGAGAATCCCAAGTAGACTCCGTGCCATGAGCACAGAGCCCACTGTGGAGCTGGATCACGAGCCATAGGTCATGACCTGAGCCAAGAGCAGGAGTTGGACACTTAACCAGCTGAGCCACCCAGGTGCCCCTGCTCTGGGGAAGTTCTGATACTAATTTGATTTGTCTCCCTTGAACTTGCCCTTTCTGCTTGGATGCCTATCCTTACATTGTTGTTTATTTCTTAGAGGCGATTGTGTAGTTTTAATAATCAAGTTAACTAGTTCCTTCCTTTCAGATAAATTAACCTTTTGAATATATTATTTATTTTATTTTACAATAATGGAGTCTATTTACTGAGAAAACCAACATTTCTTATGATGGATATCCTCTATGATTTCCTCTATAATTTCTGCAATCATTAATGCCTTGAGGGGTGCCTGGATGGCTCAGTCAGTTGAGCACCTGACTTAGGCTCAGGTCATGATTTTGCAGTTGGTGAGTTTGAGCCCTGCATCCGGCTCTTTGCTGTCACTGCAGGACCCACTTCAGAGCCTCTGTCCCCCTCTCTCTCTGTCCCTCCCCTGCTCATGCTCTCTCTCTCTCTCAAAAAAAGAAAATTTTGCCTTGAGATGTAATCAGGATAGACCTTTGCCCTAGACACTGTATTTGAGAGCACCGCACTCTGCCTCCTCTTTCTAACATAGGGGACACAGCACACATGTCCACCTGGAGTCTGTATTTCCCATCTAGATTGCAGTCCAATATCCTAGATCCTGGAATTCCCCAAGTGTCAGCTCCAAACACAGTTCAAGGACTTGTAGTAGCTCCCTGTCATGATCTTTCTTTCTGAGAGCCGACCAAATTCCTGGTATGTTGAGACCCGAGGAGTGCCCAAAAGATGACTGTTAGCAGAGACTATGGACGGAGCTTGGAAGTATGGGCTGGGGGTATACACATGTGTCCTTTGAGGCCCCTCGTGGGGGAAGAGGACCAGGTTGGGAAAAGGAGAATGATGTGTTGTGGTTGGGGCTGGGAGGCCAGGAGCTTGTCCTTTTTTTTTCTTTTTAAAAATTTTAATGATTATTTATTTTTGAGAGAGACAGAGCATGAGAGGGGGAGGTACAGAGAGAGAGGGAGACACAGAATCGGAAGCAGGCTCCAGGCTCCGAGCTGTCAGCACAGAGCCCGGTGTGGGGCTCGAACTCACGGACTGTGAGATCATGACCTGAGCCAAAGTCGGACGCTCAACTGACTGAGCCACCCGGGCACCCCACTTGTCCTACTCACTGCCACATCCTGACACAGAATCCTGAGTTGTCAAAGAATTCTGCATTCACACCTGGACTCCAAGTCTTTTTATCAAGGTCCATAATTCAGTTTTGGTAATGTCTCTTCTCTGCCTTGCCGTTTGCATTGTATTGATTAGTTGAGTCAATGATGGTACGTTAGAGCTCAGTTTGTTTCTTTGGCTCTTCAGTTTCTCTTTTACTCTGTGTGTGTGAATATATTTATACACACACAAGATGTCTATATATCATGTGTCTGGGTATCTATAGATACAGACGTAGATATTCTTAAGATAATGGGATAAGTGTATCATATTAAGTATTTCTCGAGCACGGAGCCTTCAGGGCACATTTTCTTCTGTTTCCCCCAAATGGAATCCATCACCTTTTTGGCATGTGTTCCACGTGTCTGTTTTTCTTCCCCCTGCCCTTGCCACAATAGTGTTTATAGAGTCTCTGTGCCAGTTCTTTTCATCTTGCCTAGCTTGAACACGCTCTGCTTGGAACTTGCCCTGGGCGTCAGGCAGTGTGGGTGACTTTTCTCTACCGTGTTCCTATCGTGTTCCAGTCTGATTTATTTTCCCAGGCAAGCCCCGAGGTGAAGACAGAATTCTTTCATGTCCTAGCCACAGTCCCATAGCTTGAAGGCGTGGGGGAAATGGAGCGGAGCGAGGAGAGGCAGGGACGGAGAGGTATCATGAATTACTGCTCTCGTCGTGTAGAATAGACAAATGTCGCGTTCCAGTTCATTCTCCGACCGCATTCGGGGGTTTGTCATGGGCGTGCGGGGAAAGGCCTTCTGGGTTGTATTGTTGCTTGAGTTCAGCCTGGCCCCAAGGCTTCTGCTACCAACTCTCTGCCCCTTTTGCTCACTTCCCTTGTTTTACCTTCCACTCCTCTGCAGTCCTGCCCCAACACAGTCACGGTCCACATGTTGTTTTCCTATTTGGTGTTATTTGTGAGAATGTGAGGACTTACATTACTTCACTCGTATCATACCGAGGCATTAAGGCAAATCTGAGGGTCTGTACTGAATCAAGCCAAAACCCTCTTTTTCTTTAGCTGAATGTATTTAAAATTCACCACTTAAAAAAAAAAAAAGTTTAGTTATTTATCTTGAGACAGAGCACAAGCAGGGTAGGGGCAGAGATAGAGTGAGAGAGAGAATCTCATGCAAGCTCCACACCATCAACACAGAGCCCGATGGCAGGGCTCAAACTCATGAGCTGTGGGATCATTGATCCTGAGCTGAAACCAAGAGTCAGACACTTAACCGACTGAGCCACCCAGGTGGCCCTAGCTGATAGTATTTCAAATTTAAGACCATGAATTGCACCTCTTTTGTTCTGCAGTGTCTGCTCTCAAGAGTTTTTCTTATTTGTTGTTTTATTTGTTACTGCAGAAGGGGATTCTACTTTGGTAAGTTTTCACTGCGACTTCCCTTTGTATGAGTAAAAGTAATGCATGCATGTGCTAAAAAAGGTTGAAAAGGTTGAACAGGGTTTACAAAGTAAAACAATGAATGGTCTTTTCATTTACATTTTCATTCAGTGCACACCTCCTACCCCCATTTGTTATCACCCAGAAACTTTTCCTTTGTATTGCTTCCGGGAAATGCTGTCTATCTGTCTTGCTGTCTTAAGTAAGTAGATTTTGTTCTTTACCTAGCTCTCATACAGGGGCATTTGAAGGTTACGAAAAGAAGCATTCTGAGGAGTTTAGAAAGATACACATTAATTAGAAAATTGTATATTATGACGTTTCAAGTTAAACCTTCACTCTTTCCTATCTTGAAAACTCTGCTTTTTTTTTTTAATATTTATTTACTTTTGAGAGAGACAGAGTGTGAGTGGGCAAGGGGCAGAGAGAGGGAGACACAGAATCTGAATCAGGCTCCAGGCTCTGAGCTGTCAGCACAGAGTCTGATGTGGGGCTCGAACCCATGAACTATGAGACCATGACCTGAGCCGACATTATATACTGTTCTGAGATGGACTGAAGGTAACTTTTGTTTACCAGTTGCAAATATGGAAGTTGGAAAGTTGACTTACTTTAAACAGTAATGGTATTCAGTAATATATCTATTAGAACAGCGAATGTATGAAGAAGACAAATCCTTGTGTCATAAAATATTCCTGCAACAGTCCTGGTAAGAAAGCCTATATGTGCACATCTTTCTACATGTGATAAGGCCATGACAAGGTTGAATACAAATGTTTTAAGAGATATGCCCTATGTTAATTTGTTTGAGAAAGGCTAATTTGGGTATTTTAAATTTTTTAATGTTTTTCTTTGTTTTTGAGAGAGAGAGAGAGTGCGAGCAGGGGAGGGGCAGAAAGAGAGGGAGGCAGAGGATCTGACGCAGGCTTTACACTGAGAGTGGAGAGCTTGATGTAGGGGTCGAAGTCACAAACTGCAAGATGGTGATCTAAGCCAAAACTAAGAGTCAGCTGCATAACCGACTTAGCCGCTCAGGCACTCCTCGGGTATTTCAATTTTGAGAAAGGTTTGTCCAAAATATTTTTTTCAGTTGTGTAGAAAGAGACTAATTCTGGGGTACATCCATGTAATGACACTGAGTCTGTTAAGCCAGAGGTCCCCAAATGATGATGTGTCCGCCGGATAATGCCTGAATACGGGGGATTGGCCTGCACAATTATTTTTTAATTGCACCATTGCTTGAAAAATCTGTAAATTGCACATAAAAATCAATCTTTCAAGCTTCTCTTGAAATCTTTCGGGGCGCCTGGGTGGCGCAGTCGGTTAAGCGTCCGACTTCAGCCAGGTCACGATCTCGCAGTCCGTGAGTTCGAGCCCCGCGTCGGGCTCTGGGCTGATGGCTCGGAGCCTGGAGCCTGTTTCCGATTCTGTGTCTCCCTCTCTCTCTGCCCCTCCCCCGTTCATGCTCTGTCTCTCTCTGTCCCAAAAATAAAAAAAAATAAATAAATAAAAAAAAATCTTTCAAAAAGGGCAAGACAGGGCTGTCTTTCTCTGTTCCCTTTCCACAGTGGTATTCGCTGTTACTCACTATATTTATTGCAGTGTATGCATATGCCTTCCTCCTGTAGGATCTGACCACTCGACTTTGTGGGATGCTTGAAAATGCTGTATTACTTTCTGAACATTCCTCATATATTTCTCATGTTAATGTTTAACCGTAGTCTTCTGCAAAAGAAAATAAAAGTTGAATGGCTAGATCTTTTTTTGTTGCTGTTGTTATTGTTGTTAACTTTCTTAGTGTTTATTTTTGAGAAAGAGAGACAGAGAGAGAAAGAGAGAGAGAGAGAGAGACCGGACACCAGTGGGGGAGGGGCAGAGAGACGGAGACACAGAATTTGAAACAGGCTCCAGGCTCTGACCTGTCAGCACAGAGCCCGACGCGGGGCTCCAACTCACAAACTGTGAAATCATGACCTGAGTCGAAGTCTGACAGTTAATCGACTGAGTCATCCAGGCACCCCTGAATGGCTAGATCTTACAAATTACCGGGAATATTTAGTCATCATTCCCTACCTATTGGTTAACATACATGAAAATAGTATGTTCTAAAATCCATATACATAACTATGATTAATTCAAGATCCATGTATTAGATCTTGAAATTACAGAACATATGGTTTACACTCTCATAATTTCATACTACATGGAACGTTCTTAAAAATCCCTTTCTTAATGAAATTAACTTACATAGCACAATTGTTCCATCTTTTTATTAAATTAGACCTCAGGAGAAGAGAGAATCTTACTTTGACAAAACTGCATTTTATAATAACAATGTAACAAATAAGCTAATTAATTTTTTTAATAGTAATAGGGAATTTGGTGATTTACAGAACTACAGTAAAGCCTTGGATTGTGTGTAACTTGTTCTGCCAGCATTCCACAAGAAGAGCAAACATTTCAAATACATGTCCTGCATGTATTCAAATACATGTCCTTCAAAGAGATGTCCTGCAATATGAGACACCAAATGTGACATGATCACAACTGAGCTAATGGTTTCTGAGATTCGCTTTGATTACAAGCATGTTTTTTGAACAAGTTAATGCTCCCAAACCAAGGCTTTACTATAAATATAATTTTGGCCACTAGGGGGCTTTGCTTTTTTTTTTTTTTTTTTTTAAACCAATGATACTATAATTGTGAAGATAAACAAGGTTTTATGGCTTCCAAAAGTTTAACTGTGTAATTGCAAAGTTTTAAATGTAGTTATATAAAGAATGTAAGAATCTTATCCTAACTGTAAGCAAAATATGTAATATTTGAAACTGGATGTGGGGAAGGCAAGGTTATTGTGAGAAGTAAAAAGTAGTCAGTAATGCAAATTCACACTAATGCAAATTCACAGTAATGCAAATTTCATGTATTCATTGTCTTAATATTTTAAAAGTGTTAGAAAAATAGTCTACATTTTGCTTATCCAAATACCATATGCAGAACATGTAGATGTATAGTACCTTTGCCAACAGTGTTGTTAGAACTAACCCATAGGAATAGCTTTTGCCATGAAAACTATGAAATCTCTGTTTTTGTGAAGAAAAAAATTCACACTGAAGTCTTTCAGGGAATTTTCAACAGAACGGGAACCCTGAAAGATAACTTTCCAAAGTCCTAGCACGTTTAAGTGGCTGCTGGTTCTCTTTGGTGAAAATTTTCATTGTTTTTCAAATTATGTGTAATTTATTCTTATAAAGTATCTCCAGAGCCCTGTGACAATGAAGACAGATGCTCAGAAAGCTAATTATAAAAGAATTCCAAATTTTAAATTCCTTCTTTCTCTTCCATCTCGTATATTCTGGTTCATTACATTAGACATGCAGGTGTTATATTTCCAAATACAACTCACCTTATTCCATTAAGAGTGCTCAGGCTCAGGCACAGAGGGGACTCTCAGAATGCTCGCACACCTTTATTAAACCACAGATAATGTCCCTGTGTACGTTCATGCTACGCATGCTCTCATCATAATTGAGTTAGACTGGGTAGTTTCTAGTTAGGAAAGATTTTTTCAGAGATGAGATTTTCACATGTTTTCACTAATGCAAAAATAATGTAATATAACCTTCCCATTTGCATCATTTTCTGTAATTATCCCTAGGTTTGCTTATGACGAGAGTAATCTTTTTTAATGACTTATTTTATAGCAACATCTTTCTACTTCCTCAGGGGTCTGTGAAATCATAGATGCTCGCATCAGTTTTCTGTTCAAATCTTGCTTTTTTTTTTTTCCAGATAAAAGCCAAACTCATGGTATTTAGCATGGTATTGAAGGCACTTTAACACATTTTACCACTTCTTCACCTCCGTCATCTTCCCTTTCTGTCTTTACCCATGTTCTCCCTTCCTGTCTTGACCCTTCATGTGTCCCCAGTGCATGCACCCCCCACCCCCGCCACACACACACACACACACACCAACACCCACACCCAGCCACTCACACTTCCAGGACCTTCCCTGACATGTTTTCTCCCACTCTGGTAGAATTCCTTGTTCTTCCCTCTCTCCTCTCAAATTATTTTATCCCTACTTATATTACAGCACTTATCACAGATGGCACAGACACGTCTCCTTCTTTCTTTCTTTCTTCTTCTCTCTCTTTTTTTTTAATTGACAAAGTTGGGAACTAACATCAGAAAGGAAAGACTCACTTTCACCATTGCATTAATTAGTGAATCTGCATTAAAATCACATCCAAATGACCTCCCTTCAAATCAAATAGTGGTATCAACATCAACATTTCTAGTACCATTATTTTGAGTGTTTGATACATGCTATTATTTCTATAGTGTAATTATGTGCTTGAGATACCATGGAAAGGAGTACCAGGGTTTTCCTGATGTTTTTGACAAATAATTTCATATTCCACATGGATTCTAGGGGAATTGAGACAAAAAATGATCTAATTTGCTAACTTCTTCTTCCTTTGTGTTATATACTAAACATCTAGCTTAGTATCTGAGATGTGCAAACTGAAAACATATGTCAAAATGTCACTTTAATGTATATATAGATATTTCTTTAGAAGTATCAATAAATGAATTGTTTCAGTAATCTTACAAGTTTATTAATTTTTTTAAATGTTTATTTATTTTGAGGGAGAGAGAGACAGACAGAGCAGGAGCAGGGGAGGGGCAGAGAGAGAAGGAGACACAGAATCCGAAGCAGGATCCAGACTCCAGGCCCTGAGTTGTCAGCACAGATGCAGCTGCTGAATTCACCAGCCATGAAATCATGACCTGAGCCGCAGTTGGACACTTAACTGACTGAGCCATCCAGGCACCCCACAAGTTTATTTTAATGCGTTCTCTTAGTGTCTTCTCTCCAAGAGAGCTGTGTCTGAAAGTATCATATTTTTAAGATATGCATATATATGTGTATGTGCTTTTATTATTTTTTATGTTTAAATATATATTTATTGTTTATCGTTTTATTATTATTTTTAAATTATTTTAAATATATATTTTATTTTTTATTAATTTTATTATTATTTTATTTTATTTATGTCAGTTTTAGTTTTTATTTTATTTTAAAATATATTATTTTAAATATTTTATTTTTATTATTTTTAAATTTTTATCTTTTTAATATATTATTTTTAATTTTTAAAAACTTTAAAATTATTATTTGTTTTATTATTTATATATATATATATATAATATATATAATATATATAATATAATGTATTAGAAGGAGAGGTAAATGAGAAATCTCATGAATATCATTTTTTTTTACAGTCCAAGTTCATCACCCCAAAACTTTATAAATATGCACCAAACTGCAAGCAGTACCTATGTAAAAATGTTTTGTTCTGGTATTTTTCATTTGATTTTTAAAGTATTTGTTATTTATTCATTCAATAAATATGTCTGTTCCAGACAAAGGCATAGGATGCCCTGCCCTCTGGGAGCTTATATTCTCACCAAGGAGACAGGCATTAAACAGCTAAATGCACAGTTAATCACTATATTAGTGTGTGGTATGTGCTGGAAAGCACAGATATCGGAGCTCTAGGACTGTGGTATAAGACTTGAGAACATTCTGGAAGGGCTCCTTGAAGAGGAGAAATGTGGGCTAATGTTTTAAAGGTAGGCAAAGTGTGTGAGACTGTGTGTGTGTATTTGGTGTGTGTTTTGTGGAAGGAAACAATGGGGAATGCCTCTGTCTTGGTAGACTTCTATGCCGATTCCTAGATTCTCCCTCAATGACTTCTGCAAAGATCCAGAGATGGGAGCTTAACATCTTTGAAGCACTGGATGAAATTAAAAGAGAAAAGAGTGAGGAAAGTAGCATAGGGGCATGCTGGTGTGGAAGACAGGACCCTGATCTGAGGGATATTATGACCTTACTAAGTATTTGTCCTGCATCTTAACAATAGGATACCACGTAAGGTTTATTTATGTTGTATAAATGTATGTAAGAAATATATATACATTTTTAAAAGCTCTGCCTGACTGCAGTGCAGGGAATAGATTAAATGGAAGGGTGAATTGGGTAGACAGGGGATTTTGCTCATATAACCTTACTCATGATGTTTACAGAATATTTTTATTGAGCTAGTTTAACATCAGTAGGTAGCATAATGCACAACCTGAGGTTTATTTCATTCACACTTTTACAAATGCAAAAAGATAGAGAGATTTAGAGCTGTATGCTTGTGTTAACATGTACACTTCCATTAACATGAGTTACAACCTCATCTTGAATATTGTTAACATAATGGAATCTTATCGAAGTGTATACTCACAAAGTGCAAGGAGATGAGTCTTTTACATCTATTAAGTTGCTAAAGCAATTATGATGAGGAATGTTTCCTTTTCCACACTTTACAAGCAGCCTCTGTGGAAGCATGTTGCCTGTTAAAATAACATGATACCTTATGAAAGTTAGTAAAGGCATTTCAGCCATTATAATCTGTGGATAATGTTTGTTACAGGGGAAAGAAAAGTCATAAATACCTCGCTTGCTGAAACTGATAGACAAGTAAATGTGGGACTTACATCATGTGTAGTACATTTTAATTATAGGAAACTAAGCTATGCTTTAATGGCACTTTGTCTCCCCTAATTGTTTTACATTTATTCTAAAGAGCAAGCATTTAGCTGGCATGTGACCATGAGAAATTGTGTATAGGCATACCTCAGAGATATTGTGGGGTCAGTTCCAGAACACTGCAATCAAGTAAATATCCCAATAAAGCAAGTCAAATGAGTTGTTTTTTTTTTTCTTTTTGGTTTCCCAGTGCATATAAAAGTTATGTTTACACTATACTGTAGTGTATGAAGTGTGCAATAGCATTATGTCTTAAAAAAACAATGTCCATACCTTAATTTAAAAAATTTTATTGCTAAAAAATGCTAGCCATCATCTGAGCTTTCAGCTGGTTATCATGTCTTTGCTGATGGAATATCTTGCCTTGATATTGATGGCTGCTGATGGGTCAGGGTGGTCACAGGGGTGGTTGCTAAAGGGAGGGGTGGCTGTGGCAGTTTCTTAAAGTGAGGCCACAGTGTCATTTGCCACATTGACTTTTCCTTTCATGAATGATTTCTCTGTAGCATGTGATGTTGTTTGATAGCATTTTACCTACACTATTGACTTTGGAGTCAATCTTCTCAAACCCTGCCCCTGCCGTATCAATTAAGTGTACGTCATGTTCTCAATCCTTTGTTGTATTTCAGTAACCTTCACAGCATCTTCCTGAGGAATAGATTCCATCTCAAGAAACCACTTTCTTTGTTCATCCATCAAAAGTGGCTCATAATCCATTCAAGTTTTATCATGAGGGGTGCCTGGGTGGCTCAGTCGGTTGAGCATCCAACTCTTGATTTTGGCTCAGGTCGTGATCTCATGGCTCAGGAGTTCAACCCCCATGTTGGGATCTGCACCGAGTGTAGAGCCTGCTTGGGATTCTCTTTCTCCCTCTCTCTCTGCCCTTCGCTCACTTGCATGCTCACTCGTGTGCGCGCGCGCTCTCTCTCTCTCTCAAAAGTTTTGTTAAAAAGTTTTATCATGAGACTGCACCAGTTCAGTTACATCTTCAGGCTCCACTTGTAATGCTAGTTCTCTTGCTGTTTCTACCATAATGTGGTGATTTCCTCCACTGAAGCTTTGAACCCCTCACAGTTTCCCATGAGAGTAGAAATCAGCTTCTTCCAGACTCCTGTGAATGTTGATATTTTGACTTTTTCCCAGTGAATCACAGATATTCTTCGTGGCATCTAGAATGATGAATCCTTTCCAGAAGATTTTTTATTTACTTTGCCCAGATATGTCAGAGGAATCATTGTCTATGGCAGCTATAGCCTTGTGCGGTGTGTTTCTTCAATAACGAAGACTTGATCCATGGGCTGCAGAATGGTTTTGTGTTAGCAGGAATGAAAACAGTGTCAGTCTCATTGTATCTTTCCATCAGAGCTTTTAGGTGACCAGGTGCAGTCATATTTTGAAAGGGATCCTGAGTTTTTTTGTTGTTATTTTTGTTTTGTCTTTTCCTGGGCAGTAGTTCTCAACAGTGGGCTTAAAATATTCAGTAAATCATGTTGTAAACAAATGTGCTGTCATCCTGTCTTTGTTGTTCCATTTATAGAGCACAGGCATTTAGCATAATTCTTAAAGGCCCTAGGATTTTTGAAAATGGTAAATGAGCCTGGCTTCAACTTAAAGTCACCAGCTGCATTAGCCCTTAACAAGACAGTTAGCCTGTCGTTTGATGCTTTGAAGCCAGGTACCAACTTCTCTTCTCTGTGAAAGTCCTAGATGGCGTCTTCTTACAAAATCAGGGCTGTTTCATCTACAGTGAAAATATGTTGTTGAGTGTGGCCAACTTCATGAATGATTTTAGCTAGATCTTCTGGATAACTTGCTCCGGCTTCTACACCAGCCCTTCCTGCTTCTTGTTGCTGTTTTATGTTGGAGAGCTGGCTTCTTTGCTTAAACCTCATGAGCCTACACCTGCTAGCTTCAGACTTTTCTTCTGTAACTTCTTCACCTCTGTCAGCCTTCATAGACTTGATGAGAGTTTTGGCTTAAGGGAATGTCATGGCTGGTTTGATCTCCTATCCAGACCAGTAAGACTTTCCCCATATCAGCAGTAAGACTGTTTTGCTTTCTTATCATTCATGTATTTAGCAGAGTAGCACGTTTAGTTTCCTTCAAGAACTTTCCCTTTGTGTTCACAATTGGCTGTTCCATGCAAAAGGCCTAGGTTTCAGCCTTTCTCAGCATATGACGTGCCTTCCTCACCGAGCTTGATCATCTCTAGCTTTTGATTTCAAGTGACATGTGTGTGGCTTTCTGTTTCACTTACACACTTCCAGGCCATTGTTGGGTTATTACTTGGCCTAATTTCAATATTGTTGTGTCTCAGGGAATAGGGGGGCCCAAGGAGAGGGAGAGAGATGGGGGAACAGCAGGTCAGTAGAGCCATCAGAACACACACACTATTTATTGATTAATTTTATAATCTTTTATGAGCATGGTTTATGGTGCCCAAAACAATTACAATAGAAATATCAAAGATACTTTGTCACAGATCAACCTAACAAATATAACAGCAATGAAACTGTAATACAGTGAAAATTACCAAAATGTACACCAGAGGCATGACGTGAGCAAATACTGCTGGAATAATGATGCCAGCAGGGGCACCTGGGTGGCTCACTTAGTTGAGTATCTGAGTTTGGCTCAGGTCATGATCTCGCAGTTCATAAGTTAGAGCCCCTCATTGGGCTCTCTGCTCTCAACACACAGCCTACTTCAGAGCCTCTGTCTCCCTCTCTCTGTGTCCCTCCCCTGCTTGCGCTCTCTCTCTCAAAATAAATAAATAAACTTAAAAAAAAATGATGCCAACAGACTTGCTCGATTCAGGTTGCCACAGACCTTCAATTTGTACAAATTGCAATATCTGCAAAGTGCAGTAAAGCCAATCACAATAATAAAATGAAGTATGCCTGTATAATCATCTGAAAGATTTCTACTTCCTTCGGGAGCATCTCAGAAATGCTTACAGTTCTATGCGGAAGTGATTTAAATGAAATCAGGTACTTTTGTGTTACGGGCTTAAAAAAAAAATCAAACTTCTTGGTATTGCAAATTGTAGAGTTAAGAATTTTGGATGATTTAATGGTTCGAGTAACATGACCTGTTGAAATGTGTGATTTTCCAAGGCTGCCAGGGTCCATTAACATTTTTGGACAAATAATGTATGGAATTAAATTTTGTAGTTAGATACAGGCTCTCTACATACTATCAATACTCTGGCTGTAAAGTAAGTTGTGACTTAAAGGAAATGAACCTACTGAAACGTGTGTCTGTCTGTATTGCTCCATCAAAGCACTAACTTCATGCTTTTTTGTTTTGTTTTGTTTTGTTTTTGACGGTGCCATAAACCTCAACCTTCTGAGGACTCACCTTTACCGTTGCAATTTATGGCATTTAAACTCTTTAATGTGGCCTACCTCCCCACCCCCACCCAACCTGGCCTTTATCTGTTTTCACCCTTGTGTCATGTTCTCTTGCCATTTCCTACTTCATTCTTTAGGAACACATGAAAACTTGTACTTCACAGGTGCCTGGGTACCTCCATTGGTTAAGCATCCGACTCTTGATTTGGTCTCAGGTCATGATCTCATGGTTCACGAGTTTGAGCCCCATACTGAGAGTACAGAGGCTGCTTGGGATTCTCTCTGTCTGCCTCTCTGACCCCCCTCTCTCAAAATAAATAAATTAACTTAAAAAAAAAAAAACATGTACTTCATACTTTCATGCTGTTGCCTCTCCCAAGAAATTCCTTTTCCTCCAAATTTTATTTTATCATTCAAGTCTTCTCCCAGGTGTCATCTGACTTGAAACTATCTCTGACCAATGCTGCCAATTGACCTGCTTGGAAAGAGTAAATCACTCCTGCTTTTCTATACTTGCAAATCCTGTTAATGTGCAATGTATCATAAAGATTAGCCTCCATGGGGAAGAAGTAGGACTCGTTCATCCTTTATCTTAGATTTTCTTGGGTCTGATTTTAACCATTATCAAGCTAGTTACATGCACTCATATCCTCATCTCCAAATCAGGTTCTTCATAAGGCAGTACCTTTACCCAAGGCACTTTATCATCTTTACCCAATATCTAGTCCTTTTCCCCAGACATAACCCCTTTTAGCTATTTGTCTTTATTTTCTACCTAGGTAATATGCTCAAGCACTTTAAAAAAAATTTTTTTTTACATTTATTTATTTTTTGAGAGTCAGAGAGAGACAGAGCATGAACGGGGGAAGAGGAGAGAGAGAAGGAGACGCAGAATTGGAAGCAGGCTTCAGGCTCCAAGCTGTCAGCACAGAGCCCCAAGCGGGGCTCAAACCCACAAATGGGGAGATCATGACCTGAGCCGACGTCAGACGTCCAACCGACTGAGACACCCAGGCGCCCCCAGACACTTTTTTTTTAACCTCAACTCATATCAGTTGGCTTATTTTTATGGAATATGAAGAATTGATCCTTTGTTTTTTCCATACGTTGGAGAGATCAATCAATAACCAATAATCTTAATAGTAAAAATAGAATGAAGCAGTGTTAATGAACTTGTAAGAAATGATTTTAAACATATGTTTCTAAACTGAAGCCTCCCAGAAGGAAATTCAATTCACGATTCAAATGAATTCTCTTCTTACACAATTGTAACCAACCACACTGCCCCATATCACTGCTGTGTTACCAATTTCCAGTTATGTGACCTGTTGAATGTAATCCATTATTATTTTTTCTTGGAGCTTTCTGATTCCCTGTTTTCATTTAAAATGGTTTTTAGGTCTGTGGCACAGGTCATTCTTAAGTTGTTTGCTTTCACGTTTCTGTGTTATAATGTTTCTTGGTTCTAATGAGGTGTTCCTTTCTTGGATTCCATTTTACTGTGTTACTGTAGGTTATTCATGTCTGAAGAGCAGACAGAAGGGATGTAAACTGGCCTTGTTCCTAATATCTAAAAATATTTTAATTTTCACTTACAGTGAGTTATTAATTTAACCAGTTGTGGAATTGGGGCTGAAATCGCTCTAACCAGAACCTTTGAAGTTACTGGTAAAAATATTTTTCATCATTCGTGCATCCTAAGGAACTGTGGTGATCTCATTTTCTTTTTTTTTTTTTTTCTAATGTTTATTATTTATTGAGAGACAGAGCACAAGTGAGGCAGAAGTGTTAGAGGGAGACATGGAATCTGAAGCAGGCTCCAGGCTCCGAGCTCTCAGCACAGAGCCTGATGGGGGGTTCGAACTTGTGAAATGTGAGATCATAACATGAGCTGAAGTTGGATGCTTAACTGACTGAACCACACAGGCGCCCTGGTTATCTCACTTTCGTTTCTTTCTGCATGTCCTGGGTTAGTTTGGTAGATGATCAAATTTGTTTTCTTTTTCATTTATCCTGATGAGCCCTCAGTTGATGATTTCCTACTGAAGGTCCAGTTGTATAATCAACTATGAATTTCTTTTCTGTTATTAATACTTTGACCATTGCCATATCACATATCCCTCACCCCCGCCTTTTTCTGGAACTTCCCAACCAGTTGGAGCCCCAGGGTAGATTTTTTTGCTCTCCATGTCTTTTAACTTTTTTCTTGTATTTTCCTTTCATTAAAAAAAAAAAAAAAAAAAAAAAAAACATTCTTGTTTTATGGTTGCGAATATTTCTTAGATTGTATCTATCAGGCTTTCTATGAATCTTTTTCAATTTAGCATTTATGTTTTATATTCCCAGTGTTTCTCTTATGTCTGCTGTATTCTTTTATAACTGTGTGTTCTTATTTTATAACTGCAAGACATTCTCAAATCTCTGTAGCCCATTAATTAGAGTGACTGTAAAGTACCCTTTGGCTCATTAATAATGGCAGTTTTATCTTCAGTATTGATCTATACATTCATCCTGATTTTTCTCTTTTGTGCTATTGTTTACCCCAAATTATCTTACGATCCTCAGGCGTATATTTACAGTATATAGATGTCCTGTAGTCTTTCCCATAATAGGATGGCGCAGTGCTGATTGAATGTTCTGAATATGTCACATGGGTGTCCACTACTTCAGAGTATGGGGATAGAGAGAAACTAGCTGTCCTTACCTCAGTTCCAGCACATTCCCATCTAAAACATAACGGAGAAGAGTTCTGCTCTGAGTTACCAACTACACTCAGCCTACTTATCCAGAGACATTGTTCAATTTCCTTATAGCTAGAATCTCAGGTTTTCTTTGGGGTATGGACTATTACCATGTTGCTAACCTTGCTGCCCTTAAAAGAGCATGAGGCCATTCGACACAGTGTTTTCCACTGTGAATTACAGTCACTCAATAGCTTCACACTCTACTTTTTACGTTACTTCTCACTCTCGCTCTGTCTATATCCCATTTGCAGATCTGAAATTCTTCTGAGGCTCCATCAGTGCTTTTTCCACCTTTTTATTAATTCATCCATGTATTTATAAAAATCTCTGATCCATATATATACCCCACTTTGAGAAAATTTTCTGAATTTATTGCTTTTTTCCCCCTGTACTCTCATTTAAATATGATTCGGAGAGGAAGATACTAAGTACAGAATATCAGTCCCTATTAAACAAAAATCCTTTTTTTTTTAGTCCTCAGTGCCTCATGTAATAACAGATGAATAGTATTTGCCTAAGAAATATTTGTTGAACCCAACTGAACACACAGAAAATAAGACAAATTGCATTATAGCTTTATCTTGCTTTTCTATTGATCAGGCTTGACAGGAATGATGGTGTTGTTTTTGTTTTCAATCTTGTTTACTTCTTTACTTCTGCTTGCAACTTATTTTTCCTTTCCTTCCCCTAAGGTCTTCTGTTCAGTTTCTCAAATTCCACCATTGAGCATGGTCTATAGCTATGGGGAGGGAATGTTTTCAGCTCTCTCTTTCTCTTGGTAGAAATTCCTGTGACTCCCATTCATTTTTCTTTTTAGATCTTTGCTTCTGATGCCACATATTTAAAATGTGGTTGTTTTGACAAATCAACATCAAAGACCTTAGAAGAATGCATAAATTTTCTTGTATAGACTCAAGTTGGGGTTAAATTCTTTCTTTCCTCTCATTAAGTTTGTAATTGAAATGCTTATAGTTGAGAGTTGTTACCGAAGAGACCCTAGAGAAAGATTCACTCAAATTTAAAGATCATTTTCTTTGTTTTTGAGGCAATTGAACTATGTATTATGTGGTTTTTATTTAAACAAGATAAGTAGGATTTAGAAAAGTTCTAAATACATCTAGAGCAATATAGACAGATATTTAAAGACACACATAACACTTAAAGTAT
Source organism: Panthera pardus (assembly GCF_024362965.1). Lineage (NCBI taxonomy): Eukaryota > Metazoa > Chordata > Mammalia > Carnivora > Felidae > Panthera > Panthera pardus. Next base: position 139,846,338 of record NW_026526765.1, on the reverse strand, counting down.
CTTCATTGTTTGGGAGAGTGACTGAAATGTTCTCTGTGCCAAACTGTGGAGCTAGGCTTGAAGAGTCAACAACATAGGAGGAGAGGTTGTCACGTGTCACCAATGCTTTATTTCTGCCTTCCTTTTTCTCTTCCTAATCCACTCCTTTGTGCCTTTCTGAAACCATCTGAAATTGGTGAGTTTGAAGACCTTGAAAACCAGACCCCAGTTGGGAAAGCTAGGAAGGAGGGATGGAAAGGAGGTCAAGACATGACTTTTCTCCCAGAGACTACTTTTGTCCAGTTCTCTCGCCCAGCATATTACCTATTCTGTGCAATCAGTGCTCTCTGCCAGGGAAGCAGATGGAAATCCATGCTTACATGGTCTGAGTGGAACACATATAAATAGATAATTCCAATCCGTTAATAAAATAATGAAAGGATATAATAAAAAGGAATTAACAAAAGGATAAAGCCACGTGAGAACATAGGTAAAGGATCTCCTAATTCCTTTTTTCATTCTGGGTAAATCTGTTTGTCCCAAATTTCACTCTAATGATGACTCTACATCGTCTTTATTTTTATTCTTCGTAGTTTAGTATTTATAGAATTAAGAGAAATGACTTTTGGATTTCCACAAATAACTTAGATCACATGATCACTTCATTTCTGCCAAATCTGCTTCTCTTTTACGAAGATATTTAGGGCTATTCCCCAGACGTGAAAACCTTGAGCTTATGCGATTCCTAAATCACAGTTACCATTATTCTTAATTATTCTACAATCAAACCATAGCTTCTTTTGTATGTGATGTTAACCAGAACCTGCTAGAATCATCAAGCACTTCACCTGCCCTTGTCCTTTCTTTAAATCTCTCTGCCAATGCCATTAGCAGAGTCCTCTATCAACCTGAGTAGCCACAATTAGACAGATGGCTCAGTTTCATGTTTGTCCTTTGTGTCTAACGGTTAGGTGTGCCTGTTCTTCGACTGATGACCAATGTCTTGTTTCTTCTCACCTCCCAATATCTGCCAATAATCTGTCCCTCTAGTCCTACTTTCTCTCATTTTGTTTTCTCTTTAATTCCATTGTGCCTGTGATTATGATTCCTTTCGTCGCAATATGATACTTTAAAAGAGTTTCGGGAAACACTGAAGCGTAATTATAAGGACACAGTGTATTCCTTGTCTAGCTAATTTATTCCTCTCTCGCTTGGCTGCCATAGAATCTAACCAGCCAAGCAAATAAACCTCAGCACCTTTCAATATGTTCTCCACATGGCAGCTCTAAGAATTACTTATATTCTTTCTTTCTAACTGTATTTAACCAGTGTTATTTATTTTATTTTCAAGTTATAAAATGTTTCACACATGACAGAAAATAAATAAATTAATGTAATGAATGTAACCCAGGCTTAACAAATGTTAACCCTTTATCAAAATTACTTGGCATCAAGTTTTAAATTATATTTTTCACGTTTATTCATTTTTGGGGGGGGGGACAGAGAGCGAGCGGGGGAAGGACAGAGAAAGAGACACAAACACAGAATACCAAGCAGGCTGCAGGCTCTGAGCTGTCAGTTCAGAGCTGGGTGCGGGGCTTGAGCTCACAAGTGGTGAGATTAGGACCTGAGCCGAAGTTGGAGGCTTTACCAAGTGAGCCACCCAGGCGCCTAGACTTTACATCAAGTTTTAAAAGAAATAAAGTGTTTTAGCTGTAGGGCTGCTGCCTCTTGATAATCCATTCCCGTTTATCTTTGCCTAAACTTGGCGTGTATTATTTTCACATTATATAAATGAAACCACCCTTCTCTATATAAACAACACAGACACACTGAGTATGTATATTTTAACTTTTTTACATTCAACATTAGTTTTTTGGGATTTACCCCTGCTGATAAATATAGTTCTAGTTACTTCCTTTGAACCACTTTAAGTTTTCATACCCAGTCACTCGCTAACAGATATTTAGACTGTTTCCCGTCTTATGCTATGAGAAAACAAACAGCCTGCAAGGAACTATGCTTCTTCAACCCTATGCACATCTCTTCAAGTTCCTCTGGAGTAGTGTAGGCTTTGTTCATAAAAGACCTATATTGTAGGATATGGACCTTACCCACTTTATAGGATGTTGTCAAACATTTTCTCAACAGACTGAATTGATATAGGCGTTAGCAATGTATGAAGTTCCCGTTTATCCACCACATCATCATCATCGGTTGGAATTATCAGATTATTTTGTTTTCACAAATATTGAGTAAGAAAGGCTATTGCATCTGTCTCAGTTTGTCCTCCCTTGATTACTTGTGAGGTTGTTGGCATTTTCATTATTTTTGGAAATTTGGCATTTGCGTTGTGTCAGTTACTTTTTCATCATTTTTTTCCAGTTTTCATGTGTATATGTGTACATAAACTCTAAAGTTTGCTTCATTCTTTTTTTTTTCGCCTAAATTAGTACTGATACAATAGTGTTTTAAGAAAAATTTAGATTGTTTTGGCTTAGTGTTTGTAGAGCTGTATCAGGTTTCATGAGACTATTTGCCTGATGTATCTTATGGGTGTCACTTTATGTCAATCCATGTCCCTTTTTGAATAAATTATTGTAATCTACTTATATCTATTATGATTACTAATATATTTGAAGTTTTTCTATCTTATGCAGATTTTTGTTTGCTGTGTTCTTTTTTTTCCGCCTTTTTAGAATTTGCTAATTTTTTCTTATTTGCGTTTTCATTATTTTATTATTTCATTATTTATTTCATTATTTCATTATTTTAGAAAGTATACATTTGTCTATTAATTCAGTAGTGTCCCTAAAATTTTTTCATATGTGTTCTTGACTCAATGAATCATAATCAGTATCAGATAGCTAGTGATTCCTTATGCACACACAAATACTGTGAGCTGAAAATGCTTTCACTCTTGATTGTTCTCCAATCAGATGTCACTTTCCCTAGTATTTTACCTACACATTTTTCTCCTCTCTCAAACTAGTCATTAGTATATTATTGTTTTGTAATAAATGCACACTTTTATTATTTTACAATGTCTCTGCTCATCTATGCTGCTTGTATTCCAGCCCTTTCTCCTGGTTTTTTACTTCTTTCTGAATTGTCCTTTATCAGTACTTTCAACACTGAGCTGTGGAAGGCACACTCTCTTAGACTTCATTGTCTAACAATGTCGATTTCACCCTCACTTTTACAAAAGAGTTCAGCTATATTTCCGATGGCTTTCTTTCATTATGAAACATATTCCTAAATTTTCTTTGACTTCTCTTGCTTGTTTCAAAATCAGTCAGCCTGATTTTTGTTACTCAATACATACTTGGTGCCTCTTGTTTTATTGCTGTAAAATTTTTTATCATTACTTTCTTAGGAGAAGGAGACATTTCCTCCTTTTCTCGCAGGGTTTTTCTAGCTGATTGAGGAATTAAATTGATGTGGGATAGATTAACAAGAAAACAAACAAAAAATGTTTATTATGTGTACATGGAAGTCCAGTAATGAAATATACCCAAATAGATGACTAAGGCAGGCAGTTTTTATACATTTTAGACAAAGAGAAATGAATTCTTTAAGAATCGACAGGATAAAAAAAAAGCAGATGTTTGAGAACTTTAATTAGTTAAGGAATTCTAAGCAGAATTTGGGCTCAGGTGATAAACTGGTAAAAAAGTAACAAGATTTTTTTTTCTTCCAAGATTTTATTTAAATTCAGGTTAGTTAACATGTAGTGTAGTCTTGGTTGTAGGAGTAGAATTTAGTGATTCAGGTTTGTTTCTACAGTTTTCTTGTCTTTGAAGTTCCTATCTATGGGGATAAGGTTGCCTTTTTACTTCTTAGTACAGGGAAGGTGCTTTTGATACAAAAGATTTATTTTCTGCTTTCATGGGACATAGGAGGGTTTGAGTGTCCTTGTGGCCTGGTTCCCAAGTAACCACTGGGCTAGTTCCCAAGTAGCTTCGATGCAAAATAATTAATTTGCCATTGTGGTTCCGTTTGGGCAGCCTGTCCTTGACTCCTCCACTCTTCTGTGTTCTGTGTTTTCATTATGGTATGTCTGACTGTAGGTTTGTTTCTATTGTCCTGTTGAAACTCTTTCAGTTTGTGTACTTCTTGAATCAGGTGATGCTTCCATTCTTGAAAAGTAGCCATTCATTGTCTCTTGGAACATCGCTTCTCTCACTTCTGGAACCCTTGAAAAATATGATACTTGATCAGCACTTGGCAAGGACTCTCCCACCTGACTGCTAGCTAGCTCTCAGGCCTCACATGGTGCTCTTCAGCCTAGAGTATTCTTTTTTTGCTCACCCTCAGGCGCTGTCTTCTGTTGAAGGACCTCTGTCAGGCTCTTTCCTGAGTGGACTTCTGGAATCACGCCTCTCCTACTAGTTAACAGCCACTCATCCTTCAGGAGGCCTTGCTGACTTTTCTGATGAGGTGTTTTTATTCTCCTCTTATAGTATCTTGATTTGTCATTCAGAACTCCTGGGGCATTTGTACTGTGACTGTTGTTTGTTTGAGTATCTAATTAAAGCCAGGCCCTTGCGCTAGATTCCCTGTTCCCTGAGAGCGGTAAGGGTGATGCTTGAACCACACAGGTTTGAATCAGGTGGGTCCACTTATATGCTGATTTTTTTTCAATAAGTACAGTACAATAGTGTAAATGTATTTCCTTTTCCTTAGGATTTCCTTAATAAACTCTTTTCTTCAGCTTACTTTGTTCTAAGAATACAGTATATAATGTATATACCATACAGACTGTATGTTAATCAACTGTTAATGTCATCAGTAAGGCTTCCAGTCAATGGTGGGCCATTCGTAGTTAAGTTTTGGGGACTCAACTGATGCAACTGATGCAAATCTTTGGCTACACAAAGAAGCACCCCTAAGACCTGTGTTGTTCAAGGGTCAACTACATTTTGTCGGTTTTAGTTTTTTATTCTGTTGGCATTTTGTAGGCACTCAGGAAATAACAATGTAGAGACTAAAACCAGGCAGGAGCTACGAAACTACAGTAAAATCTTGGTTTGTGAGCATTATTTGTTCCGGAAACATGCTTGTAACCCAAAGCACTCGTCTATCAAAGCGAATTTCAAAAAGCCATTGGCTCAGCTGTGATCATGTGACATTCGGCATCACATACTGCTCGTATTGCAAGGCATCACTCGTTTACCAAGTTAAAATTTATTAGAAATGTTTGCTCGTCTTGAGGAACATTCACAGAACAGGTTACTCTCAATCAAGGTTTCACTTGTATCAGAGACCCGGGCAGTCCTAATTCATCTTTGACTATGAGCTTCACTTCCTTCAGAGTAGACCAGCTTTCCCTCCTTCTCTGCAGATATTTAATGCGATAAAAGCCTCAGGGTCAGTAGTCTCCCCATGTTAAATAGCATACAGTGCCTGTGAGCCGAAACTGTCCCTCTATCTCTCACATTGTTTAGGTGCCCTGCCACTTGAATTTCCAGGGTGTCTGGGCTAGAGCTGCAGAATGTGGAACCAGCTCTGGATCATTTCTGGAAAGATCCCTTGTCCCCTCTTTTATTCTAGAATAACTGAGTAGATGTGTCTTTTAAAAATAACAACTTCAGGAATCAAATAAGATATAACATGTTTTCATTCACTGTTAAACTGAAGAAATAACCCTCGATGCATTTATTTAACGAGTATTTATTGAGCCCCTTTTGAGTGCCATTCACTACGTTAGGCCTTTAGGTTACAAGAGTAAAAACGAACAAGGTCTCTGATCTCACTGAAATTAGAGTCTAGAGAGGGAAGACTATTCCAATACTCTTACTACTAAACAGTCAAAAAGTATGTGAATGCTTTGAATGAAAGAAATAGGGTTTCCTGGGAATATTTAACAAATTAACATGACCTCTATGGGAGAGTGCAGTCAGATGGTAGTAGTAGGAGGAGGAAATTGCAGTAGTATTGTTACAAAGACTTATTGTGACTTGACACAGCATCTCAAGAAGAAAAATTAGTATGTGCAAATGTCCTGTGGCAGGAAGCAGACTGGCAATGATGAGGGTCTAAAAGAAGACCTGAGAGGTTTGAGAACAGAAAGGAAAAGGGAAATTTAGGGGCACCTGGGTGGCTCAGTTGATTAAGTGTCCAATTTTTGATTTTGGCTCAAGTCATGATTTCATGGTTCATGAGATCAAGCCCCTCACACTGGGCTCTGCATTGACTGCACAGAGCCTGCTTGGGGTTCTCACTCTCCTCTCTCTGTCTGCCCCTCCCCCTGCTCGTGCATGCGCATACTCTCTCTCTCTCTCCCAAAATAAATATTTTTTTTTAAAAAAGGGGGATTTATTAGAGTTGAGGTAGTCATTTGAAGAGGAGAGATGGTGGTGATGTGTTATCTCTGTACAGTACAATTGCGACTTGTACTGGCTAAAAAGGACCAAGTGTTATATTTTCAGAAATTTTGTGTGAGCCACCTGCTGAATACCCATTATTAAAAATAGAAGTATATAAACTCATATTAAATAAATTACATTAAAAATAAAGGTTGTCTAATTATCCCAAGTCATTCGTAATTATTTTACTATATTTTACTGTTATTTGTGTTCCTGGGGTTATCTATTCTTTTTTTAATTATTTTTTTAATGTTTATTTATTTTTTGAGAGAGAGATTGACAGAGCATGAGCAGGGGAGGGGCAGAGAGAGAGGGAGACACAGAATCCGAAGCAGGCTCCAGGCTCTGAGCTGTCAGCACAGAGCCTGACATGGGGCTCACACCTACGAACCGTGAGATCATGACCTGAGCCAAAGTCAGACGCTCAACTGACTGAGCCACCCAGGCGCCCCTCTCCTGAGTTTATTTTTGCCTATTCTGTCCGCATGGTAGAAACATCTTATAATGATGTGCAACTGTGCATTACTTTCCAACCTCACACACAGTGATGTCACATTTACTGACTTGAAATTGACCACAGTGGGAGTTTACACCAAGGAAATTGGCACACTTTTCAAATCAGAACTCCCTTATACCTGTAAAAACCAGCTGTTAAACATTGGCCAGCACAACACCGAGTGAGACTATACAAGACCTTGGAGACAGTGTTAAGAATTGATCTTTCTCACAGGAGAAATAAAGAGGCACTGAAAGGTTTTAAGCAGGGAGTCGACAAGAGCACATTTCTATTTTTAAAAAATCCACTGACGCTACAGAAATGAAAAGGGGAAGCAAGGTGACTTTGGAGAGCCCATATGGTAAATAATGGTGGCTCAGACTAGGACCAAAGAAATGAAAATGCAGAGAAGTGGATTTAATATATACAGTATTTAGGAGCTAAAATAGAAGGCTGAGCTCTGGCAGCAGTAGCAAGAAGCAGTCACTTAAGACCCTCATGAGGAAGAAGTGAAATCTCTACCTCTTCCCTAAATTCTGGATGCTTCGGATGTTTTCATTTTGAGCCCAATTCTGCCACCATGTGTCAAAGAGCCAACTTCACAGTTGAACAAACCTAGGCCCGAATTAGGAGAGAAAAATCTGCATATGGAGATGTGAGATAAAAAAGACTATCTCCCTACAAAAATGAATTATTTAAAAAGTAATCTGGGGGCGCCTGGGTGGCTCAGTCGGTTGAGCGTCCGACTTCGGCTCGGGTCATGATCTCGCGGTCTGTGAGTTCGAGCCCCGCATCGGGCTCTGTGCTGACAGCTCAGAGCCTGGAGCCTGTTTCGGATTCTGTGTCTCCCTCTCTCTGACCGTCCCCCGTTCATGCTCTGTCTCTCTCTGTCTCAAAAATAAATAAAAGTTAAAAAAAAAATTTTTTAAAGTAATCTGTAACCTTTCCGTCTTCATTGATGGCAGCCCTGAGAATGGACTCGGAGATCTCTGACCCAGGGAGTGTAAATGACTGTGTTCTGATACCCAGCATTTGAGCACATGCTTTGCTTCCCACGAGCTGCCCCCCAGACAATGACTGGACAGGACTGAGACCCTAAGGCAAGCCTGTTATGGGTGATGCTAGATACCTTCCATGAGTGGCTTTAACACCGTGACCCCCCGGTGACCTTGCCAAACATCCTTAGAAGTGCATTGCCTTAGGTGCTCCCTCCGACTTCTCTGTCTTCACATCAATTCTCCTTCACTAGGTAGGGGCATGCATCATGGTCTGATGGTTCTGCAAGACTCATTGATGCCCCTGACTCTGCCTTGTGTCTAGGGCAGGTCTCGAGATTCTGTAACTTGAGTCCCTCCTCCAAGTGATAGCACACATCTGTAGCGTAAGTTCCCGGGTCCAAGTCCCTGCCCCCTTCCCCAGAGTCAAACAGCTGAGGTTCCTACCCCTTCTCAGAAGCAGGAGACTGTTGCCTGTGTCTTAGATGTTACAGGTGTTTTTTGTTTTTTTTTTTTAACCTCTTCCTTTAATGCTTAAGTGATCTGTTTTATAAGGGACAGAGATCTGGGAAATACCTGGGGTTTTATGCCTGTGTGCCCAGGAGGGACTCATTCATTCTATTCTCACCCTCATCACCCCATGTGAGAGGCCCATGGAATGAGTGAAGACAGACTGTTTTGTGTCTGAGCTCCTGGGAATTCTAAATTGTCATGATAGCACATACACCACATTTAATTATTCATTCAAGTTCTAGCTGTTTCCGCACTTTCACGGAGGCTGCCTGTTCCCTGTGATTTGCAAAAGGTGAAGCAGTCGTTGTGTCCTTTCTCTCCATAGAGGGCTGGGGACTCTTTCCGGTTCAGTTCATTGGGAATCCTTGTGATCTCAGTTCTGTGATGGTCTCAAGAAAAGTGATGATTTTGCAGAGTATCTGGCTTTTCTCATTTTTAGCACGAGATTAGTGTTTGTCCCATAGGTTTCTACATGCTGAGCTGGGAGAAAGTCCCCACCCCTTGATATTAAAAATAAGTTATGTTTGTGCATCAGGGTTTTTATCTTTGGTGGGTTCAGCAGAGTCGGGAATAGAATGTGTACGTAAGTCATATATTATATGGCGGGCATATGAAATCCTTAGGTTATCAAACAGTCGACGCTCCTATGGTAACCATTCTATAAATTTCTTTAATGGTAACATTGAGCAACAGTGGACTCCAGTATTCATTAAGACTCACATAGCCGATTACAGCTAGACAGGGAGACATCGTTTCTAGGATGTTTTGCTTCGGGTCATTCTTCACCACAGTTACCTTGTCCTTTCCACCAGGTGGTTGACCAGATTGACACCCTGACCTCTGACCTACAGCTGGAGGATGAGATGACCGACAGCTCCAAGACGGACACCCTGAATAGTAGCTCCAGCGGCACGACGGCCTCGAGCATAGAGAAGATCAAAGTGCAGGCCAATGCCCCTCTCATTAAACCCCCCGCACACCCCTCTGCTATCCTCACCGTCCTGAGAAAGCCAAACCCTCCGCCGCCTCCCCCACGGTTGACACCTGTGAAGTGTGACGACCCCCAAAGAGTGGTGCCAGCCGCCAATCCTCTAAAGACCAATGGAACCCTTCTGAGAAACGGAGGCTTGCCAGGGCCGCCGAACAAAATTCCCAACGGAGATGTCTGCTGCATCCCCCCCGGTACCTTGGACAAGGCTCCAGCACAGCCTCTGATGCACAGACCTGAAAAAGACAGGTGTCTCCAGGCAGGACCTCGGGAGCGAGTTCGGTTTAATGAGAAAGTGCAGTACCATGGCTACTGTCCGGACTGCAACCCCCGGTATAACGTAAAAAACAGGGAGGTCCACTTACACAGCGAACCTGTCCACCCACCGGGAAAGCTTCCTCACCCAGGCCCCCCGCTTCCTCCTCCACCCCATCTCCCTCCTTTCCCCCTAGAGAATGGGGGACTGGGAATAAGCCACAGTCACAGCTTCCCCCCTCTCAGACCTGCAACTGTGCCTCCTTCCACTGCACCAAAACCACAGAAGACGATCTTGAGGAAATCAACCACTACCACAGTGTGATGTATGCCATTTCAAAAACTTTTTGTGTTTTTTTTTAATTTCTATATTATAAACATAAAATAATAAATAAGGAGCACTTTCTACTCAAGCAATAAAAAGCCCAAATATATTAATTCTGCATTCAGCAAAGTGGCATAAAAAAAACCACCTGGTAAGTATGCCGTGTGTTGTTTCTATCCCAGGTTTACGTTATTTAAAAAGTTGCATCACCAGAAACCACAGAACCATGAAAAGGCTGAAGATGTTGTGTGTGTGTGTGTGTGTGTGTGTGTGTGTGTGTGTGTGTGTGTTTAACTGACCTGTGATAAACAGTGACCTGCAGGTTTCAAATAGTTTGGTTTACTATAAGAGATGGAATTAGATTCATTTTATTCATGCCTAACTCATCTATGCATTAATTACATATCACCCCCCCCCCCAACTTCAACCCGATGCTTTTTAGGAAGAAATTTTAATACTGAAGGACTATTTTGTTATTTTTTTTCTAAAGATGTTTGTCACTAGTTTTACATTATTAAATGCTGAGAACAATACCAAAAAGTTTATTTTCTATACTATACAATTATATGTTCAAGCTATCTATGTAATGAAAGATTTTGTCTGTGGAAATGTCATGTGTCAATAAACAACAGTACATCATGGCAAAATCAGATGTTCCTCAGAATTAAAATGCAGCAGTGGTTCATTTCATCCCTACTCATTTCACTGAAATGGGTAGCTATTCTGACAGAGTGTGGAGAAGATTACAGTGAGCATATGCCAGAATTTTCCAAGTTCATTCTCATAGTCAGGTCATAAGTAGTACTTCACGCATTTTCATAGGATGTATTGTGGTCCCCCCAAGACCGTATGTAGAGTGTCCCATTGACCCAGTACATGGCCAAGCCCTTTAAGGCCCTCCTCACACTGAGCATTCCTCCAGGACACACCATAAACCAGTATGTTGAAGCAGTGGGATGGTTTGCCTCCTGCATCAGCAAGCTCTCTGCCTTCCAAGGAAATCCCTATTTATCAGAACTACAGCGGAAAATAAAGACGCTTCTGGAATAGGATGTTTTTAGTATCAGCCTTAACGCTGTTTCCCCTCAGAGTTGAAATATGTCAGGGGTCTTTGTCATATTTTAGGAGGAAGAGAAGAAATCCTTCCCTCCTAACATCTTACAAAAGCCCTCTCTTAAGTCTAACTTGCCAGCTTACGTCACTTACCCATCCATGGACCAAGTTAACTTCCCAACTACTGTGATGTGGACTGATCGGATATTTTGTGAACTAGAAATGAGCTTATCTGTCCTAGAATTATGAAAACAGGTGCATACCTGAACAAAAGTTGTCCATGACGTGGCAAGAGTAGAGGGATTCATCTTTGGTAGAAATTCGTTTATTGCGCAGCTTAATAAAGAATGCTTTAATCTTTTAGACTATCTGGCTTTTGATCTCAAAACTTTAATTTTTTGTTGCTACAGGGAGATAGTCATATTTCTTTGTCACCATTTTCAAGCCGTATTATGGTAATTTGGAATCCTGTTTTTCACAACTTCCTTTTAAAAGATGATAGCATACCTTAGGCAGATTAACAGAAAAAAAAAGGCATTACTTTTTGAAGGAACAATTTCATGAGTAAAAAAATAGAGGATGTCATGTTGCAAATTTACTCAGCATGATTTTCTTTCCTGTGTGTGTTGGCAATGAAGATAATGCAAGCAGAATAAATCCAGTGTTGTTGTTTTTTTTTTTCCAGAAAGTTACAGAACATAAGACCAATTATAAAGACAGGCCATCATCTAAAATTTATTAATTGTTTGATAAGTATATTTAATAAATCTGACCCAAGTAAATAAAGAATTGACTCACCAAATACCAAAATATTATATTGTTAACATTTTCATGCATTCATTGAGGCTTGATATAAATAAATCCAAGATTTCATCATCTTTCTAGGTTTTAATAATTACTCTCTTTCCAATGTGTATACATTGTTAGACCATGTAGTGTTATAAACAGTCTTTGAATACATGCAGCTTTCTCCCTTCAGCCCATCTTCCTTCCACAGCCAGTTATGTGTGACCTAATAATTAGCTTTTAGTTCAAAACACTGACACATGTCAATGTCTGGGAGCCAATATGGATCTCAACGTAGAGCTTCTTAACAGCCACAAATCATGCACAGAGTAGACAACTCCATTGCAATAAAGCAGATTGAATAAGCTGAATAATTCATGCTGATCCAGTAAGGACATTGAGCCAGATGCTTAGATACAACCAGTAAGGTTCAAATTCACATCTCTTCTTCCAAGTATAGACCAAAGGTACCCCATGGGAAATCATCTTTTTAAGTGTGATTGGTGACATATGCCAAAATGACAATACCTGCTTTTGTTCAACACATTTACAAGTAAATTTTGGCCTGGAAAGCTGAATTAAATCCCAACCTAAAAAAGATAAGAGGTATTGACCTTCTTCTCTTATTACACTTTATTATATAATTAGCATTAATGTTAGATCATATGAGTGTTGGGACTTTCTTTTGAGTTTATTCCATATGTTATTTCATTTTTTTCATTAAGGTATGGAATATATTGGGGGTGCCTGGGTGGCTCAGTCGGTTAAGTGTCTGACTTCAGCTCAGGTCATGATCTCTTGGTTCATGTGTTCGAGCCTTGGGTGATGCTGTGCTGACAGCTTGGAGCCTGGAGCCTGATTTGGATTCTGTGTCTCCCTCTCTCCCTGCTCCTCCCCAACTTATGCTCACTCTCTCTCTCTCTCTCAAAAATAAATAAACATTTTTTTTAAAAAGTTATGGAGTATATTGGGCCAATGTATTTTTTCCCAACTGGTAATTTTGAAACATTCCCTGGAACTTAGGTCTTTAAATATATATAAACTTCTAAAACATGAAAAGCAATGAACATAGGGCATCATAATATTTGCCTGGAAACTTCTAATTAAAGTGTCATAAGTGGCAATGCCATTTCTATCATCAGAAAACATTGCTTTCCAAATTTAAATTCTGCCCATCATCCATTAAATCATCATAAAACAGGGCAAATAGTTGCTTTTCCTGAAGATTCCAAAGCAAAAATTCCTATTTCATACCCCTCAGGACAGTTCTTTTTCCCAGTGTGCATTCGGAGCCTTTCTTTTTCCTAAGGAGTATATACCCCCAAGTTAGCCTCCAACCTCTTTTGAAGGGGATGTTCCTACAAAAGGTATGAGGGGATTGCTGCTTATGGCAACACTCAGAGTGAAACATAGGTTTTTGTTTGTTTGTTTGTTTGTTGTTTTTAAAGTAGTATCTAGGGGCGCCTGGGTAGCTCAGTCTGTTAAGCTTCCGAATTTGGCTCAGGTCATGATCTCATGGTTCATGAGTTCTAGCCCCGCATTGGGCTCTGTGCTGAAAGAGGTTGGTGCCTGCTTCGGATTCTGTGTCTCCCTCTCACTCTGCCCGTCCCCTGCTGGCACTCTGTCTCTGTCTCTCTCAGAAATAAATAAACATTAAAAAAATGTTTTTGAAAGTACTATCTTTTAATTAAATTGGCCTAGGCAAGGGTTTGTCTTGCTAGTTTAAACGATTATCCCAATTTGGACTTAGGAGGTTATTGTATCTTATCTGAGAAAGGCAAAGAGAACGTAAAAAATTGACCAGAGTGCCCTTCCGTCTCTAAGTAGTTACAGCAGTTATAAAAGGAGATAAAACTGATTGTTTTTTTTTTTAGGTCATCCTTAAGCTAAATTTAAAATATCTGCTCAAAAATACAGGGCATGCCAAAAGAGAAATGTGCCACTCTTCCAGTTTGTTATTATATTCCTACCTTCCCTCATTAGCTTAACATTATTCTAGAAAAAAAAGAAAATGAGCCTGGTATTAACTGAAGTGGTTTAATTAACCTAAAAAGTCTTGCATTTGAATTTTGCCTGCATCTAATTATTTAATGAATAAAGGTCTAAGGCATGGTATTATTTGACTTTCTTTGGACACATCAGTAGTTGCCTGCTTTTGGCATTACCGGGAGCAGCGGCTATATACTGTCTATGCAAAACCTTTTATCTACAGATTCTAATTATATCAAATTAGAATTAATATTTATTAATATTAATAAATTCTACAAAATCTAATTTTTGGATGCTCCATGAAGAAAAGCCTGAGTAGTCCATGTTTAATCGCACTGGGAATGATGTAATCAAGTCACGAATTGGTGCCTTCCTTGACCAAACTTTTTTCCATGGAAAATACACAGTAATGCAATGTCAAGTGTGGCAGTTGTCCTGATTCAGTTTCTTTCCCCTGATTCTCTATTGGTAGCACATTTTGCTGCCCTTGAATTTGTAGCAGATTGCAGTGCGATGTACTTTGGTACATACTGATGATTTCTAAGTGAGGGAATGATTTATGAGCAATAAAGCTCTGTGAAAAGCCTGCATCTCATAATTAGATAAAATGCACAGAATCTCACAGTTACTAGACGCTGTCACCAAATCACACGACATTTTCCAGGTCGATTTGCTTTTTAGGTCGATTTAAGTTTTCAGACTAAACATTTTGGAGTTTTAGAATCGTTCAAGTTGCCCGATTCTGAAATAATGACAGATGGGTTACTTCCATGAGGGCACACAGTGGTGGTGAACATGAAACTGCAGGTAGGCACGTCTCGTGGGGCAGCAATTATGTAGGGTGTCATTATGTTGGAAGCCCTTGGATTTATCATTCTGGTCTTTTTGAGGAAAACACTAAAGTGGAACGTAAAGACGCTCTGCCAATAACCTTCTCTCAAATATTGCTTATAATTCTGACTTCTTAATCAAGGATAGGTAAGCTAATATTAACTGTTTTCTCAAACTTTACATACATGAGAGTTTCTCTAAGTTCTCATAGGAATGTATAAGACAGATGATATTACTCTGATTTTACAAGTGAAGAAATCCAGGACCTCAGTTTCAGTATTTTGCCAAAATCAACCCCTTAGTCAGTGACTGAGCTGGCATTTTATGCCAGCTTGACTCCCCATAATTTCTCCCCCATCACATCACCATTTAATTATGTTCTTCATTGCCCTGAACTTTGCAAATCTTTCCTTTATTCTGCGCAGCTATTTTGACGCTTGGAAGGGGTTACCTAATGCTATTTTGACATTCTTAATATGTTTGATCTTTGCAGAATATAAAAGGGATTTCAGGCAATTTAGCAACCGTCTAAAATGAATGAGCTGCTGAATAATGCCAGCCTCATTTTCTCGTGTATTATATCAGCAGCCTCACCTTTCAGGTTTTTTTTTCCCTAAGTTCAAAGACTATTATTTTGGTTTCTTTCCCTAAGAAGTTTTGATTTCTTAGTATGAATGCCTTTTGACCATGAACATGTCACTTCCATTACCTGTATTTCATTTGTAAATTTCATCTATTTGACATTGACCCGGGCACTAAAAATAGCAACTGATCCATTCCATGGAACCACTAAAGAACGAGCGCAATAGAGCTCTCTTTACTAAAAACTTTCCATCCTTTTGCTACTAGACTATAGATGTGATTTTCTATTGTTTGATAATGTAGTTACCAATTCTCCCAACCACCAAAGGGAAATTTGGACCAACTAAATAAAACAGTGGAGTGCCCTGGAGTAGGTTTGGGTTGATATTGACAAAACATGTGATATCTAACCCTCATCAGGGACTTCCTGTATGCCAAACATTCTTCTACGTGTTTTTATGTTGTATTTTCCCCTTGTAACACCATTTTTCCTCATAGCAACCCAATGTATTAGACACTATCATTATCTACATTTTACAAATGAGGAAATTATGGCACCAGCATCAGGCTGCCCAAGATTATAGAGCCAAGAAGTGGCCAAGCCAGAATTGCAAGACTGCCTAAAGCCTAGCCCCTGCATTGTGCACAGGTGACCTGTGCAGCTGAAGGTCCCTATTTCACTGGAACTTGTCTGAAGCTGTCAAAAGACATACCATGAGAGGAGAACAGTCTCTCTTTATAAGTCAAGATAGTCTAGGTGTGGTAGCAAACAACCATAATATCTCAGGAGGATCTGAGTTATTTCTTGTTCAAAGTTCATCTTAAGTCCAGGAGGCTCTCCAGGCAGCCATTCAGCAGTCCGGGCTCTACAGGTTTTGTAGGGACACCATCTGGTCAAGTGTCCGCTTCCAGGACCACCACAACAGAGGATGGAGCTACTTAACTTGTGCACTCATCTCAGCCTCTGTACATGTCACTGGCCAAAGCTAGTCACTGTAGTCCCCATATGCCCAAGAAAGGAAAGGAGATCTGCACATCCATGAGTACAAGTCGTACCTACCACTGTTCCTAAAGGGGTAATTTTTTGGTGTGTGTGTAATTCGAGTATATTATAGACTATTATAGACCCCTTCCCGTCCTTTCCTTTTCATATTACTTGATATTCATTTAATCTCATCATAAATTAGGATGACATCTTATTTTAAACAAAGATAGAGAGGAAAGAAATGGACTTAACAGCAGCCCTGCTAAAAACTTAGTGGAGGGAATTGACAGCATTTACTAAGATGAGGGATAAGTTGTATTATAGCCTTTAGCTACCATATTTACATTCTTTCTGAGGATACTCACCAACCTACATGTGATAGTTCAGCATTTTAGAATCGCGTACTAAATTTTCAGTAGTCGGGGTGCCTGAGTGGCTCAGTTGTCCATCAGACTTTGGCTTAGGTCATGATCTCACTGTTAGTGCATTAGAGCCCTACAGCAGGCTCACCGCTGTCAGCACGGAGCCCACTTGGGATCCTCCTCCGTCTCCCTCTCTCTCTCTGCCCCTACCCCGGTGGCACTATGTCAAAAATAAATAAACATTAAAATAAATAAAAATAAATAAATTTTCAGTAGTCAAATCTCTATAGATCCTTTTACAGGACGTTAGGTGACTATATGAATAATTACCTTTAGAAGAATAGATAAACCTAATTTGAAGACACTTATTTATCCAGAATAGTCCAAAGAAGTATGAAACTCCACTATAGAAATTTAGGTCATTGATGATATAAATTATGGCGTGTGTTTATAATATTCACTTAGGCAGCAGTGTGCTATGATAAAAATGTAAATTTGAAAACAGAATGCTTGGATTTGAGTCTCAATTTTTCCAACTCCCACATGTTCCTGGTCAAATTGCTAAACCAAGTCTAGGGCTTGCTTTAAAATGAAGATAAAAGTGCCCCTCTTTTCTACCTAATAAGGCTCTTGAATCATTATCCTCCCCTGTTGTATATTCTGGGATCACCCAACCCTTTTTATTTTTACATGTCAGGGGCGAGGACAGTAATATCAACAGGAGGATGTTGCAATTTCTGCACAAACCCTAAATGAACTTCTAAGGCATCAGGACCATACAAAGAAGCTCTTTGGTAGGCAGAAAGGCTGGAAGGGAAATCAGACAAAGTCACATGAATAGGCAACTTCAGGATTCAACAAGTCTGCAGAGCTACCGAATAGGCAGGATCACCAATGCATTCCACCTCATTCTTTCCAGATGTCATTTATTGGTTCCAACTCCAACTTCTTTTCAGTTCGTGTCTCTCTTGTGGTCACAAAATTAGAGATGATCTGCATTTCCCTTACTTAATTTTGTCTCTTACTTTGCAAAGTCTTAGATCTGTACTTGTTGCCCACACTGCCCCTTTCACACATCTTAGTTCTACTCTAGTCACCTTGACACACTTAACCATCCCCCACTGCTACCCAATTCGCTAATATTTTTCTGTTTCTCCTTAAAGTATACCACCTTCCAACATATTGTCATAAGGCCTTAATCATTTAATGAATGTGAAGTACCTTACGAACCTCAAACTTCAAACAAATGCCAATCATTGCTGTGATTTTGCCATGTTTTTTGTCAAATTACCCTGCTCCTTGTTAATCTGGTGGATTAATTTGTATTTGCCTAAATTCATGCAAATGGTATTTTATTCATGTCATTTATAAAGCAATTATTTTACTTGGATGTTTTTATACTTATACAATCAAGTAAACATGATTTTCTTAGAACTTTCCGGTTCATATGTAGAAGTCTCATTTTTGGTTTATTAAATTTTACTAATAAATTTTATTAAATTTTATTAATAATTAATTTTATAAATTAGCTAATTTTATGAATTAGTAAGTCAGAAAAGGCACATGAGAGAAATCCTAGGTGACTACAACAGAAAGCACAGCTCATTAAACTGTTTTGACAAGTGTAACTTAGTTTTAATCTTTTATGATAATATTTAATAGTACATGAATAAATTCATTTAGAATTTAATTTGTCAAACTAATTAAAGTCTAATACCATTAGGCCTTTATAAATCTTCGAAAAGTGTTTGTTTGAATAAGAGATTAAGTCATCAGGCTTTTGTTTAAAAAGAAAATGTCTATGTTTGTGATTAAAAACATCATTTATCAATGATATTATTAAAATCTGACAAAGCATTAACCATCGTTTTGCTTTAAGCAAAGTCTGTCATGTATTTGATTACATGTTTCAGTGAGGTATCTTTCACAAGGACTAAGAACTAAAATTTTTGATCATACTAATTTATGGATTAAGTATAAATAAATAAATAAATAAATATGGCTAATAACAGTCCAGAGTTATCATCCAGAACTTTTTCTACCAATTCCAACACTTCAAGACAAAAACAAGATATTTGGATTTACTTTACCTCCTTTTTAAAACTTCACAATTGTACCAATTGACAACTGTATTTTCCTTGCTATTTGAGATACACTACTGACATTCTGATTTTTTAATAGATTTCTAAGTGGATTTAATTATCATTACAGAGAATTAATATTAAAAATAGCTCCTCCAGGGGTACGTGGAGGTCCATTAAGTGTTGGACTCTTGATCTCAGTTCAGGTCTTGATCTCAGGGACTTGAGTTAGAACCCAGTGTTGGGCTTCGTGCCCAACTTAAAAAAAAAAATAGTTCCTCCATATGACATTCTAATAAATCTGATCATCAAAAATCCAATTTGCAGCTGTATTTAATTTCTGCCTCTCCCTGGTGTCTTTTACCCAAGTAATTTGGATTTTTTCCCAACTGTCTTTCCTTTTTGTAATTTATTCCCAGTGACACTCTACTCAGAGAGGCTTTTAGCTCCTCATTTTCAATGTTTCATTTGCTACCTTCCTGGTCACTTGACCTCTTGCCTGAATTTCCACTTGATTCTGCAGATATCCAACAAAGAAATTTTTCTTTCATCATTTCATCTCAGTCCAGAAATTTCGAAGGCTCAGGTCAATCTATTTAAAATTCTTAACTGGGTCTGGCAGTTCTAGCAAAAACCCTCCCAAGGCTGCTTTTACAACCTCCCCATCTAGGGAGCCCAACACTGGTAAGACTGTTCCGGCCACAGGGTCTCAGTCACTGACCCCCTGACCTGAATTACTTCCATTACTGCACCTTCTCTTGGACATGGGCCGCGGGCCTGAAATAACTTCTCCTTCCTGTTGTGGTTTTGTAAATCTTGCTGTGCAGATTCCCACCATTTATTCAAATCCTTTCCTAATCAATCAGTCAACCAATCAATGAAGTAAAACATTTTTAAGAATGTAAAAACACCACAGTGGTAAAATGGTTACAACATAGGTAAAAATTTTAAAAACAGGAAACATAAAGATGTATGTGGAAAACATAGTAATTAAATTAGTAATAAACTAGTAATTAAATAAATGCAAATTACTGTTTGTCTTCTCTTCACAAAATTATGTAAAGGGACATTTGCTTTCACTGGGAAACAAAACATACAGTATTAAATTAGAAGAGACTTATAGACCCATCACTTACTAGGTTAGAAAACTGACCTCCTACTAGGACAAATAAACTCATGCAAATGCATGTGCAGAAATGTAAGTTTCTTTGATGTAAAATGTATTCCTATTCACTTAAGACCAACGGTCCCTAGGAGAAGACAGATTGCTACATATCAGTGTGTGAGAATCAGAATCTGGGCGGAGAAGAAGAAATAAGCTAGAAAATTTGAGCTAACAATGTAAAGTACTGTCCCATATGCAGAAAGTGCTAGGCGAAAGGAAGGAAGGGAAGTGAAAAGGAAACTGAAAGGAAGAGCAATTGAAATCTTATACTTAAAGATTAACCTGAATACAATGGAAGAAAATGAAGGTTACACACTTAACATATGAAAGTTTTGTTGTATTTTGGACCATTTAAGCCAAGGTTATTATAACGCACCACTCGTATTTCACATTTTTATTTATTTTTTTTTTATTTGAAGATATACTCTACTTTGTCTAACAGCATAGGGAAAAGCCCCTTTTTCCTCTCCAGATGTATACAGCTGATAAGAAGGATTTCAAAGAGACAATTCTGCCTATAAATGTTCCCATGAGAGTAAGACTTTCAGTTTTATATTTAGTCTTTCTATTGCATGTGCTTAAGATCCGTCTCACCTTGGGGTGCCCGGGTGGCTCAGTCAGTTGAGCATCCAACTTTGACTCAGATCATGAATGTGCGGTTCGTGACTTTGAGCCCCAGGTGGGTTCTGTGCTGACAGTTCAGAGCCTGGAGCCTGCTTCAGATTCTGTGTCTCCCTCTTTCTCTGCCCCTCCCCTGCTCACACTCTGTCTCTCTGTCTTTCAAAAATAAATAAAGATTTAAAAAAATTAAAAAGAAAGATCAATCTCACGCCAAGCTCTGTCCAAGTCACTAGGATGACGTAATGGGGACAGGAATGAGTGCTCCCCACATTTTGGCAAGGACTGCAGTGCCAGATTCAAAGACAAAAGAGGTAAGTAACAATTTGCAACTGAAATTGTGTCTGGGACATTTTCCTTACACTACCCTAAACCTGTCTCCACTTACTGGAATCAATATGCAAAGTTATATGAGTCTTCTTCCCGTTGAGAACATTCAAACTGTCCTTTTTTGCTGTGTTTAGGAAACACACCAAATGTGTTTCCTAAAACTAGTGAAACAAATCCTTATGTTTTATTTCCGGGAGAGTACCTATCATGTGAGTAAGAGTGTGCAATATTCTTTCTATAGAGCGTGATAAAATTGCTTTGATAAAGACACAGCAGCCATCTCGATGTGTGTCTGTGGACTGAATCCATAGAATGAACAACAAGGTGTAGAGTGTTTTATTGGTTATTTTCTATTTTCTCATAGGTTTTTCTATGGCTTTTATTTAATGTGTTATTCCTTATAATGTTTGGGCAAATGGCAGAGATATCTGAAAAGACTCTTTTTATATATTTGGTTCAGTTGTGAGTTTTCTCATTGATAGTTTTGAAGAGTGACATTTACTTAGCTTACATTTATAAAGGTTAGTCGTAATAAGTTTCCTAATCCAAGAAATGAGGGCAGATACTCTGGATTTCTTATAACATATGGGCTGATATAAAAAGCAGCTGATAGTACACTCATCTTTTAGAAAACAGGGCAATGGGGTTGGATTTGAAAGTATATATTACCTCAAGGTGTCTTAGAAACTGTCTTCTTCTCTTTCAAAATATTCTGTATCCCCTCAGAGGTTTTTTTTTTTTTTTTTTTAAATTATACTGTTATGGTTACCATGTTATAGTAACAATTAGTTTTTAGATGGCTGTTTCCTCTACTAGAGGTGAGCCTCTCTAGGATGTGGACAGTAACTTAATCCTTCCTTCCCTCCTTTTTCTTTTCTTTCCTTTCCTTTTCTTTTCTTCCTTTCCTTTCCCTTTTCTTTCTCTTCCTTCCTTCCTTCCTTCCTTTTTCCTTCCTTCCTTCACTTCTTTCTTTCTTTTTCTTTATTTAAAAATTTATTTATTTATTTATTTATTTGTTTTACCTTTTGACCCCCTTCACCTCTTTCTCTACAACCCCTGCCTCTAGCAGCCACCCATCTGTTCTCTGTATCCCTGAGCTTGGGTGTTTGTTTATTAATATTCCACATAGATACTACTTCAAGATGTCCTAGAAATTTTTTTTTAAATAATGAATTAGATACTAACAATGCATCAAAGTTTATCTAAGCAAAGAATTATTTTTTTCTATCAAAATTTAAACACAGTATTATAAGAACACAAGCTTTTACAGGCCTGTCTAAGATTCCTAGGAAAAAAAGGTCCTTTGAAAAAAAATTAAGTTTATTTACTTATTTTGAGAGAGACAGAGACAGCAAGTGGGCAGGTGGAGGGGCAGAGAGAGGCAAGGGAGCGGGGAGAGAATCTCAAGCAGGCTCCACACTGTCAGCACAGAACCCATTGTGGGTCTGGAACTCACAAACCATGAGATCACAACCTGAGCTGAAATCAAGAGTGAGACAACCAACTGAGCCACCCAGGCACCCCAGAAAAAAAGCTTCTTAAAGAAGGAGGAGAGGTAGCAAACCCCTATGAAGGTGGTGGCACTTGTAGGTTCTGGGGGGATTGTGCTGTGGAAAACAGAATTTTCGTCTGACCTTGGATCTTGGAAATGGGTGGTGATGGGGGGCAAGGTTTCTATGAGCATAGGCAATGGACTTTGTTGGCATGAGTTCCTTTTTTTCCCCTTTTTGGCCTAGGGGTGGGTTGCAAGTCTGAAAGAGTACAGGGTTCCTATAAAAGAGTGGTACTGATTGCACCCAAGAGAACCTGTCTTTCTTTTCCAGATGGAGAGATGAAGAAATCTGAGAATATATGTTCTAAAAATTCTTAGCATTTTATGGTATAGAAACTAGAGCACCACTGTGCTGAGGAATATTTTAGATCTCAGGATACTCATTTGCTTGGCCGGATATGCCAGTGTGGATGTCAGTGCTGACTAGACATCATAATCACCCGGGAAGTTTTACTCCCTGAGCCCCATCCTGGACCAATTAAATCAGAATCTCCTCCTGGTGGGCCCAAACATCAGTGGATTTTAAGATTTTAAAATTACCCATGTGATTCCAGGACGTCATCATGATTAAAAATCTCTGAATAATAGTGAACAATAAAAAGGTACATCTGGTATTAATTATTGTATCCTAATGGCAATAGTATGAAATCAGTACTTAGGGAGCCTATTTACATCTTTGTTTTGCATAGGAGGAAGAGACAGGAATATATTTAGAAATCTACTTTTTAAAAAGTTTAAGTGGAGCATTAAAATCTCATTTCAGTGAATGCAGTGTTAAAAAAAGGTAATTAATCCCTCAGCTAGAGATCCCTTTAAGGTAAATTTAAAGTGGCCAATATATGGTTTCTGTGAATTCTCTTACCGCTCAAAGTTTCTGTGATTCCCTGGGTTAACATCTATTTCAAGAAGTTAAAAGTAAAATTTAACATTAAATTGTGACAAAAACCAAAAGTTTAGTTGTGTAAGTTTTAAGAATACTGCTTAAGTATTAGTAATATACTTAGGTATCAGAAATTCTAAACCTATTATGACTATAGACCATTACTCTAATTTTATGACAATAATTCATTATCAGTCAGCTGTTATTCATATTGTTAATGGTAACTTTAATGTAAAGTATCCAATATAATGTTCTGACATTGTCAGAAATCTTATATTCTTATGACCTCCCTCAGTTTCTACTTTTCCACAACTCATGTCCAGTGTAATAAATTATCTTGGTATTTTCCACACGTGCTTTAAACAAATTTCAAGTGTCTATCACTTTCATTGATTTATTGTTTATTTTGAGGGAGAGCACATGCAAGTAGGGGAGGGACAGAGAGGGAGAGAGAGAATCCCAAGCAGGCTCTGTGCTGTCCAAGCTCGACATGGGGCTGGAACTCACAAACTTTGAGATCATGATCTGGGCCGAGATCAAGAGTTGGACACTCAATTACCCAGGCACCCCTCTTTCATTTTTATGTAAAGAAAGTAGAAGTCAATTTTCAAAGTTTAGAAAACATTCTTCATAACCTCCCCCAAATTATATATTCTAGTAATTGTGTTTATCTTTTACAATCAGCTTATATTTTTCACACTAGCTTTAACAAACTTGAAATTTGTCTTTATTCCTTTGTGTGTGTGTGTGTGTGTGTGTGGTGCTCTTTGGCTAAGGAAGGAAGTCTCCTTTTTTGACACTCAGGACATAAGTAAGAACACATAATCATTACACATATTCAAATTCTGTATTAAGTATCAAAGATAGCAGCGACTATAAATAATTTGCAATGCCCTTTTCTGACCCTGTGATAATTAATTACTCTTAGAAATAAATATTGCCAGGTAATAAATTTGAACTGAAGCCTGTCATAAGATGTTGTGGATAGAAAAAAGGAGTAAAGCATCTCAATCTAAAAAAATCATTAAATATTCCAACAGAGAAGATCTCAGTATGTCATTGATTGCTTATTGCCTAACAGAAGAGGCATCTTTGAAAAAGCACTTTGATTTTAAAATTCTCATTGTATCTTTCATCATTCCCCTTTAATAGTCACGTGGCAAAGTTCAGAGAAAAGCAACTAATTGAAGTGGAGATAGAAATGGCTCTAAACAGGCTTGGGGGGTGATCCCACTAGAGAATATAAAGAGAGGAGACCGTTTTTAAATTTATGAAAACTGAACTGCAAGTGACTTGGACTTTATTCTTTTCTAACTCAGAGAGCAACTGGGAAGAAGGGTTTCTTTGGTTTAACTCTGGAGCGCGTCTAGAATAGTGAACGGTACTTGGAGATTTTACATTTAATGTTGGTGAGCGTGTCAGCCACAAGCCTTCGAGGTGTGAGGGCACTCCAGTGTTCTTGCTTTGTGATCTTAGTTCCTGAAGATGAAACTTGGTGTTTGGCTTTGGGAACATAGGTGTCCTCTCTACTTGGATTCTGGTATTGGTGGCAGTGCACTGAGGCTGGAGACCTTTCGGGTCCTCTGATCAGTATGCACCTGTCAAAGCCCAATCATCGTTACTGGTGCTAATGTGTGGGCCCTCCAAGCCCGCTGAGCAGATACTGCAAGTGGACCTTGCTTGTTTGATTCCTTGAATCTGTTCTTCCATAAACACACACACACACACTCAGGACTTTTTTTTTTTCCTTCAGTTGTTTAACTGCACTATCATAACACTATACCTGATCTTTGAAAAGAGCTATTTGGGATTTTCAGGGACCTCTAGTCAGAGAAGAATGGTGTGCTTTGAAAGAGAGGAAGACAGAGAGAAGGTAACGTTTAATAAGCAACCACATTGGGGATCTTACATATGCTGTTTTATTTCATCTTTATAACAACTCTTGGCAAAGAAAAAATTGCACTGTATAGGTTTAATAGACAGGGAGGACTTTGTTCAAGACAACCGCAGTAGGGGTCAAGACTCTAACAGAGGAAAAGTCTGAAATGTATGAACTGAAAAGGCAGATGAGTTTTCAGCACGCTGATGAGCTAGTGGAGGACCTTCACCTGGGAACACTGGTCAGTGTGGTGAGACCTCGTGTTTTTGCTATTTGGTGCTTATTGAAACTAGGTTCCCCCCTCACCACCCCCCTCCACGTCCAGAGAGCGAAAGATAGGGGCACAGGTGGTTTCTTTCTTGATGGTTATTGTTCAGAAGGATGCCTCTAGGTTGAGAAAGATATGCCTGAGTTGTAAAACCAGCAAGAGACTGAGAGAAGTTTTGCACCTCAAAGGGTTTGTAACTGCAAGTTGTTGTGGAAAGTAAATGCTCTTCTAAAAGGGAGGTCTGTATCCTGTGGTCAGGAAGAAACCTGTGAAAAGTTGAGGGGAAGTTGAGCCTATCTTGATCGTCTTTCAGGTAAATGTTTATTACTCTTGATACAAAGACACTGGGGCTTGCAGGTGTTTATTTACCCTCAGTCTCCCAGCTGTTAAGCTGTGAAGTTTTGACTTGACCATAATCCTGATCTGCTCCCAAACCGGTGTTATTTCCCAACATAATTTTTTTTAACGTTTATTTATTTTTGAGACAGAGAGAGACAGAGCATGATTGGGGGAGGGGCAGAGAGGGAGGGAGACACAGAATCCGAAGCAGGCTCCAGGCTCTGACCTGTCAGCACAGAGCCCCACGTGGGGCTTGAGCTCAAGAACTGCGACATGATGCCCTTCTCTGAAGTTGGACGCTCAACTGACTGAGCCACCCAGACACCCCTTCCCAATATACTCTTCAGCCTTGTCAAAATCCCAGCAAAGGGAGGACCCTGGGCACACGGGAATTGTCAAAGCTTGCATTCTTAAATCATTTCCTGAAGCTCTCCAGCCCCTTAAGGGAAACAATCATGTCTAAAGAAGTTTTGTTCATCTAAAACTATCATTTGCTCCCCGTTCTCTAGATTTCACCAATCTGAGTATTTCATGGACTTAAAAGCAGATGCAACTATAAGGCAAGAGCCATGTCATGTGCCTGCCTGTCGTGTTCTACATTTCTAATAAAGACTTCTTACGGGCTGCACATGATTCTCTTGGAGTGTTTGTGAAACAGCTTGAAGAGTTTTCCCTTGTTGCCTCTTACATGACAATCATGTGTGGTACTTAGGAGTTAGGCACCATTTGTGATAAGGGGAAGAAGAAAAGAAGGAAAGTTCAGGAAAACAACTATTAATAAAGGGAGATTACTTCACCCAAATCTGGAAAGCAACAAGGTTGTCAGGGGCCCACAAGGGTAAGGGGCCATTCTGTTGCAGATCCTAATAAGGCTTTGCAGCTGGAAAAGCATCATCTGAGCCCGAAAATTCACATTCCTGTGGCAGGTTGTAAGCCAACAGCCCAGGGAGACTCAAGTCTTCTTCCCAATTGGCTACTGATTACATTTTTCCTTCTTAAAAAAAAAATAATGTTTATTTATTTTTGAGAGAGAGAGAGAGAATGAGCTCGGGAAGGGCAGAGAGAGAGGGAGACAGAATCCGAAGCAGGCTGTGAGTTGTCAGCACACAGCCAGACGCAGGGCTCAAACTCAAAAACCGTGAGATCATGACCTGAGCCAAAGTTGGATGCTTAACTGAGGCACAGCTTGCTTTTCACTTCTAAGAATGGAAGGAAACATTGAAGTTTGTCGGCACAGGATTAGCATCCCTGAAAATATTTAACGGTTTTCACTTTAATAACATTACTCTTGATTTATAGTTTGTCAAAAGACAACCATGTTTCTTTCAGGGTTTTTGATGACAGGGAAAGACACCTCTTACCCCCTCAGTGAAATCTCTTTTTGAATTAAGTGCCAGGGCTATTGACACCTTCATCTTTCCCAGTCTATAAGAAAAGTTTTCCCAGTACTGTAAGAAAAGTTGCTCATTCTTCCTAGGTTTTAATCTTAGGATAGATGAAAGACAAAACAATCCCCCCCACACACCTTTTTTTGGACAATAAATGCATCAAAAGCATAGAAAATTACAGCCAAGTGCTCTAATCATGGCTATCAGTTATTTATCTCAACTTTTCCAGAGAATTGGGATTACCAGCTTTTTTTCTGTGAAAAAAGGGTCATTTTCTTTTATAATAGTAGTTATGAACTCCTGGTTGGATTTTAAGTGTCAGGCAATGGTTTCCTTAGGATTAGCTTCAGAATATTTTTGCTTGAATATGCCAAGATTCTGGTAATCCTCAGGAGAAATTAAAAATGCTATTATTTAAGAATTATTATTATTATTATTGAGCAGGTAGAGTGGAAAATGGAAAGGAAACACTTGGAATTTTATGAGCTACAAGCAGCCATTTTCAAGGACTTTGAACCCAAGGAGGAAGATTATTGTGGGTGTGTAGGAAACATGTCTATTTCAAAAGGATACCAGAATTAGGCAACATGTACAAGCACCGCTTCAATTTTTTAAGAGTTTGGGGGAAATAGCAGAGTTAAAGAAGGTACATGGGCCTATCAAACACATTTAGTGTGAATTAACCTTTAGTTATTGGAATCCACAGGCCCTTCTTAATTGATCATCTGCAAATGATGCTCCTACTTTGCAGTGAGATTCTTCAGGGGAGAATTGGATGATTGGTCCAAATATCTTCTGCTTTTATTTTCAGTCTTTGGCATTCCTTGTAAAGATGCTCATAATTGTATCTAATATTACATATGATCATCTCTTTCTGGAAAAGTGTTTACTCAAAAGAAACAACTTTTATAAACACCAACTATCCACATAGAACCCTTTGATTATAACCCTTTGATCTCACAAGCAGAGTGGCCTGATTTAAACAACATTAGTTTTGGTGATAGTATGTTTTCAATTTCACAATGGTGTGCTACAAATTGATACATTGAAAGGTTTTGAACCTGTAGTATTTTTGTCCTTCTAGAAGCAAACAGAAATTAAGAAATACCACGGTTGTCTTGATGTAAGGATACTTTTTCTCTGGTGATAGTAGAGGGTGAATTACAGGTTCTTCCAGAGATCATAATATAAATAACAAGATCTTTGCAATGAAGTTTTCCAGTGCGTGTTTTGGAAGGAAGATTTATAGTTTACATTTCCTTGTACAGCTTTGTTCTTGGAGGTGATTGCTTCAAATGAGCTACAGAATTTGAGTTTTTGAGAAAAATAAACTTATTTATTTATTTTTATTTTTAAAATATAATTTATTATCAAATTGTAGAAGAATAAACTTTTAAAAGTAAACAGACTACAGAGGGATGGGATATCACTTACTTGGATACATAGCTCAATTCCTTGAACCTTGATTAGTTCTCCCCAATGTCTTCGTAATCATATAAACATCATAATGACAGGCAGTGCATGATAGCTCGCCCATCTTCTCCCAGGTATGCTCAGTCTCATTAAGAGTACACATGTCTCAGGGTGCCGGAGTGGCTCTGTCGGTTGGGTGTCTGACTCCAGCTCAGGTCATGATCTTACAGTCAGTGGGTTTGAACTCTGCACCGGGCTCTATGCTGACAGCTTGGAGCCTGGAGCCTGCTTCAGATTCTGTGTCTCCCTCTCTCTCTGCTCCTCCCCCGCTTGCGCTCTGCCTCACTCTGTCTCCCAAAAATGAATAAAGGTTTAAAAAAAAGAAAAAAAGGTACAGATGTCTCCAGAGCACGTAGTACAAGTATATTTATTTCCATGCTGCCACAGCACATGACCCTAAACTTAATGGCTTAAAACAGCACACATGTATTCTATCTCTAGTAATCACAAATCTGAAATGGGCTTCATTGGTCTAAAATCAAGGAGTCAGCAGCGCTGTGTTCCTTTGTGGAGGCTCTAGAGGCAGATTCCTTTGCCTTTCTCAGCTTGTAGAAGCAGCCTACATTCCTTGGCTCATGACTCATTCATCCGCAAAGCAAGCCATGGCCAGGTATGTTTGTCCTACATGCTGTGACCATGCCCATGGCCACATGAACATTGGCTTTTCTGTCTCCTGTTTCCCCATTTAATAGACTCTCATGAGTACAGGGAGCCCATCTGGACAATGCGAAGTGATTTCCCATCTCAAGGTTGGTTGATGAGCAATTTGTTTTTCGTCTGCAATCTTAATTCCCCTTTTCTGTGTAACCTAACCTATTCATAGATTCCTGCAATCGGGATGTGGACATTTTTGGAAGGCTGTTATTTCAGCCCACCACAACTACAATCATTTTATGTACTTGTTTACCCGTTTTTAGCTGTTTCCTCCCACTGGAATATTAACTCAGTGAGAATAGTAATCATGTCTGTCTTTTTCATTTGCTCGTGCTCAAATACTGGTTGAGTGAAGACTGAATACATGAATGGAAAAGTATAACATATCAAACATGCTGTTGGTCAGGGTTTAGGGCACACAACACATATTTCTCCTCTTTGCCCCTGTGTTAGGGACCATTTGAGATTTCCACACAGGTTCAACTTAAGGATATCGACAGGTCACCATGATTAGTGCTCCAAAGGGAGGTTGGGGGTCTGGGCCTGTGGTCCTGCAGGTATATCTCTTTTGCATTCAAAAGACTCCGCTCCCGAGTCTGAAGCAGTGCCAGACAAAGACTGGCTTGTGTTTCAGGTGCAAACCCTGTAGTGCTCAGGAGAGAATCTGAGAATCCTGTCTACAGCAGAAACACCTGCAAAGAGGACTGGGCTGAGCCAAGTGCGATCCATGCTTACAAATTCACCTCAAGATCATTGAAGTTTCTCCGGGGAGAATGAGGGGCCAGCAGACAGGGGCCAGCACTGTCACTCCATGGAGTCCCTCCTGGGGCTGAAGCGAGAGAAAAGGGTGCTGAGTGGTGAACTTTCATTCAACCACATGTATGGTCTTACACTTTTGCTTTTGCTTTTTTTTCTTATTGATGAGCTTCTTACTCTGTATCAGTGCTCCGTGGATAAGTCCTGGCTGGGATACTTTCAGGCTCTTGAAAATATATTCTTGGGGCACCTGGGTGGCTCACTTGGTTAAGCATCTGACTCTTGGTTTTGGCTCATATCATGATCTCGTGGTTGTGAGATAGAGCCCCAAGGCAGGCTCTGCGCTAAGTGTGGAACTTGTTTAAAATTCTCTCTCTTCCTCTCCTTCTTCCCCTTCTTCGCTCGTGCTCTCTCAAAAAAGAAGCAATTGAAAGAAAATATATTCTTTAACCCAGTTACAAAAATATACCTACAATCTATGAATACTCCATACTTTATAACTTGCCTTTCATGGGCCAGAAAACAAATGTCCTGACCAATCTAGAAATGCTTGCAGGTATATAGGGTAATTATCTTTTTGTAGCATAAACAAGAAATGCTAAATACAAAAAGATTCAGCATTAATAGGGTGCCAGGGTGGCTCAGTTGGTTAAGCGTCTGACTCTTGATTCTGGTTCAGGTCATGATGTCACGGTTTGTGGGATGGAGTCCTGGGTCTGGCTCCTTTCTGGGCATGAAGACTGCTTAAGATTCTTTCTCTCTTTTATCTCTGCCCCTCTCCAATGGTGCACACATTTACGTGATCTCTCTCTCTCTCTCAAAAAAAAAAAAAAAAAAAAAAAAGACTCAGCATTAATTTCATGATGTTTCTAGCTCCCCATTTAAAAATTATAAAATCAATACATAAAATAATTATATGATACTGTAATAATATATTCCTGGAATTAGAATATGGACATCTTTATGGAGACCTTATTCTACCTGCCACAATTACAATTCTTTTAATTACTTGTTTACTTGTTTTAATCTATTTCCTCCCACTGTGGTATCAACTCAGAAATAGTATGTATTTCTGAGTTGGGAAATGGGAATTCAGAATCTTTAATCTTGGAATATCTGAATTTAAAGCCCATGTAATTAAACCATTGATATTATGGATGAAAAATCTGAATGCAAAAGATATTGATTCAGTGGCTTACCCACATTCTCACAGCCCCACAGTGGGTCATACCTATAAGTTGGGCTTTCTATTGAGTATTTTTTTTTTCCCTCAACTGTGTTGGTAGTGTGTGTTCTTTCTGTCTTGCTTCCTTCCTTTTTTCCAGTTTTCCTTTCATTTTCTTCCTTTCCTTCCTTTGTTCCCTTTATTTCCTTCTTCCTTCTTTCTTTCTGGCATGTGTTAAAATTTTGAGATAAATAGTTGGTTGAATTCATAGAATATGGAAAGTATGAAAACTGTAACACTTAAGTATATAACTCTACAATAAATAAGAACACATTTAGAAAAATATAAAACTACTCAAACACACCTTGACTATAGCAACTAATCTTTTTCTACACAGTTTTCCTATATTAAAGCCCAGATTACATGAGAAAACTGTCCTTTGGCCAAAAATGTGATACATTTTCACGACCTATGGTCTTTCTAGTGCCCGCATGAATTGGCTTTACATACATTATGATTAGAACACAATTATAAAAGTACCTTTCTGACTGAATATCTTGTTTCTTCAGGCAATCAATTTTTTTCTTTATGCTAAATATGCATAATATTACATGAAATACCAATATTAAGTCCACTAAAGTAAATTCCCAAATAAATAAATGGCATGTGTTATTATATTTGATGATAAATGTTGAACAACTTGTTAGAATTTTTTTTTAATTAATTTTATTTTAGAGACAGCGTGAGTGGGAGAAAGGGGTAGAGGGAGAGAAAGAGAAAATCTTTAAAAAATTATGTTTAATGTTTGTTTATTTTTGAGAGACAGAGAGAGACAGCATGACTGGGGAAGGGGCAGAGAGAGAGAGAGAGAGAGAGCGCAAGAGAAAGAATCTGAAGCAGGATCCAGGCTCTGAGCTGTCAGCACAGAGCCTGACTTGGGGCTCGAACCCACCAACAACAAGATCATGACCTGAGCCAAAGTCGGTTGCTTATCCAACTGAACCACTCAGGCACCCCAAGAGAGAGAAAATCTTAGGTGGCAGCCTGAAGCCCGACATGGGGCTCAATCCCATGATCCTGAGATCATGACCTGAGCTCAAATCAAGAGTCAGGTGACTGAGCCACCCAGGTGTCCCTAGAAGTTTTATTAAAATCAAACATAGAAGTACAGAGTATAACATATGTAACTGGAACTGATTTAGTCTCTGAGGAGGCAAATGTTTTAATAAAAATACTTAGTTTTGCCTGAATTGGCCTGTGCTGTGGGATAGAGCAGTTGGTTTCCTGTGTCTAATCTGAAAGCACCAACCTTGTTAAACTATTGAACGCTGAATGCCTTGCCTTTAAAATAAATTATAGGGCTTTATTATGAGTAAACAAAATACTGAGGAAGAGCCCATGGAAGCTGCTTTGATTTCACTCTTTGATATTTATATCTTTTGTGACTCACTGTAAAATACATAAACATCCACCTGCATATATTCTATTTATGACATAATTGAGTAATAAGTAAGCTATAAGTGAGTGTTTATCAAAGGCATTCATAAGTGAAAATTAAATGAATATATTCATATTTATGATAATACTTCATAGAATATTTAATATGATTTCCATTGAGGAATGTTGTATGTTAATATGTTCTAAATTCTACACTTTCAATTTCTACATGGTATGTAGACATGTTCTACGATTTCATTTCTGAGCCAGTACCAGATCGTCTTGTACTATCCTATTCTTCTTATGTTAAAAACAAAACAAAGCAAAAAAAATGTGAAAGCAGAGGTGATGTATGAAAATCAAAGTACATGAAACTGTTTGGTTTTTTCTTTATTATTCTTTACCTGTGAACGTTCCAGAAAATGCACTATTTTTTTTTAATTGACTCCTGTTGCCCCTTTCCAACCCCCTTTCAGATGAAGAGTAAAGAGAATAGCAGGGGAGTGTTTCTATAATACTGCTTTACTCATATAGACCTTCTTTCCTTCTGGAGTGTAGACCCCGAAGCCATCTTGCTTCCCTCCAACCTGCCATGCCCCTGGCATGTTTCTTAACAGTGAACTGGCTCTAGGTGTTAGCAGCAGCAGCTATCAGCCAGCCCAGAAGACGGTTCATCTGCATCTCTATCACAAACTAAAAAGAAAAAGCAGGAGAGGGGCGCCTGAGTGACTGAGTAGATGGAGCGTCCAACTTCAGCTCAGGTCACGGTCTCGCAGTTTGTGGATTTGAGTCCCATGTCGGGCTCTGTGCCCACAGTTTGGAGACTAGCGCCTGCTTCAGATTCTCTGTCTCTGTCTCACTCTGCCCCTCTCAGCTCATGCTCTCTCTCTCTCTCTCTCTCAAAAATAAATAAACATTAAAAAAATTTAAAGAAGAAGAAAAAGCAGGAGTACCTAGTAACAAGCATATCAGGAAGTATTCCGACGGGAGGAAATGGCAATGCCAAATGGGCCGCTCTAGAAGCCTCTTCTCCATCACCATCCTCTCCCACGTTCTTGCTCCACTTATTCAACGAGTATTTGTTGGGCTCCTTTTTCATCCAACTCCTCAAATCCCTCAACTTTGCTGACTTTGTGACCAGCAGGGATCTGTCTTCTCACCTATGTGGCCCGTCTTCTCAGGCAGCATCAGTGACTTCCTTTTTTTCTTTGAAGTTAAATGAATTCTACCCGTTTTTTTTTTTTTTTACTTTAACTTTTAATACTTTTCTGTTTATTTCCATTGGTAAAACTAAACAAAAAACATGTTTTTCACTACTCCATAAACAACCAGCAGACACCTGCAGAGCAGGAGCATTCAATCTCAGCATTTACGTGTCCTGTTTTTCTTCCCCAACTCCATCACCAACAATAATCCCTTGAAGACACAATTGCTTCTTCCTTGTATCCCCAGTGGCTGGTGTGATTCATGGAAGGAATGGAAGGCTTGATACCTGGTTGTTGGATGAGTAAGTAGAATGTACAAGTGAGTGAATGGATCATGATTCCTGAGAATTTTCTCCGTACCAGGCAATGTGCTAAGAATGGGAGGTGGGGAATATGGAAATGGTTCTTGTACTCAGCAAATTTACAGTCTCACAAGAATTTCTGGGCCCTATCACTCACCATTTGACAAGTATTTTGATGGTAAAGTGTTTTTATTATAATGTAGTAATGAACATCTTACTAAAAATGGTTTTTCTGCACTAATAATTTTGAATTGCTTTCCTGTCATAGAATCCATGGGTCAAAATATATGAACACTTGAAGCTTTAATTATTCATTAGCTCCTTCCTTTTCATGCAAAATAAGAGAGTTATAAGTATTGACAGATTTTTGTTTATATCTTTAGCCAGAGGAAAATGTTGTCTTTAGGGGAATATTGTAGTCCTATATATTTTATTTCTGGTCAAATCATTCTACCTGACTTTTTTTCTGGTTATCTTTGATCATTTGTTTTTGAAAACTTTGAGGGAACTCATGGGGGACCTGACAAAAATAATGATTTGATTAATAAACTCATGTGGGATAGACAGATTTGCATAGAAATCACAAAGCTGTTTCTTACACCTGTGTATTGTCAATTTCCTACTTAGCCTCTGGCTGCAAACATTTCAATGCTGTCTGTCACATCAACAGGCTCTTTTTGCTTGGTAATAATCTAGAAAGATGATGACATTTGACAGGAAAAAAAAGCTGATATGAGCAGTGTGCAATATTTCCTTTGTGAAGAACTTGGTGTAATATCCTTCCTCACCTGGTGCTCTCTATGACTCCGGGCTCTTTATTTGAAAAATGAACCACACTATTAAGAATCAAGAGAGTATTCATTAAATCTGAATGTCAAGAAGGGAACTTTATAAGGAACTTTTAATGTTTTATACTTTCGTATCTAAATCAAGATAGAAATAGTAAGTTAGATTTCTTTTTACATTTAACTTGTGCCTTACATTCAGTACTGCAAATATGAAGGAACATAAATTGAATATTCTGCTATTTTCTTTCCCTACTCTAGAAATATATTGTTAATAAGGCAAAATCCTTGGAGATTCAACCCATCATCTTTGTCATACATTAGACCTGCTAGACCCTTGAATATTGAAAGTTGATATGGCAGTTGCTTTTTCAGAAATCCTACAAAGTGGTTGTATTATGCATCAGATGATACTTTTATAAATTTTTTCTGTTTGGTATTTACCTTCTGCATTGAAACCAGAGTTAATTATTCATTTAAAATATTTGAGGGGCACTTCAGTGGTTCAGTTGATTCAGCATCTGACTTCAACTCAGGTCATGATCTCACAGTTGACGAGTTTAAGCCCCGCATCGGGCTCTGTTCCAACAGTGCAGAACCTGCTTCGGATCCTCTCTCTCTCTCTCTCTGTACTCCTCCCTTGCTCACTCTCTCTCTTTCAAAAATAAATAAACATTTAAAAAGTTTTTAAAAAGTTTTTAAAAAGAGGAGACCTTGGATTGCAAATGTCAGAAAACTCCAACCAATCAGGCTTTAACAACCAAAAAACATCAATTATCTTACATGCCAAGAAGACATGTAACTCCAGAAATGGTGGTTCAACAGATATAATTAATATCATAATGAATATAAGCAAGAAACCAGTTTTTTTCCTGTCCTTAGCATCTCTAGGAAACTCTCTTTACGGTTACAAAATCATTTCCGCAGTTAGAGACATGACATGTAGTCTCCAAAGTTCCCGAAAAAGGACAGTGGTCACCTCCTCCTTGATTCTTTTTTAAAAGTTTAATAAACCTTTTCCAGAAGCCACCCAAAAGGTTTCCCCTCACTTCTCTTTGGCCAGTGCTGTGTCTAACACCTATGCCTAAAGCAATCACTGGAAACACAAGGGAATTAAAATGTTTAGCTATAATCCATGGTTCACCCTCGACCAGGAGAACTATTACCCTTCCCTAGATAACACAGCATATGATGTCACACCTGAAATATAATCAGGACTCTGGAATTAAGTAGTTACAGGGATTCAGCTTTTGGTGGGCAACACAGAGGATGTCACGAATTTAACTAGGTTCTGGCCCTGAAAGATTTGACAGTCTAGTGTGGGAAACGGATAAGACAATAAAGGATTGTTAACAGCACTACTTAACATCTATTGTGTGTAGCCCCAATAGATGCATGTAAGTGATGTCGCGAAGGTGATGAAGAGAAGCATCTAAGCAGGGATAGCTTATAATTTTACTCATTTTTTAGTTTATTTGTTCGAGAAAGAGAGAGAAAGAGAGAGAGCTAGTGGAGGAGAGGTAGATAAAAAGGGAGAGAGAGAATCTGAAGCAGGCTCCACACTGCCAACACTGAACCCGACATGGGGCTCAAACCCACAAACCGTGAAATTATGACCTGAGCTGAAATCAACAGTCGGATATTTAACTGACTGAGCCACTCAGGCGTCCCTGGAGAGTTTATGATTTCAGTTTGAGGGGAGAAAATGAAGATAGCACAGCTGAGAAGACCCGAAGACAAATATTACTTCCGTGTTATTATGCTTGACAGATTGTGAAAGGTATCTTTCAAAATTATTTTTCATCACTTCAGTCATGTTATCATTCAGATTTTCAAATAACTTACCATTATACTTTTTCTTGGACTATATATATCGACAAGTAAGGTAAATTGAAAGCTTTCTTATAGGGGTAGACTTTGTTATTTCAGACCTGGTGAATTTGATTGACCGGAGTCATGATGACAGTAATGATAGATGATCGTGATGTTGATGTGATGGCACTGCTAGTCTGACTGTACGTGACGTCAGAGGAGTTGTAGAAACTTTTTGTTCTGGATTTTGAATTGGTACACTGAACATCATTAAGCCTTATGCAGTAAATTAACTCCATTAACATAATTGTCAATTATGTGTCATATGAATACCAGAAAATTTGTTGCCTGTTTCGTTTTTCTGTTAAAGTTATCATAAAAGGAGAAAGGGTAGATACGATGACATTTTGAATATGTAGCTGATGGGAATAGTTCTTACGCTCATTAAATGCAAGTGCAAGTAGTATTATGATTTGAGACGTATTATGCAACAACAGCCAAAAAAGCCAATTGCTGTCTCATGCAATGCATCTTCTCAGTTCCAGGTGAGGCTAGGAAAACAGCATGACAGTTCGAAGAGAAGAAATTTACATAGTTTCAATTAATCACACAGCTTCAGTAAGATGGTTTAAAAAACTATTTTATCTTTATCTTCCATGTGAATTTATGTTAGGTGAGGATCACCTACCCACTTTCTAATTGATTTGAAATCCTTAGAAACTATATACAATTCATGTACAATGAAGTATTGATCAAGTCTGATATTGATTTGGAAGAAGTCATGGCATGTGGTGACTAAAATGTAAAGAACTCTATACAGAGCCTTGTATTTGGTAGAGGGGATATGGGCCCCAAAGGAATATTTGTTTATTTACCTCCTTCCTTATTGATTTTTTAAATGTTTATTTTTTGAAAGGTAGAGGGTAGGGACAGAAAGAGGCAGAGAGTGAGCTGGAGAGGGGCTGAGAGAGAGGGAGACAGAGGATCCAAAGAGGGCTCTGCACTGACAGCAGAGAGCCTGATATGGGGCCCAAACCCATGAACTATGAGATCATGACCTGAGCCAAAACCAAAAGTCAGACTCTTAACTGAGTCACCCAGTGCCCCAAAAGGAATATTTACTATATATTATTGGTATTTCATTTTGCCATAAGGGGGTGAGAATAAAGTAGAGATTTATAGCTATAAATCTCTATAAATGCCTCTATCTCCGCATCTGTGAACTGGGGCCTCTATCTCTATGAATGTGTGACATCAGAGTCAGGACATGAACCCTAGATTTATCTCGTTGTTTTTTATTTCCCTCTTCTCTCTCTGTTGTATTTGCACCATTCTTCCTTTTCTTTTCTTCACCTTTATTCTGCCATTTTCTTAGCCCAAATTAGCAAATTTCCTTTTGATCTTTTACCATCTTCTTTATCTCTTCCAAATGAAAAGGCATTAAATTCTCCCAAGCCTCTCAGATGCTTCAATTCATGAATCAATACATGAATCATGTAGTCCTCACATTCAGATAATAGCAATGGTTCTAATATCATATAACTATCTCATTGTGC
The DNA here is from genome assembly GCF_024362965.1 of Panthera pardus. Lineage (NCBI taxonomy): Eukaryota > Metazoa > Chordata > Mammalia > Carnivora > Felidae > Panthera > Panthera pardus. The sequence goes on along the minus strand of NW_026526765.1, from coordinate 139,808,186 downwards.
CTGGTTTTATCAATTTCTAGGAGAAACACTATTTGGTGGGAAGGAAGGAAATCCGCTCTCATTTCTCTTTTTGACTTTTTGATCAAGAGTTAGCAAATAATAGGCATTTGAAGAATAAGAAAGGAGGTTCCTGAATAATTGATTCCATCTCTCTTTCTCTCTCTCTCTCTCTCTCTCTCTCTCTCTCACACACACACACACACACACACACACACACACACACACACTGAACATAGTGGCTGACACAGTATTTTCCATATCTATCAGCTATAAAGTTGTACTAAAAATAACATTGAAAGAAATGTTTAATATGTACAATCTGGTTATATCATGGGGCATACAGTTTCAGATTCTACAGAAAACACATTTGAATTGTCACTTTTTTTTTTTTTTTTTTTTTTGCAACACTATCCTTCCTTGTACTTCACCCTTCAAAAGAGTTTTTACTGAGGAACATAATAATCTCAGGACACAGAATCTAAACCTAATCTGTAATTTTGAATGTTCTACTGAAGGTAGGGCTCAGGGTAAATTATTAGATGGCAGTGCCTACCACTGAGCTCAGTACCTGGCAGGTTGTAAGCCCTCAAGTTTTATTTGTTGATGCTGTAAGTCACCTCAGAGCAATTTGATTTGTGCTGTGTTCTTTTTTTCCTTCTTTCTTTCTTTCTTTCTTTCTTTCTTTCTTTCTTTCTTTCTTTCTTAATGTTGATTAATTTTTGAGGGTCACAGAGAGTGTGAGCATGGGAGGGACAGGGAGACACACAATTGACATGGGGCTCGAACCCACAAACGCGAGATCATGACCTGAGCCAAAGTCAGATGCTTAACCGACTGAGCCACCCAGGCGCCCCTGAAATCCGCTTTTGTGGAACATAATATTGGATTAATTTCTATGCCTCTGATAAGTAATTCTACACAGGGGTAGAGGGAGTAAACCCTTGTATTCTTTATGAGAAGTAGTTATTGTTAGTAAATTAATAATGTAAACAAGCTTTAAAGAGGTTAATCACGAAAGAAACAGTTACTTGAAACTCGTTAATTTCTCTGTGCTTTTTATTTCCATAATTTTTCAGGTTACATGATTCTCCATTTAATTTTCCCCTGTGCTGTATATAGCTGAACCTTGGACGTCATGGGTTTAATGTGCACAGATCCATTTCTACATGCTTTATATTTTTTGAGAAATACAGTGCAATACTGCAAATGCATTTTTCTTAGTATTTTCTTAATAACATTTTCTTTTCTCTACTTTATTTTCAGAATACAGTATACAATACATAAAAGAAACAAAATATGTGTTAACTGAATGTTATGTTATCAGTAGGCTATCTTGTCAACAGCACGCTTTTAGTAGTTAAGTTTTTGGGGTGTCAAAGTTCTATACAGGTTTTCAATCGCCCTTCACTGTGGTATTGTCAAGGGTCATCTCTACATTTATCTGGCTAGAACTTTGTCTTTTTATTAAGTTGTCGTTTGTAAATGTTCAAAATAGTCCCTTTTTCAAAGTGGAATTATTTCAAGCTGTTAATTTTACTGTTTCTTTGAGAGTGTACATTGATGATATTAATTCATTCATTGATTTTTACATCTTTTTTGAGTGTAAAATAAGATAATTGGGAAATATATAAAAGTGTGATATAAAGAAGGGCAGGAGGTGGGTTCCTGCTAAGGTCATGACTATAGGATGAATGTCACTATTGGCTTCAAGATGGTGAGCTCCTTGACTGTTGCAGTGTTGCACTTGCAGTGCAAGTGATTTGTGTTTTTGTTTGTTTGTTTGTTTGTTTTGTTTTATTTCCAAGACTTATCCCAGAATCTGGCACGTACTAGGTCTTCAGTAAATATTTGTTGGATAATGATAATGACAATGACAATAATAATAAAAGGAATGACCCCAAAGCAGGGGTTAATGCCATTTAAATAGCTGGTCAGTCAAAGCAGAATGAACAAAGCAGCCATAATGTTCAGAAACCTCAGGCATGTTGATGTGGCTGAAAGGGGGCGGGGGAGGGAGTTGGGCAGGAAGTACTAGGAGAAAGAAGCAAGAGAATTGAGTGGCACCAGACCGTGAGGGCTCTTGGTACCAATGGGAAGAGCTAAGATTGTATTCCATAGGTAAGTGCAGACTTACTGGCAGGACATAATAGAATCACGATTTAATTTGGGGGGTAAAAAAAAATCAGTCTCCTGGTAAGGTAAATGATGAAAAAAGGATGTAAGTGGAAGGAGGAGTCAGATATAAAAGGTATACCAACATGGTAGAAACTATAGGATTTCCAATGCATCATATACTTGGGTTAAGGAAACGAAGCCGACTTTGCAGCACCCAATACTCTGATTTAGGACCTGATATGAAAGGCCATTCATTGCCCTGGCATCAGAGCAGGAAGATCAGAGTCTGTGGATAGGAAATAACATTATCCTTTATTGTTTGAATGGTTACTTGTGTGTCTGGCCAACCAAATTTAACCAAGTAAGAAAAGGACTGTGTATGATATCACTCTGCCATCATTTCCTCTGGCATTATGGCTTACACCTATAGTTCTTCATTAAATATTTGTTTAGGATTTTACGTATCAGCACATTTTATTAGATGTGCATTAGAATCTTGAGGAAAGGAGAAAAAACTGTGTGACTGAAGTGGTATATAATTTCCTCTCAGTTTTCTCTGGGAGTAAACAGATGATTACAGCCAAGAGTCTGAGCAGAGAGAAATAAATGGAGTTAAGTGTTATCTTTGCCATATTGTCTGTGAAACAAGATGATACAAAAATCCCCAAGTTCACTCAAGGGTTTATGGCACCAACAGATGGAAATATCTTGAAAAAAAAATGAATTAAGACATGTTGCATTAATTATAATAGAAACCAAAACCCCAGTGCAGTGTTTTAAACTTTTCAAAGTATTAAAAAGAATCAAATAATTTTATTTTGTTAAAGAGGGTGATTTTTATCAGCAACCTCTTTGGAAACATCACTTGATTCCCTAGGCTTGTCTAAAATCATATAATGAGCATTTAGTTGCAATTTTTATGACTGGTTTGTTAAATAAGTCCCTTGTACTCATGCCAAATATCTCCCTTCTGGGAAATTTGTCTTGACGTCTAGGTTATTTCTCCACACTCATGTTGTTATTGTGCTCTATTTCACATAGCTGTGAAATGAAAACAGAGAATCGGGAAATTAAAATGGCCACTATTATGCTTTTTTAATGTCATCGTGTAGCTAATGCATAGATATAACAACTCTTGTACCAAAAAGCACTGTATTCTTCCATCATGCAGTTGAGGGAAATATATACTAACCTGAAATTTTATGAGATACACAAAATCCTGGACGTTTAGTTGCCTGAGAACTCCCAGCACTTTCTCAACCTTCAACAAACTTGAACCAGAGAAGTTTACAGCCTGACCTCCGTATCAGGCAATATGCACGCCCTAGAGAAAGCAAAACAAATTATTATGTGGTTGCATGGTTGCTGCCCTTCAGAGGCTATGTTAAAAAAGTATTTTAATATTTGGGGCACCTGGTTGGCTCAGTCTAGCGTCTGAGTCTTGATTGGCTCAAGTCTCGATCTCACTGTTTGTGAGTTCAACGTCTGTGTTGAGCTCTGTGCTGACAGTATGGAGCCTGCTTGGTATTCTCTCTCTCAGTCTGTCTGTCTGTCTGTCTGTCTCTCTCTCTCTCTCTCTGCTCCTCCCCCCATGCTCATGCTCTCTCTCCCTCTCTCAAAATAAACATTAAAAATTTATTTTAATATTTAAAACTTAATTACATTTCAAAATTGTCAATATTTTTTTAAAGCTAGGGATTTATACATTCACTTTAAAATTTACATTAATTGAGGGGCGACTGGGTGGCTCAGTTGGTTAAGTGTCCGACTTCGGCTCAGGTCATGATATCACAGTTCATGAGTTACAAGCCCCACATCGGTGTCCATGCTGATAGCTCAGAGCCTGGAGCCTACTTCAAATTCTGCATCTCCCTCTCTGCCCCTCCCCTGACCACATTCTGTCTCTCTCTCTCTCAAAAATAAATAAACATTAAAAAAAATAAAATTTATATTAATTGAGAGTTCATCCTCTGGTAAAAGAAAACACATTTGTCATATTTTTATTAATATTTTTCAGTATCAATTTATTTGATATCACCATTAATTTTATACATCTAAATATAGGTCTAGATACACATATAGAGGTATCTTTCCTCATCGATCTGTGTGGGTTTGGTTAGTGACTTTTGCACCTTTAAGAGGAAATGTTCCTTTTTTATTTTCCCCTGTGATCAGACTTGTGTCTTGTGGGCAAAAAGTTATACGGAATAAGTTTATAATCAGAAATATCTCAAGACGCAAGCTACAGCAAACTCCAGCCCCAGCCCCCCCATCAGTCTTCTGGGAGCACACAGGAATGCTCCCATGTACCCATCACCTGCAGCCTGCATGGCAAAAGTAGCTTCTGTCCAGACTGTGGAATTCTCAAGCTGCTGTGATCACCTTCTCCCACTGGACTGTGATCTCCTTCATGGCAGGAATTATTTTCACTCTTCTGAATGTTCAAGGTCTTAACACAATGGGCAAAACTGGTGTTCAGTTATTTATTTCTAGAATGGAGGCATGACTGGATACTACAGTAAATAGGCAGAGGAGCTCCTGTCATCCAAGGAAGGGATTCAACTAACTCTGCCTGTAGGGTATCCATCCTGCAGCCTCTTGGAGAGTCCAAAATTAGGGATGCCATCTAGTAATCCAACATTCTGGATTGTCTTGGGAAGGAGGGGTGGTTTATTATGCTAAACACATGTCCTTGTACTTGGTACTAAATTTGTTCATTCCATGGAATTAAAAGTGTTTTTAGTCAGTGCAGTATTGAAGACAGTGTATAAGAAAATGCCACGGGTTTCCCATGATCTTGGTAGTTCTGATAACGCTTTGAATATAAAACATAAGGGAAGTTGAGATACAAATAGTTCTTTTTTGTCAAACAAAAGAAAGTCGGAACAAAGAGTTATCTCCTTCAGATTCCGAGAGCAGTAGTAATTATCTGTGGGTGTCAAGAAATCACAGTTGCATTTTTCCTTTGAAAGCCTTATGTGGTGGCACAGCTGGAGGTGAACAATGAGGCCTTAGCTATTTAAAGGTCATGGGATGGGGGGCAGTCACGTGTGCACAATGTTCCTTAATACTCGACAATTTGTGGATTTTTTTTTAAGTTTGTTCATTTTGAGAGAGACAGAGATAGCACAACTTGGGGAGGAAGCAGAGAGAGGGAGAGGGAGAGAATCCCAAGCAGGCTCTGCACTGCCAGCACAGAGCCCGGTGCAGGGTTCTGAGAACCCATGAAGCCCTGAGATCGTGACCTGAGCTGAAACTAAGAGTCGGATGCTTAACTGACTGAGCCACCCAGGTGCCCCATATGGATATTTTTTTTAAAAAGGTATATAAAAATGATGTAAGCTAACAATTGTAAAATGCTCAGAACCAGAATCCTACCATTTTCTCTTGACTCTTGGCAAATAGAAATGGCGTGCCAAGGGAACTCAGGCCTCTGTCATTATCATGAGTTCTTACTGTGTTGCTTGTATTCCTTAACCATTCTTATTTTAGTATGTTTAACATTTTACAGTATAGTATGTTTTAATAGTTAATAATGGCTTGGACAGGATAGAAAGTATGGGAGCCCTTGCTGTTGGTTTTAGTCTTTGGGAGGAGGGTAATGGAGAGGTCGTATCTGTTCCCCTTCCTGACTGACATATCCGCTCTGCAGGACGGAAACTATCTGTGCCAAGTTCCCATACAGCAGAGCTAAATCCAGGGCTCTACATAGTCCGAGGGCTCCTTTGAGAATGTCCATGACAAGCTACCTAGTCCTCCTGCCCACCTGTGCAGGAACTTTACCACCATGGTTTATAGGAGAGCAGCAAAATGTCTTTTCCATTTTCCACGTTTGTCCCCTAGATTGTTCCTGTTAGTTAGGACAGCAGCTAATCAACCCACTAAAAGCCCTCTTTGGTCCCAGAACACCAGTGAAATTTCTCTTAGCCAAGATCACCAGTGGCATCTTTATCACTATATGATCAATGTCCTATCTTGAAATTGACTCCTTCCTTGATTTCTAAAATGTCACCCACCATTCTTTGAGTCCTTTCTTTCTTCACTTTGCTTTGTTCTTGCCAAATATATCTGCAACTCCAAGATTCTCCACTTGCCCCCTATGCCATACACTGAGGACTTCAAAACTGGTGTCTTCAGAAGAATACTGTCTTCAAAGCTCCACATCTGTGTTCACCTTCCTACCATATAACTGCATCTGGGTATCCTGCAGGCAACGCAAAATCCCAATGTGTCTAAGAAAGGAATTCAGTCTCCTCTCCACAAACCTGTACTGTCCCTCTTCTTTGTTAGCTGTCATTCATACCACCTTGTAGACACCCTTTGTACTCTTTTTAAAAAAAAAATTTTAATGTTTATTTTTGAGAGAGAGAGAGAGAGAGAGAGAGAGAGAGAGAGAGAGAATGAGTGGAGGAGGGGCAGAGGGAAAGGGAGGCACAGACTCCAAAGCAGGCTTCAGGCTCTGAGTTGTCAGCACAGAGCCCAACACAGAGCTCGAACTCACGAACCGTGAGATCATGACCTGAACCAAAGTCTAACTGACTGAGCCATCCAGTCACCCTTGCAGACACCCTTTGTAACAAGATGGGAGAGTATCGCTTAAGTGCTTGAAATAGTTTATCTGTAAAACGAGAACAATGTTTGCATTGCAGAATCGCTGTGAAGATAGGTAGTCGACTTGACAAATGCCGTTGTTTTAAAAATATTTATTGCTCTATGTTTAATGGATTCAGATTAAATGAAGATTTTATAGAGACAAATAACTGAATAAGTTGACTAGTAGACTCTGCTATAAGTTTATTTTTAGAACCATTAAGAAAACTTGTAACTATGTAAAATGCAGGAAGTCTCTGATTAAAGATTAGACTAAAAGGTAAGAATAATACAAAAAAAAAAAACCCTCTAGAAACTATCTAAATGTCCCAAAACAAGTTCAAGTAAACAGTAGAATATCATTTCAGTGGACTATTAGGCATATATTAAATATGGTACAAATACACTTATAATTTAAAATCACATGAAGAAATTATGGTATAAAAGTACATGTATTGTTTGGTCAAATTATGCATAAAAAGAGCATTGCATAAAAAATAAATTTCAAAATGCATATTGTAACTATATATGATAGCTGAGCTAACTTTTAAAAGTCTTTTTATTGTTCCTCACTTTTACAATTTAGAAAATCAAATCAAACTGCTAAAGCAGCAGTCTCTGATCTAGAAACAAAATAAGTATAAATATTTAAACAGGTTACAATATTTTGAGATAGTAACAGTGAAAATCTTATTTTTTTTCAAAATGACTTTTTTACACAGTTGCCCAGAAACATTTTCATATATATATATATATATATGAATGTGTATATATATATATATATATATATATACACATTCATATATATATATATATATACATACATACATACATATATACATATATATATAAACACAAAAACAGCAAATGACGTTTCCTCTATTGTCCTACAAAGAGGCAGTTTTTAAGTTATTACATTTTAATGAAACAATTAGGAAGTGATCTTAGAGGATAGTTTTCCAGTGATGGCAAATCATACCTGTCGGATTATGCTAAATTCCCAGATGGTCTCCCTCTTTAAACAATAAATGAAAGGGGATAGTTTGGAATCATCTGTGATCTTGAGCTTTTCTGGTTTTGTTTACTCTTGGGAATTCATGTTGGCAGGTTCATGAAGAGCATGTATTCAGACTCTACAGGGAAACACTTTATCTGTCTGTCAAACTGAACAGAGTATTTCTCCACATCTGGGCAAAGTAACCTATCCATATGCTCAAATACCTCGTGTTAACATGTTTATTTATTCTCACCAAATTCTTACCGCAACCGTATATTACTATTGAATCATTTGTTAGTGATTATGTTTGGAGCCCACATGTATTTGATGATCTTTACTGCAAAGCTATAAGCATTTTCAGAATGAATAACCCAAGCTTTAATTTGGTGCTTATATAGCCAAGAATGCCTTGACTACCAGGTGTTCAGTGCATTTATGCTTTTCCTCTACCTCCTCAAAGTCATTTCATTTTAACAGATGCTGCGGGAGACCGTTCTCTCCTATGGCTCGAATCGGTGGGGCTCCAAGAGCATATTTTGCAGATGCACTGCTCATGATTAAATCCTTTTGAATTCTAAATTGCCACAGTGTAAAGCTTCCTCTAAGTTTCCTAGACTATGGAGAAATCCATCTAGGACTGGGAGATTTGAACATGTAAATTGACTTCGGGCAAGGATGCACCCTTTCGTTTGCTGGTATAGCACCAGAAAACAAATGTTATCATGAACATAAATGGTTTCTGAAATGAGATATTTGTGGGTTTGTGTTTAGATTTTGACACACTCTGGCTATGTGGTTACGTAGGTAAATTGGTATATCTCTCTGAGCCCTTGTCTCCCCATCTTCTGAAGCGGCAGAATAACATTTATTTTTTAACATAATTTTGGTAATTAAAATGAGCAGACACATGAAGACATTTAGCACTGTGGACAACAATTTTAAGATCCTCCCTAATGTTTTTTTGTGTGTCTAGTACAAGACTAATATGGCACCAGTAGGTGATTCAAGCAGTTCTCCATTCACTGGGTTTGCGTGTCTGTTTGCTTATTGTCTGTCTCCCCTCCGTAAAATTACGAGTTTCACAAGACCAAATATTTTGCTCAAACATTGATGTTTGACTGAATAAATAAATGAATGAAATGTCCTCTGATTTAAGTCTTACAGCTGCTTAGTAAGTGGCTACATGATATGAGTAGAGAGGCTCAAGGGGCGTCCTTTGTGACGGGGTAGCATAAGCAAAGGCAGGAAATGAGAAACAGCATGGTTTCTGGAGAAACCGCCATGGGTTTCATATGCCTGGATTGTGAACAGTAAGGTGGGGAGGAGCAATGTGTTATGGACCCTGCCAAGAAATGAACTTTATTCTGTAGTTCAGCGGCTTTCAGTATCTGCTGTGCTGACCCACATGAGTTCCTCAGAGTACCTCACAACTGGCAAGGAAGTGAAGAGGAACCCATGTGGACAGGGCTTTATCCTAGAAGATTCATTTTCCCCCCAAATCCCAGGATACGGTGCCAACCAGAACTGTTTTTATTTCTTTAACATATTTTGAGTAATATTTTTAGGGTTTTGAGTTATGGTTTATTTTTATGAATACTTCTACTACATTATAATAGGTAGAAAAATACGATTTTAATGGCAACTCTGGAGTGTTTGATGCAGAGGAATGGTATGGAAACCTCTGTATTTTTGTTAGCTCACCGTAGCAGCTCTCTGAAGGGTACATTTTCGGGCTTCTAAAGTAGGTATCATAGTGAGTCAGTACAATCATAGGTGGAAAACACCAGAGGCACCCGTAGATTTTAGTACAGAGATATGGAACATTTAAGGTCCTACAAACTTGGAACAGCTTGTGGAATGTTCTGTGGTGGGTGTTCAACTAAAAGTTGGGTAGATGAATCCAAAGCTCAGGGAAACTTCTGGGCTGAATTTCAAATTTCATAGATGTGAGTGTGTTTTACATAAAGGCAAAATTACAAGAGTAACTAAAAATAACCAATAAGGTTCACTTAGAAGACAGCAGTGGACCAAGGGTGGATCCTTGAAAGTAATTGCCTTTTCAGAGATCAGGGTAGGATAAAGAGCCCAGCAAGGAGGTACAGAAGTAATTGTAACTGACGTACAAAGGAAACTATGACAGTTTCATCAACATCAATGGAAGCCAAGGGCATGTGGAGTTTAAGAAAAGATGAGTGAGTGTGAAATGTTAAATGTCTGGTGGATTTATCAAACAGGGAGTCAAAATTATAAATCACACATATGAGAAATAAAATTATTGTTTACCCTGAGATGTTTTTCTAGTGCTCCTGTATCCTCTGAATTTGACTTTTCCTTACGCTTAGCAGAGAATCTTTTGTTCTTTTATTGGCTCCGGACTCATTCATGCCCTTACCCAGACTGAAAAGTGTACATATCGTGATCAGAATTAATCCTTTTCTCTTCTGTGAAGGGTGAATGTATCACTAAAACATAAATTATGCACCAGAACAAAGTAGCATTAAGCGTGAGCCCTTTAGGAAAATGTTTAGAGCATGGTGTTTGGATTTCATAACGTTGGTGGAAAAGTTGAGATAAAAGGCATACTTCATAATTCACCAGATCTGAGGAGTGAGCAAGAATTCCTTGTGCTTGGATCTGATAGAACGTTCCCCTTGAAAAGATAGAGACCTGTGTTGACATCAGACATTTGTATCTACGAGTGTACAGTAGGTTAAAATGTGTTATATTTTCTGGGTCCATAGTGAAGAATTATGCAATCTATCAGCAATCTTCAGAAATGTTCTTCAGTCATACCAGAAGCTCTGAGAATAATGATTTGGGCTGCCCATGTTATGGAGTTGGGGAGGATGCTGTTTCAGTGGTGTGTCTGATCTGGCTCACACCTACTCGTAAAAGCCGATGATTCACACACACCTTTTCTCAGCTCCCCATCCAGTGATGTCATGTTGATAGCTTGAAATCAACCATGATGGGAGTGTTTACCCCGTTGAAGTTGGCAAAGACCACACATCTTTCTTTTTCTTTTTTTCTTTTTTCCTTTTTTCTGGAGAGCTAGTTGTTACAATGTCACTGGTACTTCTCTGACAGTAGAGACAGGTCGATGTGATTGACATTTATCTGCTCCTTTTATAGGGTTCTCTTCACACTCTGCTGCACCGAAACACAGTTGCTCAAGGCAAGTGTGTCCCTTCTTAATTCCAATGAGATGGAAATGAAAGCACATTATGCAGTGAGTAGGTAGACCCAATTCTGCAGAATGCCCACCCATTCATTACTGTACCATATTGATGTGTGCAGGCTCATAATCACCTTTGATTTCATTGTTCCACTCAACTTGTTCTTTCCATTATAGAGTTTGTGCCAATTTTTTTGCCTGTATTACTAAAAATTATTGACATTTTTCTTGCAGTGGCTCGAGCAGGTCTGTAATCATGAACAGCATTGGACCTATGCTCAGCTTTGTAAGAAGTGATCTCCTCCAGTAGCTTTGTACACAACTGGGAAGCATCTATGACTTTCGTAGTGTAATGACTCCAAAACCTTTTGCATACAGATTACACAGCTTTCCTATAGTTTTCCCGAACTGGTAAAAGGGCTCTGACAATGTGTCCTTTAGCTTGGAAAAAAAAAATGAAGACATTACCAAGTAAAATGTTTTTATTCTAGCTTGAATGTTAAAGTGTACTTATAAGTTACATGTATTTCATGTCAACTTATATCATCCTTTAATTAAAATTGTAAGTGTGTGTAGCAGGGATAGATCCTATTAATCCATTATAAAGTTGTCTGACTGATTTCCTTTCATCTTCCAATCTTTCCTTGATTTATTGAATTTCAAAATTACTTATTTATACTTAAGACTCTTTGTGTGAACTTCTAAGTAATGTGTTAGCTACTCAGGGACTTTACTCCTACATTTTGAATTCAAAGGATTTAATTTTCCTTTTTCAGCCACCCCTGCCTCAGTTTCCCCTTTTATAAAAGTACTCTCCTTTAAATAATGTTAAGTGTTTGAGTTGAGAATCTTCTATGCACATGTATACCGATTTTTAGAATACAAATTAAGGACTTAATTGGGAAAATTAGAATTAAAAAAAATTAGTTATTTGAGAAAATGAAGAATGTTTTCTCAAAGTAGCTTGGCAAATTTCTTGGCAATTCGTTTGTAACTAACTCATAGAAATCTCCAAATTTTAAATGTTAGAAACTTCAGAAAAGTAATTATTCAGTGATAAGGCATGGGTTTATGGGTTTATAACCTTCACTCTTCTCTCCCATCATCTCAAATCTACTAGTTCTTTAAGAATTTTGTGTTTTGGGGCATCTGAGTGGCTCAGTCTGTTGAGTACCTGACTCTGATTTCGGCTCAGGTCATGATCCCAGGGTCATGAGATCACGTTTGGTTCCGTGCTGAGTGTGAGCCTGCTTGGGATTCTCTCCCTCTCCTCTTCTCCCCCTCTCTCCCACTCATGGTCTCTCTCATGAATGAATGAATGAATGAATGAATGAATGAATGAATGAATTTTGTGTTTGTTTAGATTCTGAGACACACAGAAGAGAAAAAAAAAAGAAAAAATGGCTTCTTTTACACTTGAAAGATAGAATGATTAACATGCATTGAATTTTAATATTGGTCTGTCTTTGTGCTTTAAAAATAAACCTCTTACGCTTCCAGCTACCCTTGTCTGCTTGAGCCTGGTTCCACAGGCTGTAGCACAGAACATCATAATTTTAAGGAGTTTAGAAGGAGAAGGGTAGGCACAAGTAAAGACATTGGTTTTGTTTTATTTCTTTTGCAAACCAGAATTGTAAAATAATTAAAATACATCCAACCAAATGTCTGAATCACATTGTTTGGGGCAATTTGAGAAAGAAAGCACTCAAGGGCTGTGTTTTTGTCTGGCTCCTGATGGTTACACGCTTACATCTGAAAGGATAAAATATGCTTTAGAAAGTCTGTAGTTGAAGCAGTTTTGAATACCCAGGATAATTCTAATGTGTGTTTTTAAAAGTTTCACCTTCAGAATATCTAGACAAATAATGATATTATACACATGTATACTAACTTAATACTGATGTCGGGCATTATATTCTAAAAAATTTTTAAAAACCTGTTGGCAAATGATTCAGGAATTAGGAAATATATGAAAGGGGAAAAAAAGCCAGGGAAAATGCCTTTGGGGGCAAAAGGTGTAGGAACTGGATATTAGGGAAGTAGAGAGAATCCCTGAGAGGGGAAAAAAAATGACTGGACAGAAATAAAACATTTTCTATATAGAAAATACAATATTTATAGTAATTACAATGAAGAATGATTGACATTACTTTTTAAAGCTTTGGGCATATCAGTCATGCATCTACAGGAGCTCCTGGATATAACTGTGTGCTGATCTTTCATTTAATAAACCAGTTAACTCTGCCATTAAGTTGAAGGGTGGATGTAGAAATGAGGTTGAACTTGCCAGCCTGGTCTTTAGATTCTTTCAACCCAGATAGTATATCCTCGTAATATTTAAAGATCTATTCTCTTTATAAATGGGTTTAATATTGTGTTTTTACACATTCTTTTCTTTAATTATCTGAGGTTTGCTGTTGACTTTTCAGGTCATAATACCGACATGATTGTCCCCCACCTTTGTCCACCTGCCAAGCTTGACAACATCATCGTTGTGACTAAAAGCAAAGGAATGATTTTACATAGGTTAAAAGATCCTTTCAAACTGATTTTTAGGTCTACACCTAAGCCAAACCATTTTCAAACACGTGGGCTTGCAGCTTCTCCTAGATCTTACTTCTTTAGCACAAAGCTCAGAATTCGGCATATAATCTCGGTGGCTGCATTGGGGTACCAATTTGATTTGACTTTATCAGAGGGTGACTGACTGACTTGTGTTCAGTGTCAGTAATTACTGCTTTTAGCAGATACTTCCCTCCTGTAAAAGGCTATTTAGCAAACAACACAGAGCAGAGAGACAGGGCCACCTACTTAAGACCAGCTAAGATAAAGTAAAAGGCACAGAATTGATTAAATACTGACCTTTGCAGAGGAGATCCACTTCCCTGAATCTTTGTGCAACTTCATTAATACCTGCATATAAAAATGGTATTTCCATATTACAAGAACACTCTTCTGGGAGCTTGGCAAAAATAGACTAATAAGGCATCTTTCATGTTCTCAGGGAACATAAATAGAAATAAATAGTGGTAAGCAGTAGCAAGTGGTATAATTAGGCAGGTAAAATTTTGGTAAGCCATTCTTACAGAAGGTAGCAAAAGACATTGAAAACTGAAGTTTCTCTTTGAAGGGTTAGGCTAAGTATGCATCACAGAGAGCAATACTTTAGTAAGATGCTTATAAAAAAACATGCTTTGTTTATTATGAGTTGTTAGATACTTTATAAAAATTTGTAGTGTTGAAATTTTGCTCTCCTAAAATCATGCACATCCAAATTTGGATCATCAAGGCGTGTGCTGCCCTTAAAAGGCAGGACTGGGGTGCCTGGGTGACTCAGCCAGTTAAGCGTCTGACTGTTGGTTTTGGCACAGCTCATGATTTCACCGTTTGTGAGTTTGAGCCCTGCATCCAGCTCTGAGCTGACAGAGTGGAGCCTGCTTGAGACTCTTCCTCTCCTTCTCTATCTGCCCCTCCCCCTTCTCTCTCTCTCTCTCTCTCTCTCTCTCTCTCTCTCTCAACAATAAATAAATAACATTAAAAAAAAAAAGGCAGGGCTGAAATTGCAAATCTCAAGCCCTTATCCAGTTAGAAGAGAAAAGAATGGGTTACTTTTCTTTGTCCAACTCAACTCTGAGACTAAGTTGAAAAAAATACAGCTGTCAGGTCTGAGTTTTATATATAAAAATCAACTTCTTTGAACACTTAAGTATGAAGTTGGGACCAAAACCAAGTTTACAAGTAACTGAGAGTCTGTTTAGATTATCTTTACAGACGGATCTATTTCACATCATATGTACAATATCATACAGTGAGTTTAAGTGTGTCCTTGGAATACTTGCTAAAAAATCTTTTCTGCATTCTATTTTGGCCATAGGATACAGAGATCTTTGTCCTCTCATTAGGAAAAAAAAAATTCTAAAAGTAGATAATTTTATAAGACAGTAGCATCTTAATTATGTTTTAAAATATTGGGATGTTTCATGTTGGTCAACCTTCCAGAAAGTTTGAAATTCCTATGAGTTTTGAGAAAACAGTATTCTGCAAGTAGTTTTTCAGTAAGCCTCAAATGAATTACTGGAAAATCTAAAACATATTTTAAAATCTGTGTAATAAATTAATCAAATTGGAAAGGGAAAACTCTTGATGTACTAAACTGTTCTATGGCAAATATACTCACATGCTTAAATGGCCATATTATACTTCATAGGATTCTAGAATAATATCAATCTTGGGTGCTTTCATCCTAAACCTTGTTAACCCATTGGTGCAAACTCAGGGAATTCTTAAACTTATTCCCCACACTGCCTCCTGACCAAGCACGTGAGTCTGTTTTTGGCCTATCTTGTGCATTTGTCCTATTTTGTAACCCTGTACCAGTACCACAGTATCTTAATTACAATGGATCCGTAAAATGGGCTTATATATGGTAGCATAAGTCCTTGGTTCCCTTCTTATCTTGACTTAGACATTCTTAATCTTTTTCATTTCTATATAAATATTATAACCAGGTATTTACTTATTTATTTATTTCCTCAAAAAAAAGACTCAGGATTTTGAAGCAATTTTTTCAATATATAGAATGATTTTAGGAAAAGTGACATTTTTAATATGTAGTATTCTAATCCAAAGCACCATAACCCCTCCATTTATTTAGTTGTTCCTTAATTTCTTTTATAATAGCATGTAGTTTTCTATGTAGAAGCCTTGAAAGTGTTTCTATACATAGATTCCTCCACATTGGATATACTCTGCTGGTATTAGAAATTACTTATTTTGTTATTATTTTTATTTCTCATTTGTTATTTCTTATATAGAGAATTATACTCATTTTACATGTTGACAAATTGTCTTCTTGCTAAATTCACTTATTTTTAATAATTTTTATGTAGATATTTTCATTTTTCTAAAGTCATGAAAGTTTCATTTCTTCACTCCCCATCCCTACAACTTTTATTTCTTCTTCAGTTATTGCAAAAGTTTGGCCCTTCAGGATAATGAGAATAGCAGTGGTGATAGTAAATACTTTTGTCTTCTTCCAGATTCCAGAGGGAACGTTTTCAGTATCTCACCATTAAGTGTGATGTTTCCTTGTTTTTTTTGTTTTTGATTTTATTTTGCTAAGAGTTTATGTTTGTAATCATCAATGAGTGTTATTTTTGTTTTTCAAGTGAACTTTCTTTATCTATTGAGATGATCCCCCTTCCCATGATAGCATTGGTCTGTTTTGTCTACATTCATTTACATTTATGCTTTCTCAGTTACTGCATTTTTAAAGATTTTTTAAAGATGTTTTATATTTATTTTGAGAGAGAGAGAGTGAGACATCATGAGTGGGGGAGGGGTGGAGAGAGAGGGAGGGAGAATCCCAAGAAGGCTCCACACTGTCAGTACAGAGCCTGATAAGGGGCTTGATCTCACAAACGGAGATCATGACCTGATCAGAAATCAACAGTTGGATGCTCAACCAACTGAGCCACCCAGGAACCCCTCAATTACTACATTTTTAATGCATTGCTTTCAAAAAAATGTATCAAACTTGAATGTTTTTGATACAATGCATGTTTTTTTAACCAATGAATAAACTAATTTACATTTATTGATTCAGTGTATATATTAGTTTGTGATTCTGTTGTCTTCTCTGTTTTTAATGCTTCTTATATTTTCAATGTTTTGTTATTTTTGTTTTATTTTCCCCATGAGTGCCTTTTTATAGTTTAGGGACTATACTGTCTGTTTTGCCTCGGGTAATTCATATTAAAAACTTTTTGTTTTATATTATACACAATATTCTTGTGTAAGTTCCTTTAATTTTTAATGCTGGCTACCACTTTGACCACTGGAGTTGCTAGTTTTAATTTTAAAGTTTTGGTAGTTGCCTTTTATAATTTGACGAAATAGATTGAAACCATATTTTTGTCATATATTCATGTAGTCAATACTTCTTGGTTTGCTTTAAAGGAAGATTAAAAAATGGATACATTCAAACTGTTTTCCATCTGTATTCATTTCCTATTGCTGTTTTCACAAATTATCACAAATTTACTAGCTTAAAACAGTGCAAAGTCATATCAGAGCTCTGGAATCTGCAAGTCAAAAATCAGTCTTACTGAGCTAAAGTCAATGTATGAACAGGGCTGGTTCCCTATGGTCTTTAAGAGAGATACCATTTCCTTACCTTTTTAAGCTTCCCCAGAGTGTCCATAATCCTTAGGATATGAGCCCCTCCCAGCCAGCAATGGCATCTGTCCAGTCTCTGCTAACATCAAACCCGAGTGAATCCCCAGAATAATCTCATTGCAAGACCCTTAATTTAAACACATCTGCAAATCCTCTCTTCTAATTGTTGTCACGTAATGTAACAGATCTATAAGTTCCTCGGATTAGAACACAGATATTTTTTTGCCATTTATGTATTCTTTTTGAGAGAGAGAGAGAAAACAGGGGAGGGGCAGAGAGAGAGGGAGACAGAGAATCCCAAGCAGGCTCTGCAGTGTCCGTGCAGAGCCCAATGTGGGGCTCAATCCCATGAACCGTGACATCATGACCTGAGCTGAGATCAACAGTTGGAAACTTAACTGACTGAATCATCCAGGCACCCCAGAACATAGACATTTTGGGGAGAGAAGGCAGGACTATTATATCTACCACACCTACTTTCCTTTTTTCTTCCTTTAATATTTTCTTCCCAAATATTCTTATATGGTTTCTTTTCAAACATTTATCTCTTTTGGAGGAAGTCATGGAGAGGGCTTGACCTAAGAGCTGGACTGGGCAATCAGAGGGACTCCTCACCCTATCCCCAGTCTTTGGAATGTACATTCTGCTGCTATTCTGATAATGGGAGCCCTTTTGAAGGACACATACTTGAGAGAGCAGTATGTTGTTGATACCACATGGATATTACATGTGAGTGAACCCAGTTAAGGCTTCCGTATAAAATTTTAAGATTCTGGTTGGCAGGTGCAAAGAGTTACTTGTCTTGTGGCCTCTCAAGATAAGCCTGCTAAGTAAGTTCCATTCCTTATTAAACCTGCTTTCTACCAGTCTGTAGTGGTTGGATTCTCTCTTCATTCTCTCCTTACCCTCTGTGCACAGAGGTTAGTTTCAGATTTCACCCGGAGAAACTCCCCAGGTTGTGAACCAACAATCTCCTGTAATCCTGGTTCCCAATTTTTCCATCTTATACTTCAGTTAAACAACAACGATGACGATGACAGTGTTTCTTTTATTTTGTAATTAGTGAGATTCAGTTTTGAGAAGTTTTTGTTGTTTCATCCAAGACTATCTCACTAGTGCTCTGTTTCCTAGGTGATTTGTTTTTTTGGGGAATGTGGACTATAGCTTTTATTGTGATGGTCAGCTTGGTTGGTATAGTAGTATTGGGTCAAATTTTCTTTCCTTCAGAATTTTAGAGTTTGATGTGTTCTGCATTTGAATTAGTGGAGAAGTCTGAAGATAGCCTCATCTTTTTACAGCTGTAAATGTCTTTGCAAAATTTCTTCCTCCTTGAACTTCAATTATTTAATCAAGTTATATTTCATTGTTAATGGTTCTGTATCACAGTTCTTCCCTAGACAATGTTACTTGGGCAGCCTGGGTGGCTCAGTTGGTTAAGTGTCTGACACTTGATCTCAGTTCAGGTCATGATCTCATGGTTCATGGGTTCAAGCCCCACATTGGCTCTGGGTTGACAGCATGGAGCATGCTTGGAATTCTCCCTCTCACTCTCTCTGTCCCTCCCCAGCTTATGCCCTCTCTCTCTCTCTCAAAACAAATAAATAAACTTATTTTTTTAAAAAGACAAGAAAATTTTATGTGCTTTCATTTTCATTTTCAACTTTTCTAAAATTTCAGGAAATTTTTCCTCAGTTTCTGAAAGCATTTACATTTTTTGAATGGATTTGCTTCTTCTGGAAGACGCATTATCCTTGGGTTGATCATGTTTGACAACTTTCCATACCTATAGGCTTTAATTACTTTTTCTTATCTTTTGCCGTCATTCTGAACATACTAATTTTTCCTATTTGTCAGTAAAGTGTTTTTCCCTTGTATGTTCTTTCCCTTTCTGCATCAAAGGCATTTACTAATTCGGTAATACTGAAACATTGGCCCTATATTTGTTCCCTGACTCCTCAAATTTCGTTTTCATCCCGTCCTTTTGTTTTATGTTTTTATCTTTGAGATATTAAGTAGAATCATGCTTTCTATTACAATTTTACATGTAGATTGCCCATTCTTTTTCTTCTAAAATAAAGCTTATGATATTTTTCACCTGGCTCATTTTTAACATGAACAGTTTGGCCCACATTTTTTCATCCCACTGGTGTTGTTTGTGTGACTTCATTACAAATGTTTGCTATCTCCTCTTAACTGACTTCTCCTTCTCTCCGAGCTGCAGATACCCTCAGTGCATGTTCTCTGAATGTTTGAGAGAAGGGGATTACAAATTGTGCTGAAACAGGAATCCGCTGGGATTAGGTAAAACCTAATCACATGCACTTACTTGTACCTTGTATATCATCTTCTATAACCCAAGTGACTAGGGGTCACTTGGGGTATGGGATATCCATGCCATAATGTATTCAGGCTTTTAATAGCACCTATGGATTTGGTCCAGAATTTAGAGTCTTGGCATTTGTCCAAGAGAGGCTGCCTAAGTAGCTTTAACCCTAATCCTCCCTGGCTTTTCTCTTCTCTTCTCTTCTCTTCTCTTCTCTTCTCTTCTCTTCTCTTCTCTTCTTTCTTTTCTTCTCTTTTCATTTCTTTTCTTCCTTCCTTCCTTCCTTTCTTTCTTTGATCTTCCTATCTTTCTGTCTTTATTTCTTATTCTTTTTTTATTTTTTTTAAATTTATTTTATTTATTTTAAAATATTTATTTTAAAACATATTTATTTATTTATTTATTTATCTATCTATCTATCTATTTTGAGAGAGAGACCGAGAAAGCATGAGTGTGGAGGGGGAGAGAGAGAATCCAAGCAGGCTCCAGTCTGTTGGTGCAGAGCCTGACGTAGCGCTTGAACCCACAAATGGTGAGGTCATGACCTGAGCTGAACTCAAGATTCAGATGTTTAACTGGCTGCGCCACTGAGGCACCCCCCACTCTGGCTTTTCCAGAAGTCTTTTCAAATCCTCCATAAGCATAAATGGATAATGAGATTGGCAATTTGATTCTAGCCCCAGGTGTTGAGTCTACAGTGGGTTGGAGATATTTTAGCAGGTTCCTCTCCTTACCACCACAGAAATCTCTTTCTTTTTCTCTTACAGTTAACTAAATTCTTATTTATGCATTGGATCTTACCTCTGGGTAAGATCTGTTTGGAATGTTTCTGCTTTTTCTCTCTGCTTTTCTCCTGGCAGGAAAACCAAAACCAGAATGTCAACTGTGTTTGCTTTTTTCTGGGGTTCTGGGTCCTCTTTGAGCTGGCTCTACACTTTCTCATTATGCTCTTGCCAACCGTGCATTTCTAGTTGGATTTTTTTTTTAAGGATTTTGTGAAATCACATATCTCCCCCGTGTTTCTTACTGGTCTGTCAGAAGTAGCTAAACCAAGGTGTGCCTTGGAGAATATTTTTAAAAGCCTTCTCTTTCTCTATCACCTCTTGGCTTGATCGCGTCTGTTGCTTTTGTGAAATTGTTTTTTTGTTTGTCTGTTGGCTGGTAGGTTTCCTTTTGTGTTCAGCCTATTTGGGCTCATATGTTTAGGTTTGGAGGCAGTGATATGTTAAGGTTTATCGTAACTGTATTATCTTGGAGATTTGTATTTAGTCTTGCTCAGTCTTTTCTAAAGTAGTTGTTCTTCCACTCAGTTATATTACTTTTTTGTTCTTTTGGATCATTTCCACATATATTTGGTCCAGAACGATGTTGGTGGTTGTGATTTGCATGGCCTGGGCAACCGTAACTATAATTGACTTTGGCATGAAGGTAATGTTAGTGAGGCGCCTGAGATCTGCTTCCAAGCCCTGGTGCTGTTCTAGTTGAGCATGATTTGAATCTGGGGAAGAGCTCTTCCGTGAAGTTAAAATTGCTTTTCTGAAATATACCCTCTTTCTTTGAGTCAATAAGAAATATGGAGCCACAACAAAAGTTCAGGAACATTGTTTGGTGAAGCATGTCTTTTTTTTTTTAAGTTTATGTATTTATTTTTGAGAGAGAGAGAGCTCAAACTGAGGAGGAACAGAGAGAGAAAGAGACAGAGAGAGAGAGAGAGAGAGAGAGAGAGAGAGAGAATCTGAAGCAGGCTCCAGGCTCTGAGCTGTCAGCACAGAGCCCGAAATGGGGCTTGAATTCCTGAGCTGTTGAGATCATGACCTGAGCTGAAGTTGGACACTTAACTGACTGAGCCACCCAGGTGCCCCAAGGTGCTTACCTTAAAAGGACTTCTGGAACCAGCTGAGAGCTACATCCAGAACCTCCCAATTTTGTCAACCATTTTTTCTTAACTCTTCAGCATTTGTCTTTGACTCACTTCTTTCAGATGTAATGTGGGATTCATGGTTGGCAGCCTGCACTGTAGACTGGAATCACCCGGGAAGTTTTAAAAACAATAGGTGCCCAAATCCTAGCACCAGAAATGTGGTTTCAATTTGTCTGGGGTGGAACTCTGACAGTGGTATTTTTAAAAGCTCCTAGGGGTGTTTCATGTGCAGCCAGAGTTGAGAACCATTGTAACAGAAAATCAATCAGGAAGAATACCCATTTTTAAGGAGTGAAACTATGGGAATACCAGCTTAACACTATAACACTTCAGGATAAATGAAAGTAAATTATTTTTCCTTCACCTGGAGCCACATGAGACATTACATTGATCTAAACTATTGTCCAATGTAGTAATTGGATAAAAGCACCTACTTGTGGGGAAAGGAAAGCAAGCTGTCCTTTGAAATTTGAATGGAAAATATTAAAATCTTATTTTTACAGTCAGCTCTATTTAAAGTAATTTACTCTATCAGAATTCCTGAAAGGTAAAGTTCTTCACTGACTGTTGAACAGAAAGCTTGGTTTCAGATTTGCTTGAAATTCGCTATCACTATGAAGAAAGAGTTCAAAGTTAAATGCATATTTTAAATCCCTAACATTACATAAAAAAAAAACAACAAAGACATTTAGATTTATGTTCAGAGATTATCCATTTGTGTGAGGCTAGAGAGAAGGATATAGTCTACATTTATCAGTTAACCTGATGTGCTACTAGAAAGTTACCTTGGGAATGCTTTATCCATTTGAGGTTTTGTTTGTTTGCTTGTTTGTTTTAATCTGGGCAGCAAATTAAGCATTCCAACTTTTGTTCTGCTGAGACCCATTGCCCTTTACCAGACTAGAACAAAAAGGATGGATTTTCAGTCAGGTTCTGTCTCACTCATGTGGAAAGCTTCATCTTTTAGAAATATTCCAGTGCCGGTAGACCTGATCAGATCGGTGACTCCCCACATGTTCTAAGACTTCCAAAAGGAGATATCCCATTAACTATGAAAGCTGTCCTATTAGCCACCTATACCCACCACAGATGCCTGGAGACAGACAATATCATGTTAAATTTATAGATATTACTTAGCCAAGAAATATGGCAAGATATAGACATGGCATCAGATGGTTTGGGAACTTAGGAATTTACTCTGTTTTAAAGAAAGAGAGAGGAAGAAGGGGAGTAAGGAAGGAAGAAAAATAATTTAGTTTATCAAACTTTTTCTGAAGTCAGATTTGTAATTCATGTTGCTCCATGGATAATTAGGCTTAATAAATTATAAGCATTATAGGTACATCTAGTTTCAAGAAATTAAAAAGAAAAATGACATTTGAAACAATCTATTCTCCACATTTTGCTATATATATTTTTAGTACTTACACAAAGTTAAGTGAGTCATCATCAATTGACATCATATATTTTCTAGGTATCATCCATTAGTTTAAAAATGTGAGTAATCTCCACACTATTAAATCTCTCTGTGGGTTATTTTTGGTTTATATGTTATTGAATGGTTAAACTTTCAGGCAGGATAGAATCATCAAATACCTTTCAATAATGTTTGCCTTAAGAGAGTAAAATATTGAAATAGAAAAATAGGTTTGCTTCTGTCCATGTGTTTTTTAATCAATCATGTACATTTCACAACCTGTTGAGATGGGAGTGAAGCTAACACTTATAAAGCAGCCAAAATAGGATGACATTAACCTTCTTGGGCCAAATAGTTGTGATTCTCTCTCCGTATTTGTCTTAGTATTAGAGACCCAATGCCAAAATATAACATATTTCCTTTACGTCATTTTTCTTTCCATGCAAAATTCATTCTTTTTTGAATCATTCATTCTCTTTACATTTTATATACATCTAGTACATACCAGCTACTGTAGTGGAGAGCTAGGAAAGAATCTGTCAATGTGGAGAAGGCGGAATCGTGAGAGAAATGGGAATTAAACAAATAAAGACACAAATGTGTAATATAAAACTTGAATAATGCTGTGAGAGAAGATTACCAGTTTTTAGGAAGCATTTGGAAGACATTATCTCAAGTGGAAGTCTGGGAAAGCTTATATAGGAGGAAGTGATATTTGAGCACAGATCTAAAAATCAAAGAAACATTCATTTAATCATTACCCTCTCAGACAGATAAATGAGATCTGACAAATTTTTGACATAAAAGAGGATCTGCATGGGGAATTAAAGGAGCTGAAAGAAAGCTCGTGTGGGTGGTGGGCAAAGAGCAAGAGAAAGAAGTATTAGGGACAACGAGAGCTTATGGAACAATCCAGAAATAGAATGAAAATTTACTTTTATTTAGGGGAGGTGACAGAGATGGATCAAAAAGTGATATTTTGTTGTTAGAATTGCTTAAATTTACTTTGAAAACCACAGCTTAATTTTTTTTGCCCCTATTTTTAAAAGATCTTGAACAGTTGACCCTTAAAACAATGCAGGGGGTTAAGGGTACTGACACCCACGTGCAGCCAAAAATTTATGAATAATGTTGATCTCCCCAAAATGTAACTTCTAATCTTCTGTTGACTGGAAGCCTTACCAATAGCATAAGGAGTTTTTTCACACATATTTGGTATGTTATATGTATTATATAGTATATGTTCACAATAAAGTAAAAGGAAGCTAGAGAAAATAAAATTACTAAAAAATTACAAGGAAGAGAAAACATATTTACTCTACTGTATTTATTGAAAAAAAATCCAAGTATAAGTGGACCTGTGAATTTTGAACCCGTTTTGTTGAAGGACAAACTGGATTTCTCTTGTGTATCCCCTTACCAAGTGGTGGTAGTGTGGCAAAGCCTTTGCCACACAGGTCAAATAGTAAAATATAGAGATACGTGTAAGAACAGTTTTTTCTTTGAAAACATTATACATGTATCTATGCATTATTGCTAAATCAAGGTCAGACACATTTTCATTGAAAACATCAGAAAATGTGTAAGTATTTACATTTGAAGATCTCATATGATATCCTTTATATTATCGTAACCACATTCTAATTTACCTTTACAACACATACTGATTTAAATATTATACAACTCATCTTGTTTCTAGTAATTTGGAAACATAAGTTCTAAGAGTTTGTATTGGCTTTCTATTTATCTCTCCCTGCACTTCATCGTAACACTAAACTGAAACATCTACTGACGTCTGTCTTGTGTAATTTATCATCTCCAGGATAAACCATTTTTCAAAAAATTGTTGAAGTTGCCAAAGAAAAACTAATGTCTAGGAATGAAAATATGGTAGCATGGCTGCCCTCAGGTAGTATGCACTGCCCTCAGTGCAGAGTAGGGTTTGGAAAGCAAAAGTCTTAAGTTTTTTTTCTTTTTTAAATTCCCATAGTTATTTTTCTATAAAGTTTCTAGAATGGTATACTCTCACGCTGAAGGTAATTTTAGGATTCCACCCTGTTTAAGTCTTGAAACTGTTGATGAAGAACTAACGAACACACACTTGCTGGGCACTTTCTTTTAGTCCATCACAATGTTAAGTGGTTGGAAAGAAGTGTGTTATGATTACTGCCCTCCGTCAACTTGCAATTTAAGTAGAAAAGTGCCCTCACAGATTTTTAGGATTAGAGGTAATGAAAGGCCAAATGGAATGGAGATAAGAATGGGTGCCTCCGTGGCTCAGTCGGTCAGGTGCTGGACTCTTGGTTTTAACTCAGGTCTTGATCTCACAGTTCATGAGTTCGATTCCCATATCAGGCTCTGTGCTGACAGTGTGAAGTCTACTTAGGATTCTTTATCTCCCTCTCTCTCTGCCCTATGCTCTCCCTCTCTTTCTCTCAAAAATAAATAAAAAACTTAAAAACAAAAAACAAAAAATGCAGTTGTGAGGTTTAGGTAAAAGCAAGTTGGGTTCATTAAGAAACATGTGTGGCTTTTTTATACTTGAAATAGACCTAGAGAATTGGGCAGACCTTGGCAGGCAGTGAGAAAGAGTGAGAACACAGCATATCTGTGAATCAATTCCTTGTAGAAAGTTGAGGAAACAGAGTGTGTGGGACTCTGGGAGGAAGCACTGCCCAGACCAGAGGAAGATGCATACTGAAAAGTGATTAGGAACCAGGTTGGGTAAAGGAAGGGTCTGATGATAAGAATATGGTGATACTGTGAGTAAACCTGCAGAGCATGTTGTTATGTACATTGCAGATTCGGGGGCAAGACTAACGAGAAATGGAGACAGGAAGAGTATCATTTTAGAAAACGAAGTTTGTGTTGGATCACAAAAACCATAGTATATGCCAGTTCTGAAGAGTATGTGTATATATACATAGGACATTGGTAGTCTATTATATACTTGGAGCAGCTCAGTGCTATGCTCACAGCTGAGCTTTGAGAGGCAGGATTTTGTGGTATTCATAAATGTAATATCTAAAGACCCCCGGGTTTAAATTCTTGATCAACCAACCTTTGTGATATTAGGCAAGGCCATTTTAAACTCTGTGTTTGCTGTTGTGAGCATTAATGAGATATTATACGTAAACAGGTACAATGTTTGGAGCACGATAAAGTCTATATAAATATTACCTACTATTAAGCTAGCAGCAACATTTAAGTAAATAGATATGAATATATTTAATGAATAAAAAATCAGATCTGATAGTAGAGGCAAGAAAAGGTCAACATCTAAGATAATGACTTTGCACTTGGAAATACTGTAGGTGGTAAAAGTAACATGATTGATAACTGAATTTTGCTCCAAATTGGTAAGTAACATAGACGAATGACTTTTGTTCCCTACTTCACCTATAAGAGATGTAGAACCACTTTTTAAAGTTTCTTAAAATTCTAACTTATGAGGTTTGTTGATGCTGGGGATTTATAAGAGAGTGCCTGTCTCTAGGGCTTAAAAAAATACTACATTCTCAGAGTACTTAGAAAGCATTTAAAAGACAGATTGTGGGAAATGGAAGGGTTGTTGGAATCAGCATGACAGACAAGAGTTAGTCTTATAATCTCAGGAGAGAGTCAAACTCATAACCCGTGTGCTTGATGTCACTTGCATCAAAAGTCTAGAAAATATTAAAAGAGTAATTTATGGAAATAAAAAAGAGAAGAGAGCGCAGTGATCACTAGAGCGTAGAAAGCCTAGATTCTGTACAAAGTCAGGTTCATTTCAGCTGCTTTCTTTCACGCTATCAGGGAAAAACAGATTCAAGGCATTTTTACAATATTTGCCCCCATTCTTTGTAGACAAGGTACAAATAAATAATATAGGTACACATACTGGATATATGGACTACCAAATGGATCAGTAATTGGTTGAAATGGTTTGAAATTCCTTTCAAATACTTGATAGAGAAGAGTAGAAATTACTGGTTTGAAGAAGCGCTGGCATTCAAAGTAAAAGATGGAAGCTACAAGCAAAGGGAACTCTACTAAATTTAAGAGAAACATGTATAACTGAGTCATCTAACCGTGAGTGGATTCCCATTGCTGATTATGGTTTGTTTGTTTGGTTGGTTGGTTGTTTGGTTTTCCATTTGCTGATGATGTTTAAACAGAATGGACAGGGGCGCCTGGGTGGCTCAGTCGGTTGAGCTTCCGACTTCGCCTCAGGTCATGATCTCATGGTCTGTGAGTTCGAGCCCCGCGTTGGGCTCTGTGCTGACAGCTCAGAGCCTGGAGCCTGCTTCAGATTCTGTGTATCCCTCTCTCTCTGACCCTCCCCTGTTCATGCTCTGTCTCTCTCTGCCTCAAAAATAAATAAACGTGAAAAAAAATTTTTTTAAATAAAAATAAAAAAAAAATAAACAGAATGGACAGCTGGGGATCTGGAAATCACAGAGAATGTGGCATGAACGTTTGCTGTTTTTGCCTGCCCAGTGTGCACAGTCCATATTCCTGCACAGTGATAAAGTTTTGCATTAAGAGACTAATCTACCTTTGTTGGAAAAGGTTTAGAGAGTCTGCTAATAGAATGTCTTCCTCTCCTGGCTAAGTGGGCAACTTGATATAGATCTTTCAGAATTTCTTTACAAGTTGAGCTGTCACAGATGGGATCTTACTCTTCCCTTGAGACCAACACAATGGAAACTACCTGTGAGTTCCCCAAACTCTGTTGGGAGTTGCTCCAGTTTCACTTCTTCCAAGGAAGCGTCTTTTCACTGTCAATTCTCAGAGATCCTTCTCACTTTTATAATCACTTCATAATATTGCAAAACTCTCCAGATTTGCTTTCTGTTGTTTAAAACCAGAGAATCTTGGTGAATACACAAGTGTCAAGCTGTACATTCGTTATTGAACTAAATCACTGTTAAAAATATCTTTGCAGGGGCGTCTGGGTGGCGCAGTCGGTTAAGCGTCCGACTTCGGCCAGGTCACGATCTCGCGGTCCCTGAATTCGAGCCCCGCGTCAGGCTCTGGGCTGATGGCTCGGAGCCTGGAACCTGTTGGCTCGGAGCCTGGAGCCTGTTTCCGATTCTGTGTCTCCCTCTCTCTCTGCCCCTCCCCCGTTCATGCTCTGTCTCTCTCTGTCCCAAAAATAAAAAAAAATAAAAAAAATAAATCTTTGCATCCAGAATGCCCATGATTCTCTGATTTAGAAAAATCTTTGTCCCCTTTTAATAGGAAAAAAAAATGATAGTGGAACAGAGGAACTAGAAAATTGTTGACAGGGTGAAAAATCACAGCTCTATTTTCTTCTGATTGTGAAATTTTAGGGAATTAGTCATAATGACCTGCTATCCAGGGTTTTGAGATTTTTATTTATGTAAAGCTTTCTCTTTGGTTCCAGTGTCCTGCCCTTGTTCTGTATTCGATCTTGACATCTGATCTTTAGAAATGATCGAAAGGCCTAACCCAGTGATTTCATGAAATCTGACATTATCTCTATCAATGTCAGTTTCAACAAGCAGTCACATTTACCTCGAAGGCCAGGGGGACCTGTCACTCAGGAAAATAAATAGGATTTCCTACCTCAAGGAGATTGAATTAATCCCCTGGACCAAATAGTGAAGAATTCACTCAACAGGAGGCTGTCCTCTCTCCTTTTGTCAGATCCATAAGATTGTCTTCATGTATTTACATAAGTCATCTGGATGGTTATTGGACATAAGTCAATGGAGTAGACTGCGTCTAAGAAATAGAAAACAATCTTTGAAAGAATATGCCTTTGGTGTCTACTTTTTCTGTCCTCCACTTGGCTAAACCACGCTCTGTTACTGACTGTCACTGGAAGTGTTAGGTCTTCAGTTATCTGACCTCGCCCATCTGTACCTCTCCTGTTTTCTGGGAATCATCTTAACTTCTGCCAATTCTCTCCTTAATCTCTTTTCTATGTTGGTGCCCGTCAGGGATAGATCTTTAATCATCTCTCTGATTTTTTGTGTATGTGAATTGGACAAATCAAGTGTTCTCACTTGGAAAAAAATATGGAATATATTCTATTTCCTCATGGTTTTCTTTTTCTTTATCTTTTTGTTTGTTTGTTTCCTTGCTTGCCAGAAAGTTATATGTCTTACTCTCCTGTAATTCTTGTAATCTCTCTTAAATCTTTAATTAATTTTTCTTTCTTATTTCAAGTATGAACTCTTCTCTTGCCTATGTTAAAATCTTCAGCTTCTGACTGTCTTTCTGGGTTGTTTCTTTTTTGACATTTTAAAAGAAGCACTATTTATTTTTTTAAATTTTTTAATGTTTATTCATTTTTGATAGAGAGAGTGCAAGTGGGGGAGGCGCACAGAGAGAGGGAGACACAAAATCTGAAGCAGGCTCCAGGATCCAAGCTGTCAGCACAGAGCCCGATGTGGGGCTCAAATTTACAGACAGCGAGATCATGACCTGCGCCAAAGTTGGATGCTTACCCAACTGAGCCACCCAGGTGCACTATGATTACTGTAACTTTGTAAAAAGTCTTGAAATAAGGCAGGGTTAGTCTGTAACTTTGTGCTTTTTCTTCCCAAAGTTATTTTGGCCATTCTAGGTCTTGTACATTTCCATGTGAATTACAGAAAAAGTTTTTAAATTTCTTCTATAAAAACCCACTTTGATTTTGATTGGGTTGGCATTTAATGTATAGGTCACTTTGGGGAGAATTGGTATCTAGACAACTCTGAGTCCTTCCAGCTCATGAAAATGGTATGTTACTCTATTTATTTCTTTAAAATTGCTCTCAGGAATATTTTATAATTTTTAGCCTATATAAATCCTGCATATAATCTGTGTGATATACATCTAAGTGTAATCATTTTTTTTGGGTGCTGCTATAAAGGTTTTTTTTTTAAGACAATTTTTTAGAGTAAAGTAAAATTTTTAGAGTAAATAAAATCAAGGGGGAGATACACAGGGATGCCTGGGTGACTCAGTCAGTTAAGCATCCGACTTTGGCTTAGGTCATGATCTCACATTCTTGGGTCGAGTCTCGCGTTGGGCTCTGTGCTGACAGCTCAGAGCCTGGAGCCTGCTTCGGATT
This sequence comes from Panthera pardus, assembly GCF_024362965.1. NCBI lineage: Eukaryota > Metazoa > Chordata > Mammalia > Carnivora > Felidae > Panthera > Panthera pardus. The sequence goes on along the minus strand of NW_026526765.1, from coordinate 139,778,405 downwards.
CTGTCTCCCTGTCTCTCTGTCCCTCCCCTGCTGGTTCTCTCTCTGTCTCTCTCTCTCACTCTTTCTCTCTCTGTCTCTCCCACTCTCTCTCAAAAATAAATAATAAACATTAAAAAAACAGAGGGAGATATACAGATTGCACCTACCTCAAATCATGCATAACTTCACCCACTGTGAACATCACCCACTGAATGGTATATTTGTTATAGTTGATGAACCTACGTTGACATTATAATTACCCAAAGTCCATTGTTAACTTTAGAATTCAGTCTTGGTATTTTACATTCTGTGAGTTTGGAAAAATGTATAATGACATGTATCAATCATTATGATATCAGACAGAGAATTTTCACTCTCCAAAAATCCTCTGTGCTCTACCTTCCTCCTCTTCAACCCCTGGCAACCAGTACTCTATTGCCCTCTCCATAGTTCTGCCTTTTCCAGAATGTCACATAATTGGAATCATATAGTATGTACCCTTTTCAGATTGGCTTCTTTCACTTAGTAATATGCATTTAGGTTTCCTCAATATCTTTTTTTTATTAAAACAAATTTTTTAATGTATATTTATTTTTGAGAGGTAGAGAGACAGAGTGCAAGCACGGGAGGGGCCAAGAGAGAGGGAGACCCAGAATCCAAAGCAGGCTCCAGGCTCTAAGCTGTCAGCACAGAGCCTGACGTGGGGCTTGAACTCACGAACTGCGAGATCATGACCTGAGCTGAAGTCGGATGCCCAACCAACTGAGCCACCCAGGGACCCCTTCCTCCATGTCTTTACATGAGTCAATAGCTCATTTCTTTTTAGCAATGGATGATCTTCTGTTGTCTGGATATATCACTTACTGAAGGATGCCTAAGCAGCTTCCAAGCTTGGGCAATGATGAATAAAGCTGCTGTAAGCATCCTTGGGCATGCTTTTCTGTACACGTAAATTTTCAACTCCTTTGGGTAAATACCAAGGAGCACATTTGCCAGATCATATGATAAGAGTATATTTCATTTTGTAGGAAACTACCAAATCTGTCTTCCAAAAAGACTCTACCATTTTGCATTCCTACTATCAGTGAACTAGAGTTCCTTTTGTTCCACTTCCTCACCAGCATTTGCTATTGTAAGTGGTCCAAATTTGGACCGTTCTAGTAGGTGTGTGGTGGCATCTCATTGTTTTAATTTGCATTTCTTCATTGATACATAAAGTAGAGCATCTTCTTGTTTGTGTATTTGCCATGTGTGTATCTTCTTCGATGTTGTGTTTCTTAAGACTTTTGGCCCATTTTTTAATCCCGTTGGTTGTTCTCTTCTTGTTGAACTTTAAGAATTCTTTGTATATTTTAGCTAAGGGTCCTTTCTCAGATGTGTCTTTTAAAATCATTTCCTTCTAGTCTGTGGCTTGTTTTCTAATTCTCTTGACATTGTCCTTTGTAAAGCAGAAGTTTTTAATTTTAATAAAATCTAGCTTGTCAATTATTTCATTCATAGATTGTGCCTTTGGTGTCATATATGTGATTTCATTGCCAGTATTTTTTTTTTTTTAATTTCATATTCCACCAGTTCAATGCTGATATATTGGAACCTGATTGAGTTTTGTGTTTTGGCTTTGTATTCTGAAAACATGCTAGACTCATGAATTAATCCTGGCCGCTTTTGTATAGATTCTTTGAATTTTCTGCAAAGACTTTTGTGTCATCTTCAGAGATGGGTTTACATCTCGCTTTCCAATATGTATGATTTTTATTACTTTTTATTGCACTACCTGGGACTCTCAGTACAATGTGGAATAGGGGCAATAAAAGAAGATATTCTTATCTTGATCCCAATTTTAGAGGGGAAGTATTGAGTGTTTTACCACTAAGTGTAATGTTAGTTGTAGTTTTTTGTTTAATGCTGATTAAGCCAAGACTTTTTTCCTATATCTACTTCGCTGAACAATTTTTTCTTGTAAAAAGATGTTGAATTTTGTCATGTGCTTTTCTTTATCTATTGAGACTGTCATATAGCTTTTCTTTTTTAATATGGTAAATATTTATTGATTTTTGAATGTTGCTTCTAAAGTTTGATTTGGTACTATTTTGTTGAGTAATTTCTATATCTTTGTTTATACTAGGTCGATAATCAAAAGCATTTATTGGGTTTTGGTATTAAGGTAAGTTGCCTTTATTGACTTTGGGAGACTGTTTATTTCTTCTATTGTTTGGAGAAGATTGTATAGAATTGGCATAATTTTTTTTTCTTCAGTGTTCCATCAGTTTCAGCAGTGCAACCATTTGGGTCTTGAGTTGTCTTTGTAAACTTAGCCAGTGGCTGCTGTTCATCTCCCATAGTCATTATTGTGTGTAAACTGCCCATCTTCTTGAACTTCCCTGGTGCCATTTGGTAGGGAGATCCTCTTAGAGTATTGGAATGCCCTTTGTTAGCAGCCCTAGAGACTTCACCATCTCATGCTAGCCCACACTTAGTTTGGCAATATGTTTTTATTAAAATTTTTTAATGTTTATTTATTTTTGAGAGAGAGAGAGAGGAGAGAGAGAGTGCAAGCAGGGGTGGAACAGAGAGAGGGAGACACACAATCAGAAGCAGGCTCCAGGCTCTGAGCTGTTAGCACAGAGCCCGACGCAGGGCTCAAACCCACGGACCGTGAGATCATGACCTGAGCTGAAGTCAGAAGCTTAACCGACTGAGCCACCCAGGCACCCCTGGTTTGGCAAAATGTTTATTAAAAAAAAAAACCCTCAGTCTTCTTACTGGCTTATGTGTCACTTGGCAGCATCTATCTATTTCTAGGTGACACTTCATTTCTTCTGGCAGGTATCTGTCTCCCTGTCTCAGGATAGTCATTTTCTCTGTGATTTCACGTCTCTGGAGATTTCAAGAAAAGTATTTAACTTGCAATTTGTCAATTTTTCTCTCATTGTAGTGGTGGGAGCAATGCTCTTTGCAGGTCTAAACTGAAATTTTTTTATATCTCTGAGATGAAACTGGTAACCCAATACTCTGAATTGCTAATATTGTTTCATTACAAGATCACCAGAACGTCAAAAACATTTTTTGAGTCACATGCAGAAAAAACATTTTGGCTCAAATATATATTAATACAAAATATTTATCAGAAGCATTGTGTTCTACATTAAGAAACGTATCCGTATTCATGTTTGCTAATACAAGTTTTCAGAATTGTGTAGTGGCGAATCTGTGGATACTTGTATGTACATTACAGAAGCAACTAGAGAATTCCAATGATGTAAAATACAAAACTTAACTTGAAATTAAATAGGACAAAATTTTTTATTAGAAGCTCGAATACTTTGATTATGTCACATAAATTATTTTCTACCTGTATGTGGGAAGAGTGTTGATGGTACCTGAGCTTTAAAATTTGTGTTTTGGAATAGTTCTAGAATGTTAGAGAAAAGACAAATGCAAGTCTTAATGTTTTATTTTTAAATCATTGATTGTTGTTCATAGTAAGGACTCTCTCATGGTGGATTTTTTTTGGGGGGGGTCTGAAGCAATAGAAACACAGAATGTATAGATCTCTCACTTAATGGCAGAGTTATTCATGATGTTCTTATTCTGAATAGTGCAAAGAAATAACATAATGCCATTAACATTTAAATCACTTTGTAAACATAACTTTCTTTTATTTTAGAAAGAAAAAGCTAAAAAAAAGCCTATTTTTAATCACCTTGACCTGAGATTTGAAACTGAATTTGGATTACCTTAATTGAGATGTAGAAAATTGAGAAAACAATGACAATTCAGAAAATTACAGTCAGTGTAATCAAAGTGTTTATTTTAGATCCTCAAGCTATGCGTTAAAATTCTCATTAAGCTTTTTCTCTCCCATTGGAAAAGTTGATAAGAATACCACTGATTTCATCTATAATGCAAAATAATTAATACTAAAGAACATAATTATTTATGTTTAAATTAGAAAAATTTATTTTCAAACAGCAAGAGTAGGTGGAAGGAACTGTGTAATATCACCAAAAAGTATTTACAGAAAGGAAGCTGCATACACAATATCTCTCTTCTGAGTTTGTTGTTGTTGTTGTTGCTGTTGTTGTGAGAAGTAAGTGGTGGAAAAGTATGAGAGGGTATTTTCAAAGTTGAAATTTTCCGAAGGCTAATTTCAGATCAACTTTTCTCGTACAGTTTTAGATGGACTTATTGTTGAAAAAAGATCTCTGACAAATGCCTCCCCTAACCGCTTCCCCTCACCTCATGATGAAATGAAAATCGGAACATGCTTGAGGCCAGAGAAAACGTATACAAATCAACATAGTTCATACTCTGAATCATTTTTAATTCATTTTCATTGTAAAAAATTTGATACCTTTCTGTAGCAAAGCATTTAACAGCAAGGTTTTGTTTAGTTAATAAGAATTTTGTGGAAATTTGAAACAAATTAACTGTTAACTGAATGGTCAGAGAGCATCTTGGAAAAAATGTATTCAGGCGTTAAGTTTTGGTATCTTTAAAGCTTAATATAAGAGCCTGATAAGGCAAATTATTTTCAAAAAATTTTATTTTTATTTTTGAGAGGGAGAGAAAGAGAGAGAGAGAGACAGAGTGCCGAGGGGAAGGAGCAGAGAGAGAGGGAGACACAGAATGGAAACAGACTACAGGCTCTGAGCTGTCAGCACAGAGCTTGACGCAGGGCTCAAACTCGTGAACAGCGAGATCATGACCTGAGCCAAAGTTGGATGCTTAACTGACTGAGCCACCCAGCCACCCCCTGATAAGGCAAATTATTAATTCATCCTGATATAATTTAAGCCAAATTATATGCTCTATAGGTAAATGCAGATAGTAGTATGAAAAAGTTAGGACTTTTTAATTCTTTCATGAATAAGGAAACACTAATGATTTTTCAGCAGGTAAGTGATGTGATGAAAGAGCCGTTTGTAAGAGTCAGCCTGGTGTGCAGGGTGGTTTGGGGGCTGTTTAAACATAAGAGGTTCGAGAAAAATTGGTTGACATGTTTCAAAAGTTCTAAAGAAGTTCAGGAGTATAGGGGTTAACAAATGACCTTTAAATCAGTCACTCACCTGTGAAAGTATAATTTCAGTAGAGTGATCTGTTTGGAGATAAGGACATATGGGGGTTAAAATTTCCCTTGTATCCTCCAAGTAATAAGTTAACATTAATGTGGGAGAAAGAACAGGTATATAACTAAAACAAGAATATAATGAAAGTGTTCTGTTGAGGCTGGCCAGAAGGGCATCAGCTTTGCTGGGATCAACTTAGATATTTTAAAGTAAACAATGGAGTCTTAGAGACTGAACAAGATGAAGACTGGTAGGTGATATATATATACATACATACACACATATACACATGCATTCATGTGTACATACACACATATATACATATATAAATATACACATACATACACACATACATACATATATACACATACACAAATGCACACATGCACAAATACATACACACATGAATGCATACATATACCCATATATACACATTTGTACATACACAAATGCACACATACACACACATATATATATACATATATCCATGCACACCTGCATGCACATTCATACACATGCATGGACATACAGATACATACATATAGCTGACCCTTGAACAACATGGGTTAAAATATCATGGGTCCACATTTACACTGATTTTTTTGAAATAAATACAGCACAATACTGTAAAAGTATTTTCTCCTTCTTATGATTTTAACACTTTATTCTAGCTTACTTAATTGTAAGATTCCAATATATAGTACATATAACATACAGAGTATGTGTTAACTATTTATGTTATCAATAAAGCTTCTAGTCAGCAATAGGATGTTAGTAGTTCAGTTTGGGGGAGTCAAAAGTTATATGTGGATTTTTAGCTGTGGGGGTTCAGCATCCCTAACCCCTGCATTGTTCAAGGGTCAACTGTGTGTATTATATTGTGTATAGTAATTATACATATTAATATAGACATATTAAAAATGGAAATACTTGCTAAACATTCAGCTTGGGTCAGCCTTCAGACTAGCATGTTGATGGTGACGGTGAAGATCTAAGAGACATTCACATGGAACTACTCTGCGGCCATCACCGTGCGGAGTGAATTCATAGGCATGATCTCACTGAATTCGTACAACTACCGTATGAGGCAGAAACTATTAGTGTACCTGTGTGGGTAAAAAGGTTACTTAGTTACTTAATTATGTGCACTCTGACATGAAGCTTATGTTTATTTTTGTTTGCTTGTTTTTTCAAGTATTTGTTTAAATTCCAGTTAACACGCAATGTGTTACCAGTTTTAGGCGAGGTGTATGTTTTATTCACCAGAAAACCTGTAGAAATGATCTTAGATTTTCGTTTCCTGACATAAGTAAAACTCAAGCAGAAGACAAGAGTTTTTCTCCCTCAGCAGAGGAAGACCATATGTTTAATCTTATTACTAACTCCTGTACCACTGGCAATAAAAAGACTGAGGGTGACATTAAAATATACGAGCCGAAACTTTCTGCTTCAGTAATCAGACACCCTGAGGTGGAAAGGAGGGTGCAACTATTTTAGATGGAAATGCTAGAGGAAATGAGAAATGGAGAATAGAATGGCATAGAGGGTACTCTCTGGAGGGAAGCTGCGGGTTGCAATCCTGGCTTTGCCATTCCCTGGTTCAGTTAGGCAAGTTTCTGTACTTGTTTAACTTTTTGCATTTTCTCATCTGCAAAATGAAGTCATTGGGCTTGCCTCTAAGGCCTTCCATGTGGTATAATGTCAGGCAGATAGCACAGCACTTCTCTTCAGTATTGACTCTTCAATCTGCATTATTGGTATCATTGTCTTTATTTTAAAGCAGAAAGAAACAAAAATAGAGGAATTACGTCTTCATCTTAATGAGCTGTTGAGGGCTCTCTCTGCCTCTGTTACGGTAATTTCCTTATTTCCTTCTACAATTTAGGATAACCTACAGCCCCTAAAGCATTCTAAGCCTGTGTCTCTCACAACTAGAAGAGCTGAAGGCTGATTGTTAATAAGAAATAATGAGCCACGTTTAGGTAAAATCAGTTGACTTGCCATTACTCACAATTAAAAAATATCTTGGATAGGCAGGGTTGGCACTGGGTGGAAACTGGTCCCATTAGTGCTTGCCTTTTGCTGGGGAATACAAGAAAAATAGTAGTGTTTGGAGTCTAGAGCTTAATTAATTATTTAAACTTGTTGGTTATCATCATTGGAATGGTCATGAAAACCCTTTGGACCTGGTTATTGTCAAAATATAAGGTCAAGATATTTCTCATTTAAGGTTAAATAATAAAGTAATGATTATAAAATGATACCAGATAAATTTAGATCCTAGGTCTTGGGAGTTGATGGTGTCTAACTTACTATAAATATAATATAAATAGAAGCCTCTTATGGTTTTGATTTTAAGAATGTTCATGAATCACAGACACAGAGTGAAAGTAGTATTTCTAGTTTCTGGATTTCAGTAGGAAAAAAGGAACTATAATTTTCATCTTCATAATCATTTTGACACTGCTTTTGAGAAAAATTTATCAGGTAATCTAAGATTTACTAGTTAAATAGAGAGGGTGTGATTTCAAATGAACTTAGAATGTAAAACTGTATTTTAACTACTTTGTTGGTAAGTTCATTGTTAACAGCATTAACTTGTTGTTCTAGCAATTTTTTCTATGATGGTTATTTGTAATTATGCATTGAGGTAAGTAACTCTTGTTTAGAATCATATTTGTTGCAAAAATAATGAAAATGTTTTCTATTTATTATGAAATGTGTTAAGCAAACTTTTCTATATCCTCAAATTATATTTTATATGAATATTGGTTTTCATAATAAGTGAAAATAATAAGAAAAATATTATTCAAGGCTTGCTATTGTTAGGCTCCATGGTACATGCCTCGTGTGTAATTGTTTTTTATTATTTATCAATTTTATTGTTTATCAGTTTTTGTCTACTGTCACTTGAAGGAATTGTGACATTTTTATTGTGTTGTAGAGCATAAGCAATGGCACAGAAAAATGGTAACCTTGTTTTTACTTAGTCAAAAGATACATTTTTCTATAGTGGTTTAGACTTCAACCTATTCTAAATTTTGAGCATATGTCCTTTCAAACATTTTTCTTAGCATAAAAAGAAATTGCAGTGATGGAGATGTTGTCCATTGATTTTTTATAGCATTATTTCATAAAATTTTCTTTATAACAAAATTAAAATTCATACTACCCTAATAATTTTAGAGCTACTTAAAAGTCTTATTAAAATATTTATCTTCTAAAAGATTTGTATCCAAAACATACTTACTACACTTTTCTTTTTATATGAAATTTATTGTCAAATTGGTTTCCATACAACATCCAGTGCTCATCCCAACAGGTGCCCTCCTCAACGCCCATCACCCACCCTCCGCTCCCTCCCACCCCCCATCAACCCTCAGTGTATTCTCAGTGTTTAAGAGTCTCTTATGTTTTGGTTCCCTCTCTAACTTTTATTTTTTCCTTCCCCTCCCCCCATGGTCTTCTGTTAAGTTTCTCAGGATCCACTTAACTCAACAATGAGAAAGCAAAAGATCTAAAAAGCCTATGTGCTATATGATTCCAATTATACAATATTCTGGAAAATATAAAAACATAGATATTGTAAAAACAGAAGTGGTTGCCAGAGACTTAGAGGGAGAGATTGGGGTTGAATAGGTGAATCACAGTTTTGGGTTTTTTTTTGTTTCTTAAGATGAGAAAATATTCAGTGTGGTATTATAATGGTCAACACGTGACATTATGCATTTGTCAAAACTCATAGAATTTTAAAACACAAAGAATGAACTTTAATATATACAAATTTATAAGATTATTTAAAAGGTGGGGTGGTCCCATGAAGCAATGCAGATCATGACAAGAGACTCTAACTGTATTAAAAATGGGTGAAACAAACTCTCCTATGGGGAAAGGTATAAAAGGTGCTGACCAAGTAACTGAGAATATGGGCAGAGTGTCTAAGACTAAAATCAAAAGGAATTGGCACATATATACTGAACTCTAGTTAATTAAGTTGTTTCATACCAATGTACAAGTTAATTCTAATGCTATTATACATGTGTAATAGAATTGAACAATTAAGTAAGTGGATGGTGGATGTTAGGAGCCCGATTTCTCACTGTTGTAGTGGATGTACAGATTAGCAAGAGGAGGAGGCTTGAAATGTCCATGTGGTAATGGATTGGAGTTGGAGAGATCAATAAGAGCTCATATTTAGGTTAACATATATAGAGATTGTTACATAACAAAATGATCATAAAAAGGTGTGTATGCATGGATTAGAATACACACACACATATATTGCTTTGTGCCATCAGCTGGGATACTGTAAAAGCAATGGCACCTCAGTAGCAATGGAGAAACACTTCTGCCCCAGACCTTGGTTTCTAAAAAAAGGAACCAGGGATCCTTGGAGAATGCGTGATTCTAACACTGGAATAGGGACTATACAAGATGATCTTTGAGCATCTTATAAGTGCCTGAAAATAAGGAAGTAAAATACACACACACACACACACACACACACACACACACACTGCGTTGATACAAATCTGTCAAGGATAGAAGCCAATTGAAAGAACACCAATGGCCAAGGTAGAAAAATTTGCCTCATAAAATAAATTATTATTGTATTATAGCCCAGAATGTAAAATAAATTTTCATGAGTCCTTACTGATATAAAGAAATATTTGAATAGGGACACCTCGGTGGCTCAGTCAGTTAAACGTCCAACTCTTGATTTCATCTCAGGTCATCATCTCACAGTTCATGGGAATGAGCCCCATGTTGGGCTCTGTGCTGACAGTATGGAACCTGCTTGAGATCCTCCCTTTCTTTCTGTCCCTTCCCTCACTTTTGTGCATTGTTTCTCTCTCAAAATAAATAAATGAACATTTTTAAAAAAGAAAAATATATTTGAATAAGCAAATAAGGGGAGGAGAAGACGCAAATCTCCCATGCAGATAATTCCAAATATTTTTGCATAAATACTATGCTGTGAGGAGGGGAGTATAACTTAGAACTTGTGAAGTGTGAGTGATACAGATGGCTTCCTTCCAAAGAGTATAGTGTGAAAAGGGGAATAAACAAGAGTGATATTACATTGGAGACACCTGACAAAACAACTTCATCCAGCTGATCAAGGTCAACATCAGCAGTGATAAATCATGTTGATAATTTATAAAGCTCATGTGGGATGAAAAAGGCCCTTTACCCCTGTGGTCTTCTTCTCAAAATCCCTAACGACAGCCCAGTCACATGAAAAATACCAGACAAATGCCAATAGTGGAGCATCCTACCAAATACCCGGCCATTATTTCTCAAACCGTCAAGGTCAAAAAAAAATAATAATAAGTAGAGTCTGTGACACTGTCACAGCCAAGAGCAACCTAAAGAGACATGATAATGAAATATAATGTGGAATCCTGGAACAGAAAAGAGGCATTATGCAAAACTATGGAAACTGAATAAAGTATGATTGTATGAGTCACGTAGAGCTTTTGTACAAAAGTACCACAACCTGGGGGTCTTAAACAGAAATGTTTTTTTTCATAGTTCTGGAGGCCAGAAGCCCAAGATCAAAGTGCTGGCAGAGTTGGTCCCTATTCAGGGCTATGAGAGGGATTCTCTACCATGACTCTGTTGGCTTGATGATAAACTTGGGGTCCCTGGGCTTATTGAAACATCAATGTAATCTCTGCTTTCATTTCATACCATGTTTTCCTTAGGTACATGCTTGTTTCTTATTTTCCCCTTGTTTATTAAGATACTAGTCATGTTGGATTAGGGTTCAACCTAACAACCTCATTTTAACTTCATTGCCTCTGTAAAGATTCTATCTCTGCAACAGATCATAGATGGATGGATGGATAGATAGGTTGATTGATTGATTTATTGATTTGAGAAAGATAGACACTAAAATAATGCAGTAATGCCTAAATTTCTAAGGACTTATCTAATATCCAATATAATTGAGAGATATGGTTATTTATTGAAATTTCAAGTGATTTTCTTCCATGTGTTCAATTTAATGACTGCCTTTTCTTTATGCATGGCTTTAAAAACAATATGCATATGACATTGAACATATCAATTATATGGTAGATTGGACATCACCCTCTCTGATGAGTAGGGCCCCTTAAGAAAAAATTTGGAGGTGTCAGTCTCATGACCAGCAATTTAGTAATGTAACCGAAATGGAAAATTTAAGCAAAAATGTTTTATGCTTTGTCTTTAGTAGAAAAATGAATCCTCTTGTGTTCCTTTCCCAGAGCCAAAACCAATTACTGAGTAGTTTTGAAACAACTTTCTAGAACAAAATGTAATTATCCCAGCTGGAGTTTCAGGTAATAAAGGCTTTACTGTATCAGCTTTATTTTCCAGAGAAATCTCAGTGGGATTTAGTGTATACAAATTCTTGCTAATTGAAAATACCTTTCTGGTTTGTATTAATAACTTCTTCAAATTTTAGCTCCTAGGCAGTTTACTCCAAGGCCCCCGGTTTACATGGTCTAAAGTCTATTTTTTTTATCCATTGGGTACAAAGAAAGGAACACAGAGGACACAACAAAATGAAGTACCAGTAAAAGCTAACTGCCTGCGGGCAACTTGTGGGTCAATACAGGCTGGGGGGTGATTTTCTGTGTGTGTGCATGTGCTTACAGTATGGTCTGCTTAACCTCTTTATACTTAGGATTTTTCCTCTCAGCTCTATGAGAAAATATAGAATAGAAATTCAAAACCATAAGAAAATCATACCTGGGTTGCTTTAACTGTTAGCACATAGACTCGCTTTGGCTCAAGTAAACATTTCACATTTGGTTTGGGAAAAGATCATCAAAGAGAACTTTAACAATGCACTTAATATTTGAAATGACTACTGCATGTGGTTCATTGTGTTTATTTATTCTGATTTTGATCATCCAGGCTTAAGAAAGGAAAATTACTGATTGGGATACTGGCTTATGTTAATTCTTTAGCTATAATGTAACACTTATAAAGTGATCTGTGAGTTGTCTAGTAACTTCAGAAATAGAGATTTTAGACTTGATGTTCTTCAATATAATGTTTGTTGCTTAATTTTTGTGGGGAGGAAAAAAGAAACTGTATTGTAGATAATATTGAAAGGGTTGTGCTTTTCTCGTGTCATAATTTATATTTTCTTGATATTCCTTGATTGCTGTTTTAAATGTTTCACGATTTATCATGATGTATGTTCTTCTTCTGTTGTGAAGCGTATCATGGGAGAAAGTATGAGCTTCTGCCAAAATTTCTTTCCAGGAACTTGATTTTTATCAATGGGAACATTTTACTTCTGTTGTTATTGCTTTCTGTTTGTTTGCTTTGTTTTCTTCTCCCTGTGTTGGACAGACACTTAGTGATTTTTATATGCACTAAAAAGTGACTCAAGCAATGATACCCTGTAATGAATGTCCTGTGTAGTTGATGAATTTTCTAATTTATGGAGAATAGCTATGATGGTGTAACTCCAGACTGTCATATGTAACGAATGTGAACCCAGACCAAAGTATATGTCAAAAACTTCCACTCAGGGGAGCATACTCAAACCTTGACTCCCCAGCAAGCTTCTTGCTATGTTAGAATAGGGATGCTGGCCTTGAAGTCCAGTGAATTTTTAACTCACACTCATGTAGTGGTTCTGATGCCCATATCAGCATAATTGTTGGAATGCGTTTGCATATCAGTTGAATAGGGAAAGATAATAACTTATTTGCTTGGGTAGTGGGATAGAAATGAGAGAACATAGGACATATATATATATATGTGCAATGTCCTGTGTTTTGGAGAGATAGTATAGAGTAAATATTAACACTTTAAATGAGACCTGTTTTAAATTCGTTTTACTTTTCATTAACTGTTATTCTTTCAAGTTGCTTCACTTCCATGAATTTAAGTTTCCTATTTAGGATATGAGGGAAGGGTGAATGTATGAATACTCTGGATGCAATGTTGTCTCTTGGACATCTGCTTTCCTTAGTCAAGTATTAATTGTGTTCAACAAATAGAAGATAGTTTGTTAGGCAAGTTTTAACACAGTTTGAAAAATGGGGTGCCTGGGTGGCTCAGGAGGGTAGGCGACTGACTCTTGGTTTCGGCTCAGGTCATGATCTCAAGGATTGTGAGTTCAAGCCCTATCTTGGGCTCTGTGCTGATAGTGTGGAGACTGCTTGAGGCTCTCTTTCTTTCACTCTCTGCCCCTCCCCTGCTTGAGCTCTCTCTCTCTCTCTCTCTTAAAATGAATAAACTTTAAAAAAAACCAGCAGAAGAAATAAGAGATCTAGTATTTGTTTTAAATTTTCTATCATGAAGAGTTTTAATACAGCCACTGTGGAAAAAAGCATGGAGGTTCTTCGAATAATTAAAAATAGAATGAACTTATGATTCAGCAATCTCACTTCTGGGTACAAATCCAAGGAAAGACATTCATTGTCTCAAAAAGATAACTGTATTCCCATGTTCACAGCAGTATTATTTATAATAATCAAGATATGGAATCCAACAAAGTCTTGACAGATCAATGGATACAGAAATTGTGGTAGAACTTGTCTTTTGTTTTATCTCTTTTAAAGGATTTGGTGTCATATTGTTTTTATTTGCATTTTCTGTTGCATAGTGAACTTGAGCATTTAAAAAAAAAAACATGTCTTTTGGCCATGTGGATTTCCTCCTTAGTGCATTGTTTGTTCAACTTTTCCTACTTTACTACTGTCTTATCTGTGTTTTTAAATTGATGCATGGAAGTTTTAAGATACTCTGTGAGGAAGGGGCATGTATAATGATATATTCAGTGTGAAGAAAAGAAGGAAGACAGAATATAGAGGACAAAACCACACGGTTCTAAAATAAAGTAGCAAGTGTTTAAAATATAAATAATGGGCCACAGACCCTTGCATGACCATCTCCTTAAGCAAATAATCAGAAATATTTTCTCTTAGATATCACACATGGCCCTATGGATGTTCAAAGAGGGAAGATTTAAGCAAACAGACATAAATGAAATTGAACACATTTTTGTCTGTCTTTGATGATTCAAATGTCCCCTGGAATGACCTTACACATATAAATAAGAATTGTTGATTTTGGACTGTGATGGTGGTGAATGGCTGTGTAGGATACATCAGCTTAAGCAGATTGCATTATATAAACTGTGAAAAAATGCAGCCCTGGTGAAATTTTTTAGAGTGTTTAAAGCTCTTTCTTTTCATCTTTATTTTCATTTGAGAAAGCATTTCTTTCTGAAAATATTTGCCTGTGAAGAGTTATCTTTTAATAAAGAAATTAATCTTCTTACTTTTTCCTAAACCTCTTTCACCCATTTTAAAAAACTCTTACTGAGTTATAAAATGCATCTAGTAATGTTCATGTATCACCAGTTTACAGCTCAACGGATTTTCTCAAACCAAACATACTGTGTAACCAGCACTGAGTTCCAGAAATAGATAATTACCAGCACTTCCAAAGCCCCATATGCTCCTTTTCCGTCACTAGTCACTCTCTCACACTCCAGGTAACTGCTTCCTTGATTTCTAATGGCGCAGTTTAGTTTTCTCTTTTGTACTTTATATATATGGGAAGGTAAGTACACACTTTCATAACTTCTTTAAATTGACACTATGTCTGGAGTTTCGTTCGTGTTGTATGTAGCTTTTGATTGTATTCTGACTGCTATATACTGCTATTATGAAATATACCACAATTTATTTATCCATTTCAGTGTCAATTAGACATCCTTAATAGTACATTTTGCCATTTGGGGTATCATAAACCTTGACGCTATAAACATTCTATTCCCTGCACTTTGGTAAACCTGTCTGCATGTTAAGTACAGACCTAAGAATGGAACTGAAGAGGATATGTATCCATATGTTGAACTTTAGTCTGTCCAAATGTATACTTACACCAGGGATATATGAGAGTTCTGATTGTACCACATCCTTCCAAAACCTTGTCATCGCCTGCCTGTCCTTTGTCGTATCTTTTCTGACAGAGGTGTATGGTATCTTGTTGTGTTTTTTAGTTGCATTGTCTGCTGCTTAATGAAGTTGGGCATTTTTTTTTTTAATTTTTTTTTTCCAACGTTCTTTATTTATTTTTGGGACAGAGAGAGACAGAGCATGAACGGGGGAGGGGCAGAGAGAGAGGGAGACACAGAATCGGAAACAGGCTCCAGGCTCCGAGCCATCAGCCCAGAGCCTGACGCGGGGCTCGAACTCACAGACCGCGAGATCGTGACCTGGCTGAAGTCGGACGCTTAACCGACTGCGCCACCCAGGCGCCCCTGAAGTTGGGCATTTTTAAAAACAAATCTCTTTCTACCATTTGGGTTTCCTCCTTTGTCAAGTATCTCCTCAACTCCTTTCCTTCTTTTGTATTGTGTTATCTCACTTTTTTTTTCTGATACATAGAAGTTTTAATACATTCTGGATGAATCTTTCCTATGATATGCACATTGCAAATATCATCTACATCCTATATGAGCTACATTTTCATTATCTAAGTGGTGTCTTTTATTTTTACCCATTTTTTAAATATTCAACTCAATTCCCACCCCCTTTTTAAAATAAAATCTTCCTTGAACTAATAATATTAAACTTATCTTCCCTTTCACTGATGTCCTAACATCCTGAATCCTCAAAAAGCACAGAAGTCTTCTTTCCCCCCCCAAGAAGATAAGCAGCTCAATTCTAGAGATGGGTATACAATAGATGCTAATGAAATGTTTGATGTAATGAATGACCTTGAAAGATGTTGCTGTGACAATTCACAAAATTGTGAATATCTGTTTTATATTAAAACAGATAATATCTGTGTAATATCTGTTTTATATTAATAAGATAAATAACAAGATTTTGATATTTTTCCAGTTAATGGCAAATTCTGATGTGTAGAATTTTTTTTTATTTAAATGTGTCATTTTAAATCCTATAACTTTTCTTTTGCCCCCAAAATGGTGACTGTATGGAGACAAAATATCAGTGGTTACTTGATTCCAGAGATTCTCATACTAAGAGGGAGTACTTTAAAAGGTGTATTTTATTTTTTTTTTCTTATTTTTTTTTAACTTTTTTTAACATTTATTTATTTTAGAGACAGAGAGAGACAGAGCATGAACAGGGGGAGGGCCAGAGAGAGAGGGAGACACAGAATCTGAAGCAGGCTCCAGGCTCTGAGCTGTCAGCACAGAGCCTGATGCGGGGCTTGAACTCACGGACCGTGAGATCGTGACCCGAGCGAAGTCGGACACTCAACCGACTGAGCCACCCAGGCGCCCCTAAAAGGTGTATTTTAAAAGGTGATGTGAAAGCCAGTGCTAAAACAGATCTGTCTA
Source organism: Panthera pardus (assembly GCF_024362965.1). NCBI lineage: Eukaryota > Metazoa > Chordata > Mammalia > Carnivora > Felidae > Panthera > Panthera pardus. Next base: position 139,762,028 of record NW_026526765.1, on the reverse strand, counting down.
TGTAACTCTTCTTGAACTTAATCACCTCACATTTGCTCAGATTTTGGAAATAGCTGATCAAAATTGGATAATAACATTTTGATGTGAACATAGCAAGAAATAACAGCAACTCATTTAAAAGGGTTAAAACCTAGCCTTCACTTATTTATGTTAGACTGCTGAAAGAAACCTCATACCCTTAGGTCCATGACACCCCTGTTGTTACCAAGGCAACACATCTCAGTCCAAATTGCAGGTTCTTAGGAGACGTGGTTGACTTGTGATGTCTCATGGCATCAGGGGACTGAGCAACATGTTTTCTCATGCCCGGCTCAAAGAGCAGACTCTCAAAAAATTCTGTGCTGATGATTCTTTTCGATAAGACAATGGATTTCACGACTTCTTCAAACACAGCTCTCGATGTCACCAAAACAATGTACATCCCATTCTTCAGGAAGAGTGGTATTGGGAGGGACATGAAGAAAGGGGTTGTAAGTGCAGCACAATCAACCCTCTTGCCCTCAAATTTGAAGATTTGAAGATGTTTGTCATCTGAGTTCTAAATTCAACAGCCTTAACTCCCTGAATATCCAGAAACTGGTTGAATTTCACAGGGTTTAAGAGTATTCTTTCACAACAGCCAAATCACAATGTTGGGGGGGGGTTGAAAATGGCATAAAAATCTTTGGATGTCACCGGATGTAATTAGTCATCATTGAAAGGCACTATTCAAAGAAACAGAAGGAGAAGAAATAGTCAGTATGGCATCTTAAGCCCACTTCTCCCTCCTATATATATATAGCCTTGGCATTGGAAAAATTCACAACCTAGTTCTTGCTCCTCAACTTTTTAGAAAATAACTTTATTAAGATATGATTCACATACCATAAAAACCACCACTTTAAAGTACACAGCCAGTAGTTTTTAGTATATTCACCAAACTATGCATCTATCACTGTCTAAACTCTAAGTTTAGAACATTTTATGGCCCCCAAAGAAACCCCATATCCATTAAAAGTCACTTCCTACCACACCTTGCCACCATTTGTAGCCCTAAATGGCCACCAGTTTACTTTTTTATGGATCTGCTTTATTTGGACATTTCTTAGAAATGAAATCATATAGTGAATGATCTCCACTCTCTATGGTAAATTTTCACTTTTTTTTTTTTTTTGGTTTGTTTCCAATCAACACAGATGAGTCTCTGCAGAATGGTAGAATCACACAATACCATTCCAGGAAAGTTTTGAGGAACCAGGGCTAGATATTATAATTTATTAGATCTTTCCTTAATATTGCTTATTACTCACTTTACTCATTCACATTCTGCTCATACTGGAATTTCTCTAAAATATTTTAGGCACTCTCTTCTACTCTCACTCCTCAGAAATTATCAGTCATTTTGCAAAAGAATAAATTGAATTTAGTGACTTTCTGATTCTGTCTCTAATTGAACATTTGGAGAAGCTGAAGCAAAAACCTGACCCTCAAGAACTCATAATCCTGGCTTAATAGGTATGGAGAAAAGAATACATTTTATTCACCAAATCCACCTGGGATTTTATGAGCAGGAAATTACAAGAAATGAATGTTTGCAAAATGATTTGGAAGAAATGAAAGGATTGCAGTAAGAGTTGTTCGCAAGTTACATTTCTTAGGACTTCTATTAAATTCAAAGAATGTTTGAAAGAAACACATTATTTGGCAAATTCAACTTAAGAGTAACAGAACAGTTCAAGAACAAGCATTGTTCAGATGTTGCCTACCACTGTGGTCTTGAGTGGATATACTTCGCTTATATATTACTGTGAAACTAATTAAATAACGGATCTGAACTCCTTTCATATTATAGTATCTGAGGACAAAACTCGCATTAAGACATAATAGGATTGTTCGTTATGAGTAGTTACGCTCGACTGGACAGAGTTCAAGCTGTGATGACAAGATGTGTTAGTTGGAAACTCTGCAGAATTAATAAACTTGAAAAAGACTCATTGTATGATGGAATGGGGTCAGTCTTGCATCTCGGAGTTCATTAGAATCTCAAAACTGTGTACTGCGTTATCCCCTATTTATTTCTCTGAGTAAAACTCAAAGTGCTTAATGATCTTGCCCCATGTGGATCTATCCAAACCCACTTGTGTTCCTCCTACATGTACCCTTATTTTAGAAATAATACATGCTATGGGTGGCAGAATAAAGAGATTTTTATTTTTTTTAATGTTTATTTATTTTTGAGAGAGAGACAGAGTGTGAGCAGGGGAGGGGCAGAGAGAGAGGGCGATGCAGAATCAGAAGCAGGCTCTAGGCTCTGAGCTGTCATCACAGAGCCTGATGCAGGGCTCAAACCACGAACTGTGAGATCATGACCTGAGCTGAAGTTGGATGCTTAACTGACTGAGCCATCCAGGGGCCCCGAAAGCCTTTTAAACATATATTCCTCCTTCAAAATCTGTTGATGGCCAGTGCTCACAATGATGCAAGTATCAGCAAGACTACCACTGTCAGGTGTGATCCAGAGAAAAGCCTGTAAGATGAGGTGCCACAACATATCCATGAAAGGAGGAATCATGGTCATGGCGGCTTGTCTCACCATCCCTATGGTAAATTGAGGAGGTCTGAGCCCTAGGACAGGCCACTACCGCATCGGGGGACATCTGTGGGGAAATCTAATTCATTCTCACAACTTGGCATGGAATTCATGCTGCAGGAGAAACCAAAGGAAAGTCATTTTCCGTAACTGAAACTTCTCTGCAAAGGAGAGAACTGGATGTCAAGAGGGATGACCAAAGGAGAGGAAACATCAATCACCAGGTCTCAACATGAAGTGCTTATATGTGAAGGAAATTCACAATGAGCTATACCAACCCACCACTGCTTAAATGCTGACACTTCGTGGTATGAGGATGGGGGGTGTTTTTGTACCAGAAGGAAATATCAAACTTGGTAAGAGAGTACTGGAAATGATATCATTCCAAGTTAGAGCTTATCCCCTTTTTTACTCCATTATCTGACCATTTGACAGTGTTTAGCATACAGGCTGTCTATCTCTTAATGACAGCTCAAAAGCAGGCGATAAAACATACGGCTTTATGAACAGCCAACTATAAACGAAGAAAAAAGATTCTTAAAGAACTTACATTTTGGAAGAATTACCTGGGGAGGGAAAACAAGATTTCAGATAGTTCTTCAAACTGCAACGAAATTACTCCCAAAAATGTGACTTCTCTTTTACAAAGAGAGTGACAAGATAATGATAGTATAAGAAACATAATAAAAACAATTGAAAACCCAACTGTAGAGACTGGAGGAGATTACTTAAAGAGCAAGCCATAAAGACATAAAAGTGACTTTGGAAATAGTCAAAGAAAATAAAGTGAAGTGTAATTGGAGTTTTGAAGAATATGGAGGACACAAATATATTCAGAGATGTGAGAGGAAATTTTCCCTGAAATAGTGTATCCCACACGCTCGAGTCTGGGTCTCGAGAAAAACTCATTCCAATGCTTTTCAATCTAGTGGAAGTGGAAAGAAATCTAAATGAACTACTTTCTTTATCTTTGATTGCAATTTGTAAATGTCTATTTTTCAAATCTAATCCCTTAGTTTAAAAATGACTTGAACCTCTTACAATATATCAATATTTTACCTCAAATTTACAGGGATTATTTATAAAATAATATTCTATCTCTTGAAAAAAAATGGACTTGAGCTTTACTAATTTGTTTAGGTCACGCTAAATTTACACTGCTTCTGTTAAATGTAAGGTAATATTAGAAATACTTCTTTTTTTTAATGTTTTTTATTTATTTTTGGGAGACAGAGTGCAGGTGAGTGGAGAAGGTGCAGAGAGCGGGGGGCCGCAGGGCAGGGTGTGTGGGTGGTGGAAACAGAATCTGAAGCAGGCTCCAGGCTCCAGCTGTCAGCTGTCAGGGGCTCAAACTCACAGATCATGAGATCATGACCTGAGCCAATGTCAGATGCTTAACCAACTAATCCACCCAAGAGCCCTTTGAATACTTCTTAAATACAGAACACAGCATAATTCAAAATTTAAATGTCATCTATTTATCTATAAATATATTATTATCTATTTATCTACTTACCTGTCTGCCCTTATATCTGCATATGTGATTTGAGAAATGCCTGATAGTATTTCTCACATGTTCATCATGGTGATTTCTTAGGATAGCATTAGGATGTGGTGAAGAAATGAGATTTTAGTTGCTTGCCTTGTTTTCATTTTTTAATATTAGCATCTATTATTTCTTTTTATTTTTTTATTGTTCATTTATTCCAAGAGAGAGAGCAAGTGCGAGCATGGGAGGGGCAGAGACGGAGGGAGAGAGAGAAAGAATCCCAAGCAGGCTCTGCGCTGTGAGCACAGAGCCCAATTCCAGGCTCGAATTCATGAACCATGAGATCATGACCTGAGCTGAAATCAAGAGTCAGATGCTTAACTGACTGAGCCACCCAGGTGCCCCTAACATGGGGCACCCCTAACATGGGGCACCCCTAACATGGGGCACCCCTAACATGGGATGCCTAGGGGCCCCTGGGTGGCTCAGTGGGCTGGGTATCTGAGTTCAGCTCAGGTCATGATCTCACAGTTTGTGGGTTTGAGCCCCACGTTGGGTTCTGTGCTGACAGCTCAGAGCCTGGAGCCTGTTTCAGATTCTGTGTGTCTCCCTCTCTGTCCCTCCCCTGCTCGTGCTCTGTGATAAGTGAATAAAAGTGAATAAATGTTAAAAAAAAAAATGGGGTGGCTCAGTTGGTTAAGTGTTGGACTTTGGCTCAGGTCGTGATCTGACAGCACAAAGCCTGCTTTGTATCCTTTCTCCCTCTATCTCTGACTCTCTCCCACTCTCTCTCTCTCAAAAGTAAATAAACATTTTCAAAAATCTTAGAAAAGAAGATTTTAAAAATACTTTAAGAAGTATTTAGAATATACTTTTATTAGGATATTTGAAATATACTAATTAATTTTGATCTCTAATTTGCTTTTTGTTTTTTGATTCTTTAATATAGTTTTCCTTAGAGTGTGTAACATATAAATAGAAAGTATGCAGAGTGTGTTTTGTCATAAAATAATGTGGGGAAATGTGAAGAAAATACAATTAGTTTTCTTTAAAGCATGATTATCAAAATGTCAATGGTACTGTGTTATAAGATTCTCCAATGGGGACAAAATTTTATATGCATTATTTCACAAACTTACTTGTTTCGGGACCATTTCTTCTGTTTTTTTTTTTTTTTTTCAAAGCATGTCCTGGGACTAATGTCAAAACAGCATACTTTGTGCAACTTCTAAGTGTATTTATTTCGGTGTAAAATCTAATGTGTCCAATGTATTTATTCGTATTTTTTGTGTTAAGGAATTATGCACATTAATTTTAAAAAATGAGCAGGAACATAGCTTTACCTTAAAATATTATATAGCCATGGGGGCACCTGGGTGACTCATTCTGTTGAGCATCTGACTCTTGATTTCTATTCAGGTCATGATCCCAGGGTTGTGGGATGGAGCCCTATGTCAGGCTCTGTGTTGAGCGTGGAGCCTGCTTGGGATTCTCTCTCTCTCTCTCTCTCTCTCTCTCTCTTTCTCTTTCTTCCCCTTCCCTGTTTGCACTCTCTCTCTCCCTCTCAAATAAAATATATATATATATATATATAGCCATTAAATAATGTTAAATAATGTTACAGTAATCTTTTGATATCATGTTACAAAAATATTTTATGTTGAAAATTAGTTCAACTTAGGACCAAATTTTAAGAATTGGAGTAAGATATGCCAAAGCTCTAATATTGGATACCTCTGTGTGTCAGAAAGTATATTTTACTATTCTTTTTGCTGTTCGTATTTTCCAAGGATTTTCATCAGTCATGTGTTCGTTCAAAATTAAAGGATATGTTAATGTTGAAAACTAGCATAGAAACATCTTGTATTTTCCACATCTTATCTCTGAGATTTGGATAAATCTTTTCAGATTGAAACAAGATGGAACTCTCATTGTTGTCCTCCCTCTACCCCTTAGGCCCTTTTGGCCCTTCCTAATTGCGGACCTTAAGTTCCAGCCCTCCTGTGGGACATAATTTTGTTCAAAATGTAATACGCTCTCACCTTTTGAGGCATTGGAACACTGTTTTTTCTTCCTTCCCTTTAACAGGTCAAAATTACAGAGATTACTTTTCTTCTCTTGGGAGAAGTATGTCTCTGCTTCCTCCCCTGCTCATCTTTATGCCAAAGTGCCCTACAATCTGACTTAGCTCCTTTGTGCATATGGTTTCATCACTAAAATGTAAGCCCCATAAACGTAAAGACCTCTGTCTCTTTTGCTTGCTGCTCTTTCTGGAATATATACACTATTCCCTGATATAGGGCATGCACAATGCAATATTGGTCAAATATCTTTGTGCCTGATGATAGTAATTAATTTAACATACTACTAAGGCAAGACCTATGTATTTGAAGTAGTACTCCAAGTGCTCAATAAATTCTATTTGAATTGAATTGAATAACAGAATTGAAGACTGTTATTAATGAGACTAATATTTCCTGGCATTATTATTACCGTGTTACGTTTTTCTTTTGTTACACCTAGAGCTACTAACCAACCTCTTTATTGTCTTTCTCACACACTGGTCAGAAGACATGGTGATTGTGACATTTGTGCGAGGGACCCAGAAGGACTGGTTGGATGGATGAGTGAAGATTGTCTAACCTGATGGGTAATGTTTTGTCACAAAACGTATTGTGCAGCGAGGCATCAAATACCATAGTTGTCTACAAGTGATGAATCCCAGAGCTTGTTAAACTCACATTAGACTCTCTTAGTTATAGCTTTTAGCATCTACAAAGTATGTTTGTGGCTGCCTGAATATTTGTTTTAATTGCATAACCCTGAAGTCATTCAGTGCCATCCCTTGAAACTGTATGCAGTCATCCCATGAAGGTTTTACTTGGGCCCAGGCTCATGTCGATTTTGATATTTAAATCAAAATACACTTGGAGCTTTTGTCAGAATGACAGCATCTTTGGAGTTCATTCATCAAACTTTTATGGCAAATCCAGGTTCTCGAGATACCTGGAAATATACCATTTTATATAAAATATTGGTAGAGTGTGTGGGTCCCTCTGATACAGAGGAATACAATCAGGTATTTGGCTCAGACTTGGGTTACATGCTCCATCTTGAGGTTAGAATGGATTCTTACCTGGATCCATTAAGATTCAATCCCTATGTGAAGTAGAGTCCCCAAATCACAGTGATGTTAAAAAGATAAATTACCAGTGTTTTTCTTACATGGAAGTCTTGAGGCAGATCAGGGCTGATAGGGCAGCTCTGGTTTACAAAGCTCTCAAGAACTGAGTTTCCTTTAAACATTCCTCTTGGCCATCTCTGACAAAGCTGTGTTCATACTAATTGTGTAAACTGGCAGCCAGAACTCCAGCCATCAAATCTATGTTCCTGGCAGGAGGTTGGAGGAAAGGAAGAAAAAATTTCAGCCAAGGGTATGGACCGGCTTTGTTTTAAGAAGTTTGCCAGGAGCTACCGCTCGATATTTTTACTTCCATCTTTTTCTGATTTTGTCACATGTTTATATATATCTTCAAGGTAGTATTTATTCTGCATGAGCAGCGGCTTAGCTAAAAATTAGATGTTCCATTTTGAGGGAAAGAAAGGCTACTTAATTTTTTTATTCAGTTAAAAAAATTTTTTTTTAATGTTTATTTATTTTTGAAAGAGAGAAAGAGAGACAGAGTGCAAACAGGGAAGGGGCAGAGAGAGAGGGAGATACAGAACCCAAAGCAGACTCCAGACTCTAAGCTGGCAGCACAGAGCCTGACGTGGAGCTCGAACCCATAAACCGTGAGATCGTGACCTGAGCTGATGTCTGGCGCTTAACCGACTGAGCCACCCAGTTGCCCCAAGAAAGGTTATTTCTATCAGACTACCAAAAACCTGTTGAGAAGGAGTGGGATGGGGAATGTCTTTCCTCCACAATAAAAATGAAGAATATTATAAGGAGATAAGGTAATGGATATAGGGAGCAAACACAGCGAGCTAACATGTTCACAAATGAGAATAAAAAGAAATATAAATGGTGATAAATGTAGAGACAAAACGTTTTCCAGAGCAAGACTGGGTACAAAGAAATGGCAGAGAGGAGTAACACGGCACTTGTAGTGAAATTTCAGTATCTCTATATATGGGTATTAGCAGATTTTTGTATCTGTTGCCAATCTATTCCATAACTTGCAGATTTCCCATTATAGAGCTAAATAAAGGTAAGATCTACCATAAGAACACAGACTTGCTCATGCTACAGATGGTTATATATTCAATTACTAACTAGTTTTTATGATGATTGATTTATTTTTGAGTTGATGGATTCTTGTTGCTATGAAAATATCAGTTTCTTTATTGCTTAAGTTAAAGCATTTAATTTCTTAAAGAGGAAGTTTTTTATAAGGAGGGAGAGAGAAGCAGATAGATAAAAGACAGTGGCTATGCTGTGATTTTATTATGTAATTCTTAGCCATCTATGAAGAGGAGATAATTTTCTCTCTTACAATGAGAATAGGAATGTAGGGGAAAGATTAAGAGTTGTCCACCCACAGGCTCCTGGTGGCTCAGTCAGTTAAGTGTCCAACTCTTGATTTCAGCTCAGGTCATGATCTCACTGTTTGTGATATTGAGCCCCAAGCTCTATGCTGACAGCATGGAGCCTACTTGGGATTCTCTCTATCTCTTTCTACCCCTCCCTCACTCATGTATGCTCACATGTGTGCATGCACTCTTAAAACAAATAAACATTAAAAAAAAAAAAAAAAAAGAGCGACACCTGGGTGGCTCCGTCAGTTAAGCATCTGACTTCGGCTCAGGTCATGATCTGGTGGTTCCTGACTTCGAGCCTCACGTCGGGCTCTGTGCTGACAGCTCAGAGCCTGGAGCCTGCTTCAGATTCTGTGTCCCCCTCTCTCTCTGCCCCTCCCCAGCTCACGCTCTGTCTCTCTGTCTCTCAAAAATAAATAAACATTTAAAAAAATTAAAAAAAAAAAAAAAGAGTTGTCCCAGGGGATCTAAACACTGGCCTTAGCTGCTTACCATCCTTGGGATCTGTTGTAGGGTTTCCCATGAAAATATTTTTCTTCAGAAACAGAATACCCAACTTTATTTTTTATGTGGGAGTTGTGTGAAGATAAAAGTCATTGCCTATGTCAACAGCTCTCAAATGGAGCAATTTGGCCTTCCCGGAGATATTTGACATTGTCTAGAGACATTTGTGGTTGTCACTACTGGGAATTGCTAATGGCATCTGGTGGGTAGAGGTTAATGATGCTGCTAACCATTCTATACTGCGCTGGCTAGTATCTCCTTCCCAGGCCCCAACAATTACCTGACCCAAGTGTCAACAGTATTGAGTCGTAAAACCCAGATTTGCATGAGTTTATTTGGAAAAGAGAATATTTTTTATGAACACTAAAGAGATACCTCTAAATATATATTTGACTTATTTATTTAACAATACTGATCTCTGATTAAAATTTATCCACCTCTAAACCAAAGACCCTGAAGTTAAGTTCCTTGTAGTATATGAGTACTCGTGAAGAGTCATCTTGAAATCATAAGCAAAGTGTTCTCTGTATATAAATCTGCTCATTTTTAAGGGGCCAAGTCCATAGCTTTTATCTGATTCTCCAAGGGATTTATGACCCTATGAAGCCTGCCACTGAATTTATTTAGAATGCCAAAGAATTCAAGTGAATTAATCAGCCATTATCTCCCCCTGAATGAGGCAAGCTACTCTTCGAGGCAGTTTCCTTGCAAATTCTTTAACCTTACTGTATTTAAGGCATGATACTTACAGAAGTAAGTTTAAAGATTCCCCATCTGGGGGTGCCTGGGTGGCTCAGTCGTTTGAGTGTCCAACTTCGGCTCCGGTCATGATCTCACAGTTCCTGAGTTTGAGCCCTGCATAGGGCTTGCTGTTTTCAGCCTGTCAGAGCAGAGCCTGCTCCATATCCTGTCCCCCTTCTCTCTCTGCCCCTCCCCAGCTCATGGTCAGTCTCTCTCTCTCTCTCTCTCTCTCTCTCTCTCTCTCCCTCTCTTCAAAAGATAAATAAACATTAAAAAAAAAAAGATTCCCCATCTGATCCTCTTTAATTAATAGAAGTCATATTGACAAGAAAAGTTCCTTTTGAAGAGGCTGTGATTTAAGAAGCCAGATTTCCCATCTTAACCAATATTTCTGTAATTTACATTTGAGTATATTAAATGGCCTTTGTGACACATGTGTTGTGGTGTTTGGGGTAATAGTTTATCCTCTACAGTTAGTATACTTCCTCCAAACCTGCTCCTTCTTTTACCTCAGGAAATTGTCACTTCTGTCCACCCAAGTCCCCACACCAGAAACCATAAAGAAAAATCTCCCTCCCCTCTTTGATTTCCACTACACTTATTTTTCATGTGCTTTCTATTCTACATCCTAAATACTGCTTGGGCACATTCCCTTGTCTCAATTCCTAATGCTGTTTTTCTCAACTCAGGATATCATTCTTTTTCAGTTGAAATACTGCCTTAATAATAGACTCTTCACTGCTATCCCTCATTCGGAGTCTGCTTTTTTTTTTTAATATTCATCTTAAAATTTTTTTTGTTTATTTATTTTTGAGAGACAGAGAGATAGAGCACGAGCAGAGGAGGGGCAGAGAGAGAGGGAGACAAAATCTGACCCAGGTTCCAGACCCTGAACTGTCAGCACAGAGCCTGACATAGGGCTCCAACTCACGGGCTGTGAGATTATGACCTTGAGCAGAGAGAGCAAGAGTTGGACGCTTATTCGACCCAGCCATCCAGGAGCCCCTGTTTGAGTCATTCTTTATAGACCTGCACAGCTATCTTTCTGTCTTGCAAACCTGACCAGTCACTTTCTAGTTAAAAACATTGAAGTTCTCCCCATTATGTACATGGTAATATCCCCCATTCCTGGTTTTGTCTCTGGCTACTGCTACCAGTCTGTAGGCCAGGTTCTAAGTGCACCCATTTCTCTCTGTTTCTGGATATGTGCTCTTCTGACTCTGCCCCTGCTTTGCTTGAATGCTTTTCCCTCTTGTTGAAATTCTTTTCATCCTTCTGAAGGAAGCTGGCCTTGAAACCTTCTTCCAGTTCCCTCAGGCAGAGTTCATTTTTTTCTTTTAGGTCTGCTCAAAATTCACTTGGTACTTAGTTTAATATCGTGTTCACCTTTGTTTTCCAAGTGCCTTGAGCAGTTCATGCACGTACATACATTTCCAATAAATGTTTCCATAATTGGGTTGACAACAGCCATGCAAATGCAAGACTTTGCTCAGGACTGGACCATCATGGACAAAAATTGTCTTTGTTGGTCCAGCTAAATAAATAGATCATGAATTCATGAAAGGAATGAAGTGAAAAAATTCACTATCAGCTCTAAACACTGTAACTTGTGTTTTGGCTTTCTGAAATACTGTTATTAGGAGTACAGAGCATTATTTTTGTATAGAACAAATGTTGTGCTGTTTTTTAAGCACATTTTTTCCTTATTATTAATGCATTGCAGGTAGTGGCACAGTTCACAAGCTTTAAGTTGAGTGAATGGACAAAGTAACACCATTTAAGTTTTTGTTTAAGACATGAAATGACCCTAAAGCCAGGAATTTGGCTGAATATGCTACAATTGCCCAGGACAGCTTCCTGCCCCTCCAAAACTATTATGGAGACCAAAAATGTTAGTACTGCCAGGAATGAGAAACATTGCCCTGTATTTTAAGAGATTTACCTAGAGGCTATTAAAATAAATGCAAGGGGTTGTTTTTTTTTTTAATATAATTTCTTGTCAGATTGTTTTCCGTGCAACACCCAGCGCTCATCCCAACAACTGCCTTCCTCAATACCCATCTTCTACTTTCCTCTCTTCCCCACCCCCCAACAACCCTCAGTTTGTTCTCAGTATGAAGCTTATGAAGCAAGGGGTTGTTTTTACTTACACTAAATGGCCTTAGGCTCCTAGGTTTTTGGGTTTTTTTAAGTTTATTTATTTATTTTTTTAAGAGAGAGAGCAGGGAAGGGGCAGAGAGAGAGGGAAGAGAGAGAAACCCAAGCAGGCTCCGCAACTGTCAGCACAGAGCCTGATGTGGGGTTCAAACTCATAAACAATGAGATCGTGACCTGAGGAGAAACCAAGAGTCCGATGCGTAACTGACTGACCCAACCATGAGTCCCAGGTTTTAACTGTATATACCACAAGGCCTTATTGAGATTATGCCCCCTTTCCCTGAGTCCATTATATCCAGAAGCACACTGACTTCTGGGGTTCCATTAATGTCAGAATTCCACTGATAACAATGGAATTGAAAATGTAGAAATCATAGGGGTTGTTTGTTTGCACATTGTTCAGGCTAGTAAAAGTGGATGGCCCCTACCTGAACCAAAAGTGCCTTGAGAGTCCCTGACACTAGTTTTGGTTTGACCATGATCGAAGTTACTGAATTCTGCATATAACCCAATGGTGGCACTTAGATAGTGTAGTTCATGTCTTTCAAAGTGTTATGATGTGAATTGTATTTGAAAAGTAACATGGCAAATATTGTTAGAGAGCCTGAGACCTCCCTCTGATTAATTCCAAGTGTAATGACAGTAAAGACTTCTTGTCATTCTGCTATTTGTCTCATTTACAAGGGTCATCTGCTTTCTGTTGGCTGTGTGGGTGTATAAATACACATCCTCACATTTTCTCCTTCCTAATGGTGACAAGATTGAAGAAAAGATGATAGGAAATTGACCCTTTCATTAAGTAAAAAATATCCTGGATGCCTGCCAGTTAACCTTGAAGTATTATCTTACTCCCTTTAAATAAAACAAAACCGTTGTAAGAGACCTTCTATATGTGGCATTTTACAGACTTTCCAGAAATACTATTCTGTTGTTAGTCTATGCAAGACATTTTTCCTATCTTTGAGCCTACAATATTTAGTCATGTATGCTTAACATGCAAAGCATTTGGGAAGAAGAAAAATAAAATTTAAGTAGACTGTCTTTTGTTTTGTTTTGTTTCCAATCCCTTTTGAGTACGTTTTAAAAAAGGTCTTAATGACTAGAGATGGTCTCTTGGCATAGGCGACTGGATGTTTTTCCAAGGCCAGTTACTTCAGAGACTCTAATAATCAAAGAGAATCCTTGATTCCTTTCCAGACTATAACATAACTTTATTCAGCTGATTTGTCATGGCTGACCTCCTGTCCTCGACTTCTAACCCTGCCATGCTTGGCGAGGGAAGACTAGTTAACCTGATTATATTAGGTTAATAAAAAAGGCAACCAATAAGTCCAGCTTGCTGATTCAGGGAACACATCTGATCATTTATTTAAAAGCCAGAGGAAGAAAGAAAGGCCATTTTGTAAAAACGAGAGCAGCATTTTATTACTTGTCTACAGAATTTAATCGTTGGAAAACATCAGTGAACAGTTGAGGGGGGAGCATTGTTACTGCTTGCTCCATGTAATAAATTAAAAACCCAGAATGAATGTGGTTTGACAGAAGTGTTTAAACAAGGAGGAGGGAGCAATGCTCGTGTTTTAATTTTGTTTTGATTGAAGGTACTCTCGTTGTGCCATGGAAAAACAATGCCATTCTTCTCGCACGCCTCATTTCCAATGGAAGTCAGTAGAATGTACACGTGTTAACGTTAGCTCAGGCAGGCTTTCATGCAGTTCCATAAAGGGGTTTTGCCAAAAGAAGGGATGAATATCACAGCCATTCATTTCACAGTGCTCTCCAGTCTGGCTGCAACTGTTTGTCTGAACTGCATACATCAGTGAATAAAAAGGAAATTAAAAAGAGCAGCAGGAAAAGAGGGATTGAGGAAGAAGGAGGCTGTCAAAAGCATGTTTGGCTTTGGAGAAGACAATTCACACTCATTAGCTTGAGCAAAATTCCTGCTTGGCCTACGGTACTGAAAACATAATGAACGGTGAGATTTTTCTTTTAGAAAATAAAAACAAAATTAAAACTCTACTCTAAACACCTCTAGTGAAGATGAAGGGGAACTAGGATAAGTAAACAGCTGCATTTTTATAGAGCTGAGCCCCCCATTTCCCCAGATAATGAAGTAAATCAGTATGCTTTTCTATGTTCATGGAAAAAAATTGTCCCGGTGACTATTTTTCTAAATTTGTTCCTGTAGCATTTATATTTCAGTATTCTAACACTATGTGCTATATTTCTCTACTGTAATTAAATATTAGAAAGTATTTATAACTCTTTGGGTACAAAAAGCGCCAATGCAGATGTTATTAATAACGGTAGAACAAAGAGGGAAAGATATTTTGATTCTGGTTTTTATTTCTTGGCAAATCCACTTTCATGGCTTCCTTCAGTGGTGGGAGATGGGACACGGGATTAGGGCAGTTCTATCAAGATACAGCAAGCAACCCTAAGATCTTTTTTTTCTTTTTCTTTTTTTTTTTTTTTTTTTAAGTTTATTTATTTTGAGAGAGAGAGGGAGAGCGAGAGCAGGGGAGGGGCAGAAAGAGAGGAAGAGAAAATTCCAAGCAGGCTCTGCACTGTCAACATGGAGCCCAACACAGGGTTCAATGTCACAAACCATGAGATCATGGCCTGAGCCGAAATCCAGAGTCTGACACTTAACCGACTGAGCCACCCAGACGCCCTGCCCTGAGATCCTTTTTTGAGAATCTGATTCTCACGTAGCTTGTTTAGCACTGCTGTGGAATTATCTACCCCTCCCCAATGTATTTATGTTTCTTTGTAAAAAGGAAATACATAAACATTGCAAAATCTTTTTTTATCTGTTTTCATTTACTTTGTTCACCAATGCAGGGAGATAGATATGAATGTATATTTCGCCTCTTCCTCTTCTTCTTCCTCCTTCTCATCTTCCTCTCCCTCTCATCTTCCTCCTCCCCCTCCTCTTCCTCCTCATCCTCCTCTTCTTCAACAGATGAGGAAACTGAGTTTCAGAAACTATCGTGTTCAGACCCTTCTAGCTACTGTGGAATGAAACTTAATTTTGAGCTCCAGAGCTTAATTTTGAGCATACAGGCATATGGTGCAGTGTATTCTGTGGAAGGAATATTTTGTATGTACAAACTGGAATTTGCACTTAATAATTATAAGTTGGTGATACTCTTGACAAAGTTAGTGGGTTGGGCCCATCATCAGCAAGCAGTAAGAAAGACTTCTGGAAAGTATTCTTCCAGCAAATATTTTCAACTTGGAATCTAAAAGGATAAGAAAGAGTGTCATTTTTGTCTCATCATTAACTTCTTCTCTATGGAAAACTTTAAGACATTTAATTGTAAAATTTATTATCAATAATAACATTTTTTCAAAAGATTGACAAAAATGTCCCAAAACAGGTCTGTGGTAGGCTTCTAAGATATACTTTTTAGGAATCCTTTATGATATAAATATATTGAAATATTGAAATTTATATTGAAATTGAAATAATTGTATATTAAAATATATTGACATAATTATACATATATTAATATCTTGAAACATTACCACATCATTGTAACTCAACTGTTATAAATAACATCCCTCATAAAACATAACTGCCATCATTATTAAAAATTGTGTCATTAAACTCATTTCAGCTGAATTAAAATTAATTTGCAACATAATTGAAAAATACCTTTTTTTCAAACTGTTGTCATTCTGCATGGACATATACATATGTAAAAAAAAACATACAACTTAAGATAATAATAGATTTTTGCTGGTGATTGTAGATGTTCCATGAAGAAGAGAACTTCTATATTTTACTTATATCCATAGCTAATTTTCATAGAGGATTTCAACAAATTATTTTTTCAAGAATTGATATATCATAGATGGACTTTACAAACACTTTTAAAGTTTTTATTTTAGAGGGTAAAGTTTGCAGGGCCAATTTACATACCAGATACATTTTCTATTTTTCTATGTAAAAATGTCAAAACCTTAATAAGCAGACACTTGTCATTTACCTACACAAATGAGTAAAAGGAGTGATCTGGCATAAAAATATTTTAAGTCATTCCTTAAACTGACTTTAATGTTACTTCTTATATTTCATGTACATTATTCTTCTGTAGTTACTTTTGTATGAATGGAATATGCTTTTGAATGCTCTGGATGAACTAAACACAATAGAGCATAGTATTAGGCAAAGCTGGGAATGCTGTTGGAGCTGTTTTGAGTTTCGTTGTAAAGACTTGAAGTGGGACAGATGAAAGTCTATTTGGGACAGACTTGCAGCGTCATTTTCGAGGGCATGTGACCCTTGCCATTGCTTAAGACCCTGTCTTCAGAAGTCCTTGCCACCATACCCACACCCTGCTACACTTGGTGTTTAATGCTCTGCAGTCACTGACTTGACATTTTTATCTTTAAATTTGTGTTTTATAAGTGAAAGTCCCATGGGATAATGAGGAATGCGTTGGGGGGCTTGAGGCTTCCCTTCATGCATGGTTCCATGTTTGCCACCCAGATGGATGAGCTCCTGGCCACCCATTTCACCTCATATAGGAAGAGATCACTACTGCCCTCCGTCTCCATGGAGGTCAGCACTGGAAGCTGGGTTTCCAGGTACGAGTTGCAGGGCAGAGCCCCAAGGGGATATACGGGGTATGCACTCAACTTGTGCCTAAACAAGCCCGGTATTAAATAGTGAATAAAAAAGCAGAGTGACTAGGCAAGAAAGGACAAAGCTTTTTTCCTGCTTTTTGAACAAGTTCCTGAATTTCATTTTTCACTGGACCTTGTACATTTTGTGGCTAGCCTTGGTAACTTGGAACTGATGTTGTTGAATGTTGTCTGATATGCTAGCTCACATGAGAAGGGTCATTCTCGTGCATAATATTATAAGGTATCAGGTACTTATTTTAGAAAATGACTATCTAGCCTTAAACACTTGAGTATCATCTCTCTAAACTATTGCTCTGTTAGGGGCATCTGGGTGGCTCAGTCTGTTAAGTGTCCGACTTTGTCTCAGGTCATGATCTCGCAGTCTGTGGGTTTGAGCCCCTCCTCAGGCCTTGTGCTGACAGCTTGGAGCCTGGAGCCTGCTTCGGATTCTGTGTCTCCGTCTCTCTTTGACCGTCCCCCAGTCATGCTCTGTCTCTGTCTCTCTCTCTCTCAGAATAAATAACATTAAAAAAAAAATAAGAAAATAAACTGTTGCTCTGTTAGACACATTACACTTACTAAATATCCTCTCTACTGCGTATGCTACTTACAAGTTTGTTCAGTGTATGTTTCGCTCATGAATGTACAGATTCCTTGGGCAGTACCTGCCCTGCCACTGGGCTCAGGAAAGCAAGGCAGCTATCAGAGGGTCTCACATTTTAGAAAACGTCATAGATAATTCATTTCAAGACATGAGGTGTGTCAATTGAGAAAGCACTGGTAGAATGAGCAGTGTCCTTTTCCTCACGTTAAAATAATTATTTTCAAGGTGATTTTCTCATCATTCATAATTTGTGAAGCATGAAATGAAATGTTTTCCTGAAGTAGCTTAATATTTAATAGAACTTAAAGATTCCAATGAAGTGCCTCCACAATTGGCTTTTTCCTAATTTGATCATATGCATTACATTCTATATTTATCAGTAGAAGAACTAAAATAAATTTTGTAGAACTTGGAGCCAATACATGGGCATATAAAATACATTGAATGGGTGAAAGGAAATAGCCCCCATAGTGTTTTAAAAATGATCCTAAGTCTTTTTATCTGACTACCTAGGTGGCTTCACCTGCATTTTTCTTTTCAAACTGCTAATGTATTACCTCCCTATCTTTTAAGAACCAGCTTAAATATAATTTTTATCATTGAAAGCTCTTTGAAATGTTTTTCTTCACATCTCAAGGAAACCCTGCCCAACTTCTTCCATGATAGAATTTTATTTATTGTTGTTAATTCCTTCTTTCTGAAGGAATGATAGTACCTTTCCTACTCAAAATTCCCTCTTGCATCAGACTTCCTGGCTGCAGGTCGGAAGTATCAGGGACAAGATTCAGAGGGGTCTCCGGTGTTACTAACATCTAAAAGTTCGATAACAATTTCAAGCAATGCACAATCTTTCCCTGTACCTCCTTCCTGACCACCCTTAGTCCTCAACACGTCTCAGAATAGGAAGCCAATAACATTTTGATGTATTCATCACTAACAAAGAACCTCTGTATGTATAACACCCACTCTTAGTAGTTGTGGGCTCAACTGGACAGTCAATCTCACGTGACTCCAAAAGGCCACACTTGACAATGGTTTGATTAGAAGGATACAAAGCATGACAGTGGGGCAGTATCCAGTGATTCTCTAACATGAGGGTTTTCCCACAGGTGTTGAGGGTACACAATCTTTCTCTAACCATGCAGAGTGACAGCTCAGGGCGGAGAGTTTGAGATCATGGGTAGGTGTGAGATCTACCCTGACTAACACTCACCATGGCCACAATAGTAATCAACATCTGTTATAACAGCCCGAAACAAAGAAAATGACCAGTTACAAGTGTGTACCCCAGTCAAGAAATCCCAAGAGGTTATTTATAGTCATTCACAGTCCCCCCAGACCAGATGCAGTTTACAATTCAGAATTTATTTTTATTAGAAGCAATGTTGCCTAGTAATACAGCTGACATTCTACCAGTATCAGGTTTCTATGGAAACAGAGCTAGGAAGTTAACTCAGTGTCATTTTTCTTTTCAAAGAAGGAGAAAAATGTTTTGCTATTCCTTTATTCACATTAGGAAACATAAATATTTGGGGATTTTGATTACCAAACAAGGCTTTCTTCAAATAAATGCAAGAAAATGCAAAAAAAAATTCAAAATGACAGCTATACATTCAACTCAAAATACTGTAAAAAGAGTTACAAAATCTTAAAGAAAATAGACAAGGACAACTAATAAAGATAACAAGCAAATTAATTTAGAAAAATGATCAAACAAAAAAAAGGAAAGTTTGATTTTTAAAATTATTTTTTTGAAGAATGTCAAAATAGATTACCCCCCCCTTCCCCCCCATATATCTAAGTCCTTAGGGCTGGTATAACAAAAATAATATAGATTGGGTGGCTTAAACAACAAATATTTATTTCTCATTTTTGGAGCCTGGAAAATGCAAGATCAAGGCTCTGGCTGATTCGGTTGTTTTTGGTGCCGCTTCAAGTTTCTAGAGAGCCTTCTTGTATTTTTTAATGGCAGAAAGGGAGAAAGGAGCACCTGGGTGGCTCAGTTGGTTAAGCGTCCTACTTCAGCTCAAGTCATGAACTCATGGTTGGTAGGATGGAGCCCCGCGTCGGACTCTGTTGATAGCTCTGAGCCTGGAGCCTGTTTCAGGTTCTGTGTCTCCCTCTCTCTCTGCCCCTCCCCTGTTAATGCTCTGTCTCTCTCTCTCTCTCTCTTAAAGATGAATAAACAGTAACAAAAAAAATTTAAAAAAAAAGGGTGAAAGAGCTCTCAGGCCTTTCTTTTATAAGGGCACAAATCCCATTCGTCAGGTTCTGCTGTCATGACCTATTCACCTCCTGAAGGCTCCACCTGCAACAACTGTCACATTGGAAATTAGGTTTCAACATATGAATTCAGGAGGGACACATTCAGTCTGTAGCACCATCGAAGATTAAGAAGAAAAAAAATAGAGAAGAAACAAATGAGTGACTTTAGGAATCAGCAAGAACATTTAAAAGGCTTCAGTTTAAGTATGGATAAAATAGTTAAATTTATTTCAAAAAATGTAAATAACCTAATTTGCTTCAAGAAACATTTAAGAGGTGCCTGGGTGGCTCATTCTGTGACTTCGGCTCAGGTTATGATCTCACCGTTCATGGGTTCGAGCCCCACATGGGGCTCTGTGCTGACAGCTCAGAGCTTGGAGACTGCTTCAGATTCGATGTTTTCCCCTCTCTGCTCCTCCTCTGCTCACACTCTTTCTCAAAAATAAGTAAACATTAAAAAACCCCAAAAACATTTAAATAAACAATACCAAAAGAAGGTGAAAAGTAGTCAAAACTTTCACACTAAAAACTAAGGCATCATACTGAAATGATTCTATGAGCCTTTGCTTACCACTGTCACTGTTCAACATTGTACTGGAGATACTAAACAATGAAATAAGACAAAGGTAAAAACCACGTACAATCTAAATTTTGAAAAGGAAAGATGAAAGTATCAATATTTATAGACAATATGATTACTGATCTAGGTAATCCAAGAGAATACACAAAAGCCTGTTAAAACCAATAAGAAAGTGGCATAAACTCGCTACACATAAGAATATATTTTTTAAGTTCATTTTTTAAGTTTGAGAGTAGGGTATTTATTTATTTATTATATGAGTAGTGTAGAGTCAGAGAGAAAAGGAGAAAGAGAGAAAGAGAGAGAATTCCAATCAGTCTCCGACTGAGCCACGCAGATGCCCTGATATGAGAATATTTTAAAATTCAATATATACCTAGCAATAAAGACATGCAAAATAGAATTTAAAAACTTTTTCATCCAAATAATAATGGAACCTACGGGAACAGATCTAACAAGAGACATGAAAGATATCTATGAAGAAAATGATAAAACTATTGAGAGACCTAAAATGAAGGTCTAAATAAATGTGACAGGCAGCCGCACTTCTGATATGATTACTTAATATTGTAAGGTACCACTTCTGTCCCAATTATTCTAGAAATTCAGCGTTATCCCACAGAATATGTACATTCTGCTAAAATAAAAAGCCTGAATCTGAAACGTACACTGGAGAGGAAGTGAATTTCTAGCTTCCAGAAATACACCACACATAACCATGTGGAGATGTGAATTGTTACGTGATAAGAATAGCGTATCAAAGAGCAGTGAAATATGGGTGATTTAATACTTGCGCTTAAAACATTTGGCAATCCATTTGGAGAAATAAAAGGTCAGATTGGGAAGCAATTTCATAACAAATTACCTAGGTAGATTCAACCAGGATTGACAAGCCTTTTCTGTAAAGGACCAGATAGTAAATATTTTAGTCTATGTAAGCCATACTATTTGTCATAAATACTCATGTCTGTACTTGCAGCACCAAAGGGATGGTTTGGAGAATAGTGAATTTGGCTCGCAGGTGGTAATGCTGACCTTGATTTTATCTCACCAGAGCCAGAATTTCCTCACGTGGGAATATCTCTTTCACAGCTTAATATAACAATTGAATAAAATGTGAAATATTTAATTGTGTATCCTCAGGCTTGGCATAATGCCTGAGTTATAGTAGGTTTTCCACACATTTCCATTTAACTGAATGAAGTGAATGTCTTGCTGCTATTTGTTTAAGAGGGGAAATAAAAGAGATTTTCTTGAAAATGCCTTTGATTTATTCATAGTTTCTACTTCTGAAAATGCAGCAGACACATGACACATTGTCGCATAGTTAAAACATTTTAAATTATATATTTAACGAAATATATATTTACAGGTATGTATTCATTTTATAAAGCATATATTTTACAACAATATGTAATCAATATATGCATATTTTGTATTTATATTTAATAAATATAGAATACAAAAAATAAAATTATAAAAATTCCATCAGGGTCCAAATAAATATAGGATTACAAGACCCTTCTGTTTGTACAAACGTTTTGTACTTTTTTTTTAGCTTTCCTTAACTTTGTGTGCTGTCTTTGACATTTAAAATCAGGCTGCCCTTACTGCATTGGCATGCTTTCAGTCACTTAAAGTGCTACTTATATAAATTAATTAACTTGACATTTAATGACTTAAAGCCTAAAAATTATCTACTACCATTCATATTTTGAATATCACATTTGTTTCTGGAAAAATTTATAAAAATTAAAAAAATGACCCTTGAAGAGAGGGAAATCATTGACCTTTTCCATCCAAAAAGTGAAGAAAATTTTAATTTTAAACAAAGCCTTTTTGATTTTTTTAAATGATTTTATTTTTGAAAGAGAGAGACAGAGAGAGAGAGAGAGAGAGAGAGAGAGAGAGAGAGAGAGAGAGAGAGAGAAAGCACAAGCAAGGGGTGGGCAGAGAGAGGGAGACAGAGTCTAAAGCAGGCTTCAGACTTTGAGCTGTCAGCACACAGCCCTACCTGGGGCTGGAACCCACAAACTGTGAGATCATGACCTGAGCCGAAGTGGGACACTTAATAGACCGAGCCACCGCGATGTCCCTTAAGCAAGGCTTTTTTGGACAGAATGAAGCAATTAATCCACTGATCTAAAGATTAGGTCACAAAGCATTTCCATGAATGCTTCAAATCATTGTTGGGTAAAGAAGATCTTGGTGTATGTGATTTATGTTTCCTTATCTCAACGTTGAGTAAATTTATTTAATGTGTACAATTGTGACGATGAATGTTGTGTCTGTGTATTTGAAGCAAACATACAAAAAAGGGCATATGGAGGTTTGAAAATATATTTTAAAAAATAATAATCGAAGTTCATGAGTTTTTTCAATTTGCAAATTATACATGAAAAATTATTTGGGGCTTTTGTTTTGTAGGGAAGAAAATATTTGAGCCTGAGGTTAAGAGATTGAATGTGATATCTGACACCGTTATTTCCAGGGAGAGGCCTGGAAAACTAACAAATCTTAAGAACTCAGTACGATTTCAATGCATTCCACTAATACCCAATCTTAGAATTCAATCAGCGGATATAGACATCTGCTGTTAGAAGATTTTAGTCTCTGCTTTTAATGTATGGTCACTGAGGACTGAGCTGAATGTCTGCTTCCATTAGATACCTACAAAAATTGGTGGGACAGGAAAAGCTTCATAAATAATGTTGGCTCTTATCTTAAATAGATGGAAATTGAATGCAAGTGTCTCTTAATTTAATTAAAAAAGAATGGGTTCTTTTGTCCTCTTCAATTTGCCACTAAGGAAGCATCTGCAACTGGGATTATTAGTTACTGCTTTCAGCTGATGGTTTTGCCATTCCTTTGCTGTAAGCATCTGCCCTCTGTATGCTCGCTCCGCCTTCCATCGTATTCTCCAGGCTTCCTCTGGCCACTCTCCTCATCAGACTTCTTCAGTAGTTCCCGTTACCCTTGGGATAAAACTCTAAAATTTTTTTTATGTAGTATGGCCCCTGCAAGCCTCTCCAGAAAAAACTACATTTTCTCCTCTCGATTGTATGCTACATGGTATTAAAGGCACCACTGCTCTCCTTTACTTTTGTCCACCTGTTTTTATTGGAAAAATCCTTATTTCACAACTAACAGCAACGTGTCACTTTTGCAAATTTCAAACGATTCCTTAAATCTCAATTCATGTGTCATCTTCTGTAAGCTTCTAGTCCTATGCTCCTTCTTTATTTGATACACTATGGCACAAATCTGCTTTTACCATGAATTTTTGTGTGTCTCCTTACCTTCTGGGTACTAATATACTTGGAGGGAACATTACATTTTTATATCTAGAGCAGTATCTGGTATATGGTGGGTAGGGAATACATTGTTTTGAATGAATGATTGTTCTACCAGTTTTAATAAGCTTTAAAAAATAATGATGTGGAGTGATAAAGACTCCTATATCAGAGACCCATGAAAATATAACTGGCATATTTAATTATCTTTGCCCTAAGTACATGAATTGTGTTTCTGTATGCTTGTAGAAAGTCACTTTTGTATGGTCTTACTTAATAGTAAGACCCAAATTTTCATTATTATATTACTATTGCTGATACATTAGTAACAGCTCTAACGTCAATTTCCTTTACAGGCGTGGAGGCTTATGTTTCTAGAACATACAAAAATAACATAAATAGGCAGGTGCAAATCATGCTGTTAGATTAAGCGTAGCTTAAGCCAGTTTGTTCCAGCCCTCTGAATTCCTCTATATTGATATACTCTTGCACTGTAAGCAACTCTGTCTTCCACT
Organism: Panthera pardus; assembly: GCF_024362965.1. Taxonomy (NCBI): domain Eukaryota; kingdom Metazoa; phylum Chordata; class Mammalia; order Carnivora; family Felidae; genus Panthera; species Panthera pardus. The sequence continues at coordinate 139,738,137 of NW_026526765.1, read as the reverse complement.
ACTTCTGTGTTGTTCATACAACATCTTTAGTGATGAGCCAGAGCTAGCCCCCAACACACATTGATTAATTGTGTATGGTGATTTTTCTAGTTTTCATCTTGGAAATGAGAGAGGATCATTACTTTATTTCATTTTCATAGTTGAAGTTATTTAGTACTAGGACTTTGCTGTGGCAGGTGAGAATAAAAAAAATGAAAAAGAATTATGATTAACCTACTAGAACAGTAATGACTGAATTTGTCACAAAAGGATTAAATTATTTATTCTGTTTGTGTGTATGTTTGTGGCTCTGTATTGGAGAAAGCATCATGAGTTTGGAGTTCACCTACCCTCCTCCACCATAAGGGAGTTAAAACAAGAGGTTCTTAGGCTAAAAAATATAGTTAGGGGTGCCTAGGTGGCTCAGTTTGTCAGGTGCCTGAATCTTGATTTCAGCTCAGGTCTTGATCTTGCGGTTCATCAGATTGAGCCCCAAGTCAGGCTCTGCATTGATAGGGCGGAGCCTGCTTGGGATTCTCTCTCTCCCTCTCTCTCTGCCCCTCCCATACTCATGCATATGCTCTCTCTCTATATAAAAATAAATAAACTTAAAAAATGTATACTTAAAGTCATTACTGTCTCTGACTTTTAAAGTAATTTATTAATCAATTGATTATTGTATCAGGTTTATTTTAATAACTTTCTCAACCTATTACAGTAAGTCATTGCATAAATATTCTCTATTACATCGTAACTTAAAGAGCAGACCATAGACACTCTCATTAAGTGATGTTGGATAGTGGGTGGGCAGGGTGAGAGCTACAGCTACATTTCTTTTTGTTTTTAAAAAAAATATGTTCATTAATTACAAATATGAATATAAATTATTTTAAGGTGCTAGTTTAAAAGTATTGTAGATATTCATGAAGTAAAAAAGAAGACTAGCTCTTTGAATGCTCTGTTGCATCAGGAAAAGGATATTATTTTGACAATTTGTTAATATACTGAGACTATACAGATGGCAATGAAAGATTATCTTGATGAAAGTGATTGCTTGATAAAATATTTTTTGAGGGTGGTATATATAAAAAGTTTATAGTCTAAAAATTTATGAAACATCCTGAGAACTTGGTACATTCAAAAGTGGACAAATTTATCTGAAGTTTAAAAAAAAATGCTAGGGCACCTGGGTGGCTTGGTTGGTTAAGCGTCCGACTTTGGCTCAGGTTATGATCTCATGGTTTGTGAGTTTGAGCCCCGTGTGGGGCTCTGTGCTCACAGCTCAGAGCCTGAAGCCCACTTCGGATTCTGTGTCTCTCCCTGACGCTGCCTGGCTCCCGCTCTGTTTCTGTCTGTCTCTCACAAAATAATAAATAAATGTTAAAAAAAATAAATAAATAAAATAAAAACTGCCAGAAATAAGATCTTTTCATTGAAAGATAAGCATGCTACCACTAAATTTTGACAACTAATTTTTCATATGTTTTTATATATGAAATATAAATGGGATATGTGTTTAAAATATGCGTAGACACTTAAAATCCTCGATAAATCAAATAATTTTAAATTACGCATCTCATTAACAAACAATTGGCTCATTAATAAGTGTAATGTGTTTTTGTTAAACTGTTTTTACTAGTTAAACTGATCTTTTATGTTTTGTTTTCCTTCCTTTGACAGGTCCTTCAGGTTGGAAGGAATATCTTTATTTGGAGGCATGTCAGCTCATTTTTCTCACTTCAGATTCATCAATATGACTTCTTGAGGCCAGAACGAATTTTGAAGTAACCAGGAACCTGTCCATATTAGAGCAGCAAATCCCTCAACTTTGGAGCACAAAAGATCACTGATACGATCTGCATAAAATCATCTGCCTCAGTCTGACAGCCATGAGCAGAACCCTGGGGGCAAAAAAAAAAAAAAAAAAAAAAAAGCCACAGCCTTAACTCTTCACTCTGAAATTACCAAGACAATTAAAAAAAAAAAAAAAAATGAAAGGAACTAAACAAGCAAGCCAACACCACCACCACCACCACCAAAAAACAAACACAACCCATTTTATTTCACCTTGGAAAAAATATTCCCAGATGTGAGCCTGAAAAAATTTATATTCGGCAATTAAGCTAGAAAATTGGAAGTTGACTTACCATTTGGGAAGGTGAAAGTATAGAGATAGGAGGTATCTCTAGCTAGAATTATTTAGCATTTTAAAACAAGTAGACAAAAACAATGAACAAACAGAGGAGCACGTCAGCAAGGAACAGTATTAGGACAGAATGTTGCTGTCTGCAGAGAGGATGTCTGCCATCTTGTGTACACCCTCAAAGCCATAATGGAATAAAAGCATTGTCGTTGATTGCTTGAAAAGTTTCTGCATTCACTCCTTCACTCCATATTAAGAGAGGGGGGAAGCCAGTTCTTACTGATTACTTCTCAATGCACTTCTAATATTTGCACTGTCACGTCCATTCAGGGTAATGATGTGTGCCGTTTTTTGCACAGATGGTCCCATGAGTTTTGAGGCCACAAGCGGTTACATGCACGAGTCCAAAAAGGAAACATTTCAAAATTCTCCAGACATTGGTTTCTCTTTCTTCTGTAAAGATCAGTTACCTTATTAAAAAAAAACAAAACAAAACATGGATTTGTCTCAGATTAAAAAACTACAGACTAATAATGAAAAGCATGAGTGTGGTCAAAGGAATGAAGAAGGGATCAAAAGTTTATTTTTGGTTTTGGTTTTGTTTTTTTAGTGAGGATCATTTTTATCATAAGCAGCCAAGAAGTCAGATACAGTGAACTACACACTAAACATTTGTGTTGAACATCTATTTGTTCTCTTAATTAAAGAAATCATTTGTAATTTGTATTTGACATATAACAGTTTTTTATAGCCATTTATCTATGCTTCATGGGAAAATGTACCAAACAGCATTTTCAGTTTATTTTTCTAAATAAATGTGTTGTTTGTATTATTTGTAGTTGCTTATTCAGTTTGGTTTTCGTTACTTGACAAATAAGTTACTTGTTGTCATATTAATTAAGAACTCACGGAAGACTGAAATTTAAAACATTTGTATGGTATCAAATTGTGCTTTCTATTTCCTAAACCCTGAAGAAGAAATGATTTATCTTACACCATGACTTTCTCGTCAAGCGTTATGTTAACATTCTAGTTAGACTAATCACCCAGAGTTGGTTTTAATATATGGAAACTGCTGGAAACAAGAAAGTTTGCGTATTATATCAGCAAGGATTTTCCCTACATACTCTTTCTAGAAATCTGCTCCAGAAGATGAAAATTAGATAGATTTTTATTTTAAAAGACCATTATTCATGCCTAAGGAGTTCTCATTAATGCCCTCCCAGAGGTCTGCTGAGAACTTTCACTAGTGCATATAAAAATGACAGACTAGGCAGTCGTACTAGAGCAAAAGTAAAATTCTGCTTAAGGACTCAGTAAGTACCTTCACAGTGTTCATCCTCATTTGAGGCGTCATTGTTTATGATCCTTGTTACCACCAATAAGTAGCACGCAGCTCAAACAAATTATTTCTTTTCTTTTTTCTTTTATTAAGGTATAATTGATATATTAGTTTCAGGCGTGCAATGTAATAATTCAATATTTGTGTATTATGTTACAAAATAATCACAGCAAGTTCAGTTAACATCCATCACCATGCATAGCTACATTTTTTTTTTTTTTCTTGCAGTGAGAACTTTCAAGATCCACTCTCTTAGCTACTTTCAAATATGCAATCCAGTATTATTAACTATAGTTACAGTCAGGCTTGTGGTGCTCTAGAATGCAGCGCAGGGAATGCAAAGATAGTGCCAGTCCTCTGAGGTCTTCTGAAAAGGATGACAGTGAGCCCTCAGATGCTTGTTTCATTTGAAGCCTGCCCCTCAGGCTGTAACTATGGAGGTAGGCTAATGGGTTCCTTTTAAGAAACATGGAGCTTCTGGGTCTGTTGCTTCCAGCTGTCCCTGGAGAATGGGAGCTATTTAAGAACTCTCTCCATTGATTGCAGTCGTGTGGGACCCATGAGCGTAATTCCCCCTGGCCACCAGAGTCATGTAGGGGTGTCCACAAAAATTGGGCACCAGCTGAGGGTCTAAGCTCTTTTCTGCAATACACAGGTGAGCTGGCGCAAAGCAGAGGGAGACGGAGAAGATGGCATCCACCGGCCTTTGTTTCCTGAGAGCTCATGTGTGGCCTGTAGATGTGTGTCAGATCAGAAGTCTGTCCCTCAGGCCAAAGCTCCAGGACAGGCAAATAGGCCTCTGTCTCAGAAAGACTGGGGGTGTGCTCCAGTATGTTATCAACGCAGGGCCCTGGAGTTGGTAGGCTACCAAGAACCTTCGCGCTCATTGCTGTGGTCTCGCGAGACCCAGGAACACAAGCTGCCCTGCCCTCCTGAGCCGGGCGGTCACCGCGCAGCAGTAGCGGAACGCCGGCCAGCGGACATGTGTAAAAGCAGCCCTCTGGGAGATGCACACGCTTTGGTATGTGGTAGAGGAAACGTGTATTTCTTTTTCTGTCAAAAAGAAAGAAAGAAAAAAAACCTAGCATTAAATTAGGGGGACAAAAATGGCGCCTGTTAGCTGAAGTGAGGCCGAGAGAGGGAGAGCTGGAGATGGTGGCCGCCAGCCAGCAGCCTCTGCGTGTGTCTAGATTACATGCCTGACTCTTAGGCTGCGACTTGAAGATCAGTAAATGGCGCCCGTAGGGCCACAAAGTTGGGAGCTTCTGGATTGGCTGCTTCTGCGCTTGAACCCTGGGGCGGGTGAGTCCTTGTGAGAGCCTTTGAAGAGCCATTCCTCAGCTTTTCAGTCTTGTGGGTCTTGTGGACGTTTGATTTGCGAAGCTGGACGTTTGGTGTGGGGGAGGGGGCGCGGGGAGCGTTTCTTCCCATGTGGGTGCCCGCTGTGGGGTTCAGACTCCTCACCTGGGGAGAAGCTCAGCTCCCTCCCAGCTGGATCACCTTGCAGGGGTTGGGGTCTAATGGCGAGTTTGTGCCCCAGCCCCTCTTCCCGCCTTCGACGTGGACGTTCTGTCTTTAGCCTGGTTGGGTAAGAGTTGGTCTGCTCTTAGGTTTTGTCCCAGGAGGTGGTTCGACATGTGGCTTCAGATTCAGTATGTCAGAGGAAAGAGGTGAGCCAGGGATCCTCCTCTGTCACCATCTTGAACTGGAACTCCCAACAACCTAAGATAAATTATTTTTAATAATTAAAAGAAGAGGTCGTTAGGTTTATTCCCCAGCGATGACCCGAAACCACTTCCCATTTTGTTCTGCACACTTAAATTGATTTATTGTCGGCAATCTCTCCTGGTAGTACTTAAAGTATCCTGTAACATAATGAAAATTAGTTTGCCATGCATGATTTGAACCCGTGAAAATTAAGACGTTGTGCGTGAAAATAATCCAGCTGGGAATCAAATTGCCAGTTCCTGTGAGATGTTAGGCATTGAAGTATGGATGCATGGGCTCATTTACATTCTTTTAACGTCTATGCTGATTGCTTCAAGCTGTGAATTACTTTCAATCATAAATAGGAAAATCAACGCCCCCCCCCCCCGCCAAACATCTAGAAGTAAAATCCATCAAAAATAAGTGATAAAAATCATAGTTCTTTACTTGATGAATATACTGGTTGTTGAGCAGTCCTGTCTCTGCCATAGTCTATCATGAGACCCTAAAGAATTTTGCAAAGATGTGACCTTATCAAGCCAGCGCTTGGGTAAGATAACACCACTGGTAATTGATAAAGTGAATTAGGGCACCTGGGTAGCTCCTTTGGTTAAGCGACCATCTCATGATTTCAGCTTAGGTCATAATGTTGCGGTAGGGAGTTTGAGCCCAGCATCGGATCTGCACTGCCAGTGTGGACCATGCTTGGGATTCTCTCTCTCTCTCTCTCTCTCTCTCTCTCTCTCTCTCTCTGTGCCTGTCTGATGCACTCTCTCTCTCTCAGAATGAATAAATAAACTAAAAAAAAAAAAAAAAAGAATGAGGCTGTGAAGTGGGTAGGGGTGAGAAAGTACATATCAGGAAAAAAAATCTACTTTCTTTGAATTACATTTATTTTCTTCAACTTGAATTACATTTACTTTCTAAGTTATGTCACTTTTTAAAATCACGTTCTCTTCAAATTTTAGATGTACCCTTTGCTATTTTCACAGTGCACTATTACTTTCACAAAACCTATTAAACAATCTTGAGTTCCCGTTGAGAATTACTATTTACAGATTTCTCGAATTGAGCGTGCCCATGTAGGTAATCTCCACTTCCTGACATTTGCTTTTGGAGTGTGGGTTTGTTACATTTACATGCAGCTCCAACTGTTCTTGCTGGCCCCAATTCACATAATTACCAGGTGTATCTATATGGGTTAGATAATTCTCTTTATTTACTGACTGCCTAGTCTGCAACACGAACTGTTCCAGGCACCAGAAAGAAATGGGTTCGGAAAAAAGGCGTGGGTCCTATTTTGATGCAGTTTAAAATCTAGAAGATTGGAGGGGGAATACATTAAACATGTGATTTCACTAGGTAACAAAAAAGAAAATTCAACAGTGTACTAGGTTCTGTAAAGAAAGGTACATTTTATGCTGAGGCTATATATATCCAGTGGTTGTAACTCAGTGGGAAAAAGTAAACTTTGAGCCGAGATCTCAAGAGTGACTATCAGATAAATGAGGCAAAATCATGAGCAAAGCAGTACAAAGTAGAAAGAAAATAGAATTTCAGAAGTCCTGAAAACAAGGCTAATTAGATTGGAGCAAATAGAGTAAAGACGATAGCACAGAGAAAATATGTACCCAATATACCTGATTGAATCCAAGCCATAAGAAAAATGGGGAGTGGAGTGGGGGTGGGTTCCAAAAGATAATCAAAGAGTGCAGAATTATAAAGAAAAAAAATTAAGAATGGCCTTGGGAGCATTTTTTATTTATATAAGGTAGAGTTCTCAATGAAGATGCAAAAATGCATTCAGTAGCTATCTTTAAATTCATAAAGGCTTGAACAACTATAGGTAGACTAACATTTAAAAATTTGTTGAGACCAATTTCTGTAAAAATAAATTTGCCTCTATGTGTCAGAGAACCCAAACTAACAAATAAGAGGCTGTTCAGACATGACAGAGCATCTCCTTAAAGTCATCAGGGATCCAGTCTTCCAATTTTCTGCTCTGATGTCCTTGGAATATGACTTTTGTCCTTATGGTGCACAACAATTGCTAGAGCTCCAGACATCACCTACACATTGCAGGCAGTACAGTGGGGAAAGAGCTTACCACTTCATTTGTAAGGAAATTTACTGAAAAATTTTCACAGGGTATTTTAGTATATCTGTCATTGTTCAACTGGCCCCAAGAGCATAAGAACGAAGGAATGTAGTCCTTTGGCTGGGTACTTTTGTCACTTTGAGTAAACTTGGTATTCTAACACTGAAAATTTTGGGGAATGAATGATGGTACCCACAGCTATCTAATTCTGCCACAGGACTTCAAAAATGTAACACTAATTCATCATTCCATGGGTTGACTATTAGAGATTTTAAACACTAAACGATATGCAGGCTTGAGGGAATACAATTTTCAGCTCATATTTTCAGGAGGGAAATAACAAGTGGAGTTACATCATGTGAACATTTAATCTTCTTTGGCTTTTACTATGCTCACATCTATTCCTTTTTATGGACATATACACAGGATTGACAATCATATGGAAAATCTCTATATGTTTCCTGTTGTGAGTATCTCAACACACTTTGATTCTGGTCCAGAAAGAACAGTGCACTTTATAGATTGTAGAGGGGATTTTCACAGGACATTTTGAGTCTATCATACCTCATTATTATGATATTCTAATGTACTGATAAATGGAATTTATCAGTAACTCACTAGTGCATACTTTAGTAGGGGGTTTTATAAATTGTTTTGGGGAAAAAAGTAGTATTAGAATTGCCTACCATCTTTCAGATGAACAGGTTCCTTAAGTTTGTGAGCATATTTTATGCTGGTTTTATGTAAGCATCCTTTAATATTTTTTGGTTTGGGCATAAAGAGGGGGTTGTTCATTGGGTATAGTGACAAGATCCAGGTATTCCAGAGGCTTAGATAGAGGAAATCATAAAATTAAAAGTAAATGCTTGTAAGTATGTGTAGTATGGGTTCCTATAGAAAACGCAGGTCCCCACAGTCGTATGCACTTACCTAAACACAGAGACTTTCTTTGGTCCCGTGCCAGTTATAAATGCATACAATAATGTTAAACATGTTTGAAATTATTTGAGATTTAGAGATAAAAAATAGCACGCAAATTGGAATTCAGTGTGATTGATCAAAAAGAGGGTAGTCTGTACTTTTCAGGACTTTTCAGTCTTTTTAATCATAAAATAAAGTTAATTCATGAATGACTAATTTAACCGACCACTATGATCAAATGAGCTGTTCTACAGCCTAGGAACATATGCTCTGCAAGCTTCTTTCAATTTCTCTGGGGAAGTGTCTGAATCTTCCAGAAGTGTTTATGCTTTATTATCCGATGTGAAGATTGAACCCACAATTTGCTAACCTGATATGTTTTTTGAATAATTTCTGTTTCTATATTGCATGCTAACATAGAATAAATTTTTCAATGAAACATGAAAATGAGACCAAACCTGAATAGCACTTTGTACATTAATGACAATTCCTTTGGAAAATTACCAAGAAGGAAATATGCAATTTTTTACCATAATCCAAAGAACTACTCTTTTTTAAAATGTTTATTTATTTTGGGAGAGAGAGAGAGCGAGCATGAGTGGGGGAGAGGGGCAGAGAGAGCAGGAGAGAGAATCTTAAGCAGGTTCTGTGCTCAGCTTGGAGCCTGATATGGGGTTCAATCCCATGAGTATTAGATCAGGACCTGAGACTGAAATCAAGAGTCAAATGCTTAACTGGCTGGGCTACCCAGGTGCCCCCCATAGAAATACTCATTTTAACTTAGAGTACTTAGAAATTGAGAGAAAGGAGCTTGGGATAAAAAGAGGAAGGTATACAGCATGTTATATTACTTAAAATTCAAGTTTTCACTTTATTTTAAAAATATATGTTTAATTTGTATTTATTATAAATTAATATAATTTACTCAATTAGATAAATTACAAAATTTATCCCATTTACCACCATTTGTCTATCCTATCCCTTCTCCAAAGGGAACCTGTAGCACAGATACAAATATCAATAGAATAATATAGTATTGGTGTGTATATGGATATGAACACATGTGTGTTCTACATTAATGGCATCATAATTTATCTAGTGTTTTGCCACCTGAATTTGTTCTACTGATGAATACATTTTAGAGATCTTTCCCCACTGTTACTTGTATCTCCTAGGAATTCCCTACATATAGTATTTACTCATTTCTCTGTGTTTGGATGTTCAGATTATTTAGTTTTTTGCTGTTACAATCAACACTGCATGCAACACAAGCATAGGTGATTTCCTGTGCACATCTGCACGCTCTAAGGTGAAAATTGAGATGAGTTTTTCTTTACGAATATACACGGCCAATGCTGTAAAATTTTTTTTAAGTTTTATTCAGTTTTGAGAGACAGAGTGTGAGGGGGGAGGGGCAGAGAGAGAGAGGGGGAGACACAGAATCCAAAGCAGACATGGCCAATGCTATATAGCATGTAACATTGCCACAGATTTTGAAATTTTATTATTATACTTCTTTGGCATTAGTGGTAGTGTTGTGTCAGAAGTCTCTTTTTATATCAGGAAATTCTGTTTAATTAACAGGAAATGAAACTGAGGAGAGAGGAGCCCTAGATTTTGGAGGTAATAGATTTCACTGGAGAAGTGTCATTTGGCGCAGTAATTACTATTTTCCAAAAGTACAAATGTAGGCATTAAGTTTCGGAAACATGAGGATAGAAGATAGGTATATTTCAAAAGGCAAATCATGCTCCTTAATTATGCTTAGAAAACGTTGGAAACAACTATGTTTGTTAAGTCGTACTTGTTGTTTGGTTTCAGTTAATGTTGAGGCTTCTTTTTAAAGATGCCATTAGAATTCTCTTTTCTGAAATAATGCTTTTGAGATAAAAAAAAAAAAAAATACACCAAAAAACTATTGTTCATTTACAGTATAAAATGTGAGGTGTGTTATTCCCTGTGACAATTTATGATCGCTGTGTTTTAGTCACAAAATTACCTCCCTTACAAATCAACATTTTCAACAGGAGAATGTACATAGTAATTAATGAAGAGCAAACAGACATTCACTTAGGTAGCCTAGCCCTCCTTTTAAATGAAATGTGTATCTATTTGAATTTCAAATGCTATGAGATCTTATTTGTACATGTAAAATATTAATGTTCTCCTGATAATGACTACATCCATAGGCTTTAACATTTTATTATAATGAACAATTAGCAGGTGGTTGAGAAATTAAAACCATCTAATTTTCTCAGGCAGAAACCCACCCTAACTGCTTCTCCTGCAAAAATAAAATAAAATAAAATAAAATAAATAAAAATAACAGAAAATAAAAGCTCTTAACTGCTCTTTCAAAGCAGAAGTCCATTTGAGAAGAGGCCAAGAAGCGTCCTGAAGTAGAAGTGTCCTTTGCCAGTGGATTTTCCTTTGCATATCTGTTTTTTCCAGCATTTGGACACCCAAATACTTTCCTGAGTAAAATAATGGAATTTTACTGAGAAATTTGGATAACTGGAGCAAAGCAGGAGGCAAAAGAGAGAAGGGGGAAAATAGGTTGCTTTCAACCAAGAGTTTAAGAAACAGCCTCCTTTTCTGTAAGGAAGCTCTTTTAGATTTAAATCTTTCAGAGCAGAAAGTATCTGTCAACATCACCTGCTGGGAATACTGCCATCTCTTCTAGAGACAAAATATCTCAGCCTTAGAGAAGTTTCAGCTTCCTTAAGAGTATCCCTCCCTGTCATCCAAAACTTTCAGACCATCAGTACTTTTTCATGCAAACTCATTATCCTTGAATTTGAGATTTGTCCAATTTAATGTCTTGCTATTGACTATTCTCCTTTACTCCTTCAGCAAATATCGAGTGACTCTTATGTTCCAAATTCTCACTGCTTAAGCATAGAATTTAACTTGGAGCTTCCTGGAAGTCAGGAACAAACTATAAATAAGTGGAAAATATAGAGCTGTATAATTTGTTAGAAAGAATAAGACAAAGTGTCAAGAAGTTCAATAAAAGCCAAGAGCTCAACAATGAAGTCCTGTGCATTTCAGTGAAAGAAGTTTTGTGTGCTTATAAGCTAATGCACTCTGTTTGTTGTTTCTTACTTTTCCAAGACCAAAATTTGGAGTAAGTGGAAGACTGGATGTGAAAGCCTGTCTCCTGTATAAGCCAAGTTTGTGTTGCTTGAGAGTTTCCAAATCCTCTAGATTTCTGTGTTTTCACCCTACATAACCTCACTCTTGCCCTGTACATGCTGGGGGATAAACCAGCTCCTTCCCTGAGTCTGTGTGGAGTGTCTGTTTCTCCCTGTTTCCACTGATCGTGGTTCTGCAACTTGCGCATCAGAACAGATGTCCTCCTTCATGCAGTTTCTCCCCAGGTGAACACCACCCCTATTGTCTTCTTGCCAAAGCACAAACAACACAAGACTTTTCTGTGCCTAGCATGTTTTAATAAAACTAAGGAGAAAGTGGAGGATTACATCCTGCTCAAATGGCAGCCCTCACTTTAGTTTGTACACCAAAAATGCCACGTTTCGTATTGCATGATAGGTGATTTCTCTCTGGTCACTTCCTACTCTTCCTTTCCCTATCAAAATTATAGCCATCTGTCTCCTTAGTGCGTTCTGTATTAAGGCCATTGCTCTCCCTTTCTAGCTGCCTTCAACCTCAAATTACTGCGCTTTTCTTACATAGAGCAGTATGCTATTAAGACCTCATTTTGCAAAGCCAGGAAGACTATTTGAGATATTTCCTGCAGTAAAGACCCACCTCAGGAGCACCTGGGTGGCTCAGTTGGTTGAGTGTTCAACTCTTGATTTTGACTCAGATCGTGATCGCGGTTCATGGGTTTAAGCCCCGCGTCTGGCTCTGCACTAACAGTGCAGAGTCTGCTTGGGATTCTATCTCTCTTCTTCTCTGTCCCCTCCCCTCTCAAAATAGATATATAAACTTAAAGACCCACCTCTACCAAGCTTCCCACTAGAATTTAGAAATAAGAGAGTACTTACTTACCCAATGAAATTCTTAGGCACTTGATAGGATGCTAGTAAAAATATTTATCTTCCATTTGATCTGAGTAGCTCCTTATAAGTTGTAGGACTGGAAATAGTGATTTTGTTGTTGATGTTTTGTTGTCTTTGCCCATTTTGATTTCTTCCAGTTATATCGGAACTCTCCTGAATAGATTTTTATGAATGAATGTAAATTAATTCCTCTTGTAATAAGATGATTAGCCCAATCATTAATATTATTATTAGTATTTTTAAATTCCTGTATTTTACTCTTAATGTATTTGGAGATCTGTGTTCTCTTCTGTTCATAATTTTGGCTTAAATTATGAATGTACTAGGTATGTCAGAAACACAATAGTCAAATGTTAATATAATTTGGTGGGGCAGAAATCACTTGAGAAGACACAGGCTGTTTGATTACTTTAGGAATACGTTAATTACATAAGAAACACATCTCTTGGAATTCCAAGAATTATGCTGCCATTAGTACAAAACTAATGAATGGATTCAATAAAAATTGAATCCGTGTCTTCTGGGCCAAGGCACCATCTAAGAACAAGGATATAGTTATGCACAGAAACAGCAGTGCTTGCATTATAATGAGAGTAGGCAGATGATAAGTAAATACAAATTTTTTTATATTTAATAACAAATATGGCAAATGTCTGTTGTTAGTAAGAAATGTGGAAAATGATAGAGCAGTACATGGGGAACGGGAGATGATGGAAGTTGGGAAAATCAGTGTTGTAAAAATGTTATATTATATACAGCAGTGAGGCAAGACTCCTTTGAATTGGTGACATTTGAGCAGAGACCCAGAGGAGCATTGGGAGTCAGCAGTATGCGATTGTGGGGAGCACATTTCAGGATAAGGAAGAACAAGAGTGAAGGGTCTGGGTCAGAAATATGCTTAAAAGAGGAAAAGTAAGTTAGCTTAGAGCCAAGTGACTAAGCACAGAGAGATGGAGATGAGGTAAAGATGTAGCAGGGTGATGTCAGACTTTGTAGAATCTTACAGGGATTTTAGGACTGTGGATTTTACTCTGAGTAAAATGAGCAGTTATGATAGGGAGTATATTTGAGAAGTGGCAAGATCTAAGGAGTAGGTGATTTATCTTTTAAAAGGAACACTTTCCTCTGCAAATGGGACTTAGGGCAGAGTTTGAAGCCAAGAGACAGTTGGGTCACCTATTGGAATAATCCTGAAGCAAACAGGTGATGTCTTAAACCCAGGTAGATTGCAGTGAAAGTGGTCAAAGGTACTCAGTGTTGGGATATATTTTGAAAGTTTAGCTAATGATACTTGTTTGTAGATTGATAAATTATGGGTTGTAGGAGAAATAGAGTGTCAAGAGTAACTTCAGGTATTTTGTTTTTTGGAGTTCTGAGTAAATAGAATAGTGAGGTTGCTGTTAATTCAGATGGGTAAGTCTGAAGTAGGTGGAACAGCAGATTTAAGAGGTAGAATCAGGATTTGGTTTAGGATATGTTAAGCCTGAGATGAATAATAGATATCCAAGTGGACATGTCAAGAGAGGAAGCTAGAGTTCCAAGTCAGATCAACGATGGGGATATACATTTGTGAATCATCAGGATGTAGGTGTTTAGTAAATCCATGGGCCTGGATGAGATCATCTACGGAGGGAGCATAAATAGAGAAGTTGAAAGATAGAGTCCTTGGGCACTCCAGTATTTAGAGTCGAGATGAAGAGGTAACAACAAAGGAATATTTGTAGAAGATGGACTAGTAAAATGGAAGGAAACTAAGGGAAATTAAAAGTGACAAAGAAATACATTCTAAGAGGTCAAATCCCAAATGACATGACAATGACACTACTTATTTTGGCACAAAGCATAGTGGCCTGTCCAAAGAAAATCTGTGTATTTTATTTAGGCTCACTTATGTGTTAGGAGGAAGTTGACAGCCTCTCACAGAGGAGTCCACAAGCGTGGACTGCATGTGGTGATCATGATGGCCCGTATTCCATCTGGCTGTGGGACAGTGACAATGCCCTAGGACTATGATCTAGTGAAAAATCACTTTCAAGTTCTCCCACCTCTCCAAACCCCAGCCAATTCAATTCAAGTGATATTTATGAGCTACTCTGAGTCATATTATGCTCACTTTGGAAGTGTAGCCAGGCAGATGTCCAGGTTGCTCATGGCCCTGTTAAATCTTAAGCAGAAACTGTACCATTCAACTTAAAAGAAGCAATTAAACATGATATATTACAAAAGGCAAACTAGGAAGAAACAAAAGAAGCACCCAGTAATTGATGGTCGAGGGTGATGTTATCCAGGACCAAAGTTCTCTTTGCAGGGATGGTATTTGTGGTGCTAATCTGCACAGTGAGAAGGCTTACAGGCAGCTGGTAAAATAAAAGTAGTAAAGGTGGGCCATCATGCTCAGAGCTTCGGGTTCCAAATGAGGGTTTGTCTTAGTGATTTGAGTAAAAATGTGAGACAGCAAGTGAGTGGAGTAAGGATCCTTTTACCAGGCTAGGATTTATCATGAATGTTCTATCAGGCTTCTTTGTTGGAAGAACCTTGAGGAACCCAACCATCTTGCTTTGGTCCTCATTCTCCCTCAGGTCCCATCAATAAAGTTGCTTTTCCTGAGCTCCTTTTTCTATCCCAGTTAGCCCCCCTCCCTTTTTTTTTTTCTGTGCAAAGTTTTCTAGATGTCAGGCTGATTAGGGCATTGTTCAGCTGACGCAGGCCTGGTCAGATCTTCCTCTCGCTTCCCTCCCCTTGGTGAACTTGGACATATTGGGTAATACTGTCTTTCTGAATACTGCATGAGACGTCTAGGCTGTGAGAAACAGACAGCTGCGAGGTTACTGAGGAAGAAGACACTTCCAGATACACATGGTCCCAGGGTACCCTCCAGCTCTCTCAGCAGTGCTTATTAGTGATGGCAAGGGAGTTTGCAAGGAAATGTGTTTGCTAGGTTTAACTTTACTGTTACTACTGTAAACAGCAAGGAAATCTCCTGAGTCCTGTGTACCGAGAGCACTGTATTCGTATATGGGACGTGCATCTCGTATTGATTATACGTTAAAAATTGGGAGATAGTCACGGAGTCTCGGTAAGATGCTAGATAATGGAAGAAGTTAATATATTTCCCACTTTCTTTTTCATTTTTTAGACTCTTGGTTTCTTCATACATTAAAACCTCACTGTGAAGAACATTATAAATCTTGTTAATTATATGGCAAAGCAACATATAGAGATGATTAAAGACCAATACAAAAATAATTGCACATGATTTCATTTGGAGAAGGAACAGGTTAGAGACACATTGACAAATAACTGTCAAATGTGTGAAAAATCCTTACAAAAAAGATGACTGAATAGTTAGCTTCCACGAGGACCAAGTAAATTGGCTTAATTAGGCTTTATTAAACAGATTTGTTTTTTTACTAAAAGGAGAAATCTTCCTAATGGTGTGTACTTTACTAAACTTTGAGGTTTTAATCTTTTCCCGTCTTCTGTTGATTTTTTTTTTTTCTGTGTTGTTTCTTCCATCCAGAAGCAGAAGCAGCAGCAGCAGTTGTGGAAATTTGTGTTCTGCTCCTGTTCAGAGTGATGACATTAATAATATGTGATAGCAAGGATAAATAAAATATGATAAATTAGAAGCATGGTGCATGTATATGATTCTCAAAACTCTCCCCAAATTAACAGAATAAATTTTAATTTTCAAAATTGGGTATTTGATAATTAACTAAATTTACAAAAGAATATTTACTTGATAGAAAATATTAACCCAGGACAAAGTTATGGCCCATTTGATAATCATTGGCTAGTCATCAATTGGGATTTTATATGAAGGATGTTAAGGCATCTGCTAAGGGTAGGAAATATTGTAAAATGTACCTATCAGGAAAACTCCTTGAGGCCAAAGCATGGAATGTGAGTGAGCATCCATCTGGTTGCCTCTTAAAATAATGCTTGATCAAACTCATCACCCTGGAATCCTGAATGCAGAGTTTAGGGCATGAAAATAAGAGCAGGCTCTTACCTAATGGCTTTCCAAATAATTGACCTTTGTATCGTCTCATTCCTTGAAGAGCTGCTGCGTTTCTTCCAGTGATACTTGCACTTCTGTATTGCTTTCACAGCCCACGTGTGTATCTTTCATGGCTGCTTTAACTAAATATAAGAAACAGACTTGGGAGCACTGTTGTCAGAAATACTCTTTAAATTTCTGTTCTTATGGTGAAAAAGCCTTTCTATTTTGCCTAATAGCTGTAATTAACAGTAAAAATGAATGTTTACCATAGTTCAATAGTTAAAATTTGCAAAGGGGAAGTAATTGAATCCATTAAACACATTTTCATCATCAAATATAAAAGGTGTAAATCCAGGTGTTCTGTTAAAGGCTAAGAATTAAAAGAGAACAACATGATTTTCTCATTCCACATATTATTATGGAAGTTTTCTAAGCAAGCTTGTAACATAAAAACGAAGCTCTATTAAGACCAACAAAACAATACAAACAAAATACTGTCTTCTCATTTATTGGCATTTAAGTAAATACAGTCTATAGAGTGGACTCTCTTGCTTTAAACACTACTTTTGGTGTGTTTTTTAAAAAAATGTTTATTTATTTATTTTTAATTTTTTTTTTTTAACGTTTATTTTTGAGACAGAGCATGAACGGGGGAGGAGCAGAGAGAGAGGGAGACACAGAATGGGAAGCAGGCTCTAGGCTCTGAGCCATCAGCCCAGAGCCCGACTTGGGGCTCGAACTCATGCACCGCGAGATCGTGACCTGAGCTGAAGTCGGACGCTTAACTGACTGAGCCACCCAGGCTCCCCTATTTATTTATTTTTAAGAGAGCACGCACACAAGCAGGAGAAGGGCAGAGAGAGGGAGAGACAGGGAGAGAGAGAGAATCCCAAGCAGGCTCCTCACTGCCAGTGCAGAGTCTGATGGGCTCAAACCCACACACTGGGAGATCATGACCTGACCGAAGTCAAATACTTCACCAAGCCATTGAGGCACCCCAAACACTACTTTTGTGATCTTCAGAAAGATATTTAACCTACTTTGCATCAGTTTTTTTCATCTATAAAATAGGGATGATAATTACATGTACTTCATATGGTTTTTTGAATTGAGTTAAAACATGTATACACTTATATACTGACATTGCCTGGCATGTACTCAGTGCTCCATACATATTAGATTAAAATGTGTAGCTTTTATTTACAAAGCACAGAAATATTTTAAGTTGGTCTAAACTTGGTGTAAAATAAGTTAACAGAAGTCAAGAATAAATCCACACAGTGATCTAAGACCACATCTCTCTAGGCCTTCGATGCTTATCATTCTGGCCATAAAGAGGTCTTCACACAATGAACAAGTTCTGAATCCCAGACCTCCTCTTCTCAGTCAACAGAGGTCAAGGTGGTAAACCATACATTTATGCCTTCTTACACCACCCCTCAACCCCCCACATGTATAGCCTTGTTGTTTCTATTTGGCTTAAATCCAGAACAAGTAATGCCATTAAACCCTCTACTCCCATTTGTACAGTTAGCACCAGGAACTCATGCTTCCTGGTCCATTCACCTCACTGATTCTAAACACCCTTTCTACCTGCCTTTCCCTTCCTTTGTTAAACTCTTCCTTAGCTTCCAAAAACCCTTCTACTGTGTTCTCTGGAACTCATAATCCATTATCAGCATAATATAATGGGTTTTTAAACTCTTCTCTGAACATACTTTTGCTTTCTAGCTCTTAAAAAAACCTAGGGTCTTCCTTAAAAACTCTGTTTCCCCTGTAGCTTTTAATCAATGTCTGCTTTTTCATCCCGAACTGGGCTTTGACACTGGCCTTTAAGGTGAGGTTGTGTCACCTCTACTTTTCATGGTGGTTTTCAGACCATTTTGGATGATTCCCTTGTGCTCTTCTCTAAGCACCCCCACCATGAAGGTTTAAACCTCACGATAACAGATTTATTACCCACTATCTTTCCTTGTTTCTGGCATTTGCCTGTGCCTTGGTCATTCTCCCTTCATTTCTCGGAGATTTAGCTCTCAGCTCTTTGTCATTATCAATACCTCTTCCATTT
This sequence comes from Panthera pardus, assembly GCF_024362965.1. Taxonomy (NCBI): domain Eukaryota; kingdom Metazoa; phylum Chordata; class Mammalia; order Carnivora; family Felidae; genus Panthera; species Panthera pardus. Next base: position 139,719,851 of record NW_026526765.1, on the reverse strand, counting down.
TAATTTGTGGCAATGTGAATATTCATGGATTCATAGATAAATCTTCCAGCACCTTGCTCCCTCCATTTCTTGAGCACCTCTTCTTTTGACCTCCCTCTTTCCTGAGCTCTTTATTCCCTAGCCATATGCTAGACCTTATTTTACCCCACGTTATGCATTATTCCTCTTTATTTCCTATATTTCATTTCTCTTTCCCCAGCTCCCCTTTTTAGTACTCACTACTCACTCTTAACACCCCATTTGCTTCATTCACTTGAAATAATAGGCATTCACACTCTCAGCAACTTTACCCACATTACATAGCTCAAATTACTTGCTTAATCATTAGAAACCTTCCTTTTGATAAACCCTCAGCTCCCTTGGTCTTCTGTTATTTCATTAGCTAGTTGGGTTCAGCTGCAGCTATGGTTAAATCCAACTCTTCAGATACTTCACATACATATCCATGAAGTTAGATAAGATTGGGAAGAACACACAACATTCTTCATCCCATTATAAATTCTGAACAAAAAGAGCCAATGGGATTTATTTAATGTTGTCTGAAAAGCTTACTCTGCTTCTCTCTTCCACTCATGTTATATATTCTGCTTCCTCCTCACATCATCATGATTTCTCCATATGTGCTTTTGTCTGAAGTTAATTCCTCTGCTTATGCACTAGAGTATATTCTATCTCAGCTGCTTGATCAGGGTATCATTCCAGTAACCATCTTTTCTCTGTTCTGTATCATTATTTCTGTATCTAAAAATTTCCATGTGTCCCTAACACTCAATCTCCACTCACCTAGGGATGACCACTACTCTGGCTTTTTTTTTTTTTTTTTTAAACTGTGGATTAGTTTTCACTCTTGGAGAAGTTCATTCTTCAAGTATATATTCTGTGCTCAACTTCTTTTCCTTAGCATGTCTGTGAAATTTAACCCTGTTTTATGTATAAGCAATTTGCTTTTTGTTGCTGAGTAGTATTGCATAATATGACTGTATTACAGTCAATTTGTTTATCCATTTTTCTGTCGATAGTCATTTGGGTTGTTTCTAGATTTGGGCTATATTTATTTCTATCTCTGTTTTGTCTAACTTTTTTTGTGAATGTACTTTTTAAAATTTCTTCTGGGTAAGTACCTAGAATTGGAATGACTGGATTACAAACTAGGTATATATTTAGACTTCAAATAAAGTGCCATTTTTAAAAATAATTGTATTATTTTGTATTTCTACCATAAATAGATGAGAATTCTGGTGTTCTCCACTCTTGACAAAACTTGAGTTGTTGGTCTTTTAACGTTTAACTTTTTTTTTTTTTTATTTAATCCTACCATTCTAGTGGGTGTGTAGTGGTATTTGTTGTGGTTTTCATTTGAATTTCCATGATGACTAATAAAACATGACATTGAGCATATTTTCCTATTTATTGGCTATTTATATACCTTTCTTGTGAAGTATTTATGAAAGTAGTTTTCCTGCTTTTTATTGGATTATTTATCTCAGTTAATGAGTTGTAGAATTATGTATTATGGCTGTAAGTCCATCAGATACATATTGGCAATATTTTTCCCAGTCTGTGATTACCTATTCTTTCTTTATATTGTCCTTTGATGGACAGATTTTTGAAATTGTGATGGTTTAATTTGTCATTTTTTCTTTTAGAACTGCTTCTATGCCCTGCTAAAGATATATTTACTTACTCCTATCCCAAACATATTCTGTGGTTTCACCTAGAGTACTGTAATTTTAGTTTTTATTTTATTTTTTTATTTTTTTCAACATTTATTTATTTTTGGGACAGAGAGAGACAGAGCATGAACGGGGGAGGGGCAGAGAGAGAGGGAGACACAGAATCGGAAACAGGCTCCAGGCTCTGAGCCATCAGCCCAGAGCCTGACGCGGGGGTCGAACTCACGGACTGCGAGATCGTGACCTGGCTGAAGTCGGACGCCCAACCGACTGCGCCACCCAGGCGCCCCTTAGTTTTTATTTTTAGGACAGTAATCCATCTCAAAGTTTATCTTTTAGAATTTGGTATGAGTTAAAAGTCATAATCTTTGTCCCCAATGTTTTACCTATTTCATTAGCGTTTGTTTTAAAGATTGTACTTTCACTCACCATTGAATTACATTGATTCAGTTGATTTTGTAAGTATGGGTCCATTTCTGTTCTCTTTTTTTTTTCTGTTAGTCCATTTGCCTCTCTTTAGGCTAATGCATCAATGTCTTGATTACTATGTCTGTATACTAAACTTTAAATTCAGGTGGATTTTTAAATCCTCCAACTTTGCTCTTTTTTTTTTTTTTTTTCTTTCAAAATTGTTTAGGCTATCTTATGCCTTTACATTTCTATTTAAATTTTAGAGCTAGCTTGTCAATTTTTACAAAACTTCCAGCTGGGATATTGATTCGGTATTATTGACTTTGGGGTCAGATTTTGTCATTTTTAACAGGACTGAGTCTTCTAATACATGAAAAAGGTATATTTTCATTTCTTTCTGTCTTACTTGTCTTAGCCCTGTTTTTGGTGCAAAGATCCTGTATTTTTTGAAAAAATTTATCGAAGTGTGATATATTGACACTATTTTACATATGTCTTTTAAAATTTCATTTTCCAATTGTTTTCTATAATTAAATAGAAATACAATTGATTTTTGTATTTTCACTTTGTTCCTGGAAACCTCTTTCTGTGACTGACTTACTAGTTGAGAGAGTTGATTTGAAATTACAAGAATTACCTCCATAGACAATCATGTCATTTACAGTTACAGATGCAGTTTTATTCTTTTCTGATTTTCATGTCTTTTATTTAATTATCACCTTATTTCATTGCCTAGAACCTATACTATATGTGAAATGCATACCATGTGCTGATGTTCAGGATCAGAAATTCAATTCCCTACCATTATAGGTAGTCTCAGCTGTATTATTAGGTGACTTTTTTTAATAGAGTGAATAAATTCCCTTTCTGGTCCTCTCTTTTATTATGAATGTGAGTTTAATTTGCTCTGTTTTGGTGACTGTTCAAATAAACATATAGTTTTTCTCCTTTATTCTCATATCTTGTATTATATTGGTTGATTTTCAAATGTTGAATTAACTGCATTCCAGAGAGAAACCCAGCTTGATCATTGTGTATTTTCTTTTTAAATATTGGATTCAGTTTACATCTGAGGATTTCTGTCAACCTATATAATCTTCTGTTAAAACGTCTGTGTCCAGTTTTGGGACTTGGGTTATGATGGCTTCATATATTGGCAAGTGTTTCCTCTTCTGTCATCTTTGGACATGTCTTTGTCAAGTTGTAATATTTATTCCCTGTAAGTTTGATGCAATTCATCAGTGGAATGATACGGAGTTTCATGGAAATATTTCTGATAATTCAACTTCTGTAGTATTTACAATGGTATCAAAACTTTCTATATCTTCTCATGTCAATTTTGGTTAATTGTGTTTTCCAAAGAATTTTTCAATTTCATCTATGTTGTCAAGTTTATTATCATAAAGTTGATTATAATTGTCTCTTACTTTTTTTTAAGTCCAAAGGATCTGTAAAAATACCCCTCTTCCATTCCAAATATTGATAATTTTATTTTCTCTCTGCTTTCTTGACAGTTTTACTAAGGTTCTATAAATTTTGTAAGTTCTGTTTGCTTAATTCTAACCAAACAGTATCCATGCTACTTCTAATTGCACTTAAATTTTTAATTTTTTAATTTTTAATTTTTGAGAGCTAGAGAGTGCATGAGCAGGGGAGGGGCAGAGAGAGAGGGGAACAGGGGATCCAAAGGAGCTCTTTGCTGATAGCGCAGAGCCCGACGTGAGGCTTGAACTCCTGAACAGTGAGATTATGACTTGTGCCAAAGCTGGGAGCTTAACTGACTAAGCCACCCAGACTTTAAATATATTTAAATATTCAAGTAATGTTCTTATTTTACGAAGTTACATAAGGTTGAATCAGAAGTACTAAATGTGTCAAGCCCCCCTGCCAAAAAAGGCTGTGTCTACCATTCAAGCTTTGCAAAGTAATGCATAATTAGTGACCTACTTTTAAAATTTATGAGCTTAGATAGATATCTTGCTACAGTGTTAATATTTATTAATAAATTACATAATATTTCTGCATTTTAATTTAACAACAAAAACTTGAGCTCAGATTATAATTTCATATGGATGTATTTCTGCCTAAAGTATAAATTAGTTTTTAAGCTGACACACAAAAAAATTGTAATTAAAGGCTAATTAACAAGGAACTGTTCTGTGCAACTAAGGATATTTATCCAGGATTTTATTTTATTCATAATTTCTGTGTATTGAGGCAAGAAAGGAGAGGATCCCATTCATACCTCAACCTATTCTGAGCCATTTTTATATTCATCATTAAAAAGAAGCTATTTTTAAGATATCTACTTCTTACACCTTCTACTGCTTGGTTTAATACTAAAACATTTATTGTTATTTGACATGGAGCACCTAATGCAAGGAGACATGTCGTGGAAAAACATAACAGACTTTAATCCAAAAGTATGGAGATAGGGCAAAAGATATATTTTACTTACTATTTTTTAAAGGCGAGCTGCTGATAGGCTTAAGACTATCTGTTTGGAAATTAGTTTGAGACTGCATGAAGAAAAGCCTATAAGAAATTAATGATTAATTGTGAAGATTTATATGGGCTATTCCATTTAGTCATAAACTAAGAAAGAAATAAGAACAAGGAGGTTATAAGTCCAAAATTGAAGAAAGCTCTGTGGGCTTAAAGCCATTACTCTAGAAAATAAATCCCGCCACAAAACATGGGAAATGAACACAGTGAATTTCAGGGTTTGGAAAATGTTTCTTATGGGAGAAAATCCCATTAAGTCGATCTGAATTGCTTCAGAAGAAGGTCCGTGGCAGTGTCAACTGCCATTAACATGAAGGATACTTCCCTGTTTCTCATTGCATTATGTGTGTATCAGATTCTATGACTTTTGTTTTTGATCAATAACCAATTTTTTCTAAGAACACTAAAAGGTTACAACCTAGTTTGCTCACAGTAATGAAAATTTACTGGAATGTGAGTCATCCCTATTTAAATCAGCCTATTGAGTCATCAATATTTGGAGGCCCTGATGGGCTTGCTGTATTTATCACTGTCCTTTGGCTAATGGAGGTTTGAGTTCATATCATAATTTAAGCCAAGCATCGATTTTAGTTGATAAAGCCATTTCCTCCATCAAATGAGTCTTGGTAAGAACCAGTATTACACTGCTTCACTAGCAATCAACCGAAGGAGACTCAACCAAAGAATGAAACAGAGATGCGATAGACAGTTCTAGGCTCAGTTGATTTTTGTTATTAACAACAAGAAGTTCACTAAGTCAGGGTGCCTGGATGGCTCAGCAGGTTGAGTCCGACTTCAGCTCAGGTTATGATCTCACAGTTTGTGAGTTCAAGTCCCGCGTCAGGCTCTGTGCTGATGGCTCAGAGCCTGGAGCCTGCTTGTGGGTTTGAGCCCTGGTCACGTTCTGTGCTGACAACTCAGAGCCTGGAGCCTGTTGGATTCTGTTTCTCCCTCTCTCTCTGCCCTCCCATGTTTGTACTCTGTTTCTGAAAAATAAACTTAAAAAAATAAAAATGAATAAAATTTAGTTTAAAAAAAATTGACTAAGTCACTGAAACTAATTCTAAAATTTAGTTTAAAAAAAAGTTGACTAAGTCACTGAAACTAATTCACTTTTATTTTTTTGCATTTTTGAAAATATAAGTACTAAAAAAAAGAACATATTAATATAAATCATAATCCTTACCGTGTTCCTATCCACTGACAACTTAGTATTCTAAGAATTCAATGTGCCAGTGAGTAAGCACCTCTTACTTTCATTTTGTGAAATACGTATCCTGTAGTAATCCTTCATAAGGCATTTTGCCTTTTTTACTTTAGTGTGGGCAGAGTTGGTATTAGCTTTAGAAAATACTATGCTTATTAATGTGCTTACTGTCACATTTATTTCCTTGGAATCTACATCTTTTCTATCCATGTGCTTGTATGTAACTAAATTCTGATGTAGGGCATTCAGAGCTTTCAATATCTGGAATGTTTAGACGTTTTGCTAACTGGTTGGTAATTCCAGTTAGTCCTTACTTTGAACTCAAGTTAGCCTTACAGTCTACATGCTTTTTCTCAGAGAAAGCGGGCCCTTTCTTTTCTTAGTCCTACTTCTATGTAATTCACTCCTTGGTTTACATTTCCATTTCTTTCTTTCTTTCTTTCTCTCTTTCTTTCTTCTCTTTTCTCTGTCTCTGTCTCTTTTTGTTTTTTACAGGCCATCAGTACTCAAGCTAATCTGTCTAAAATTTTTCCTTGATGAATATTGGAAATTTTTTTTTTTCTGTAGCTGTGTTTTCCACATCTGGGAGATCAATATATTCATGTCTATGATTTCATTAAAAAAATTATCAAGTTCTAGGTACTAGGCATAAGATATGTAGTGGGAAATAGGACATACATAGACTCTGTGTGTAACTAGAGCATAAAATACTAAGGAGCTCAATATATGTCTAACTCGTTACATTTTTGTAAAGTGCTGTGAAGTGCAAGTACAGTATTCTGTGCGTACAAAATAGGGTCTGCCATTTAAGCATAACTAATTTATCACTACCAGAATCTTGATACTGGCAAGCTACCGGCATATATCAACATAGAATTAGAAACCCAGACTTGCCTTTTTATATTTAAAAAGGCACATGTATAATACAGTTTTATTTATAATTCAGCAAATAAGCCTTAAGCATAACCCAATAGCTGAACCTATGTAAGTCACTGGAGATCAAAATGAAATGGGACTGTGCCTGCCTTTTAGAAGTCCATGGTTTAAAGAGAATTTATACATGCATACTACTTACATTAACACAGTGTGATAAGTCCTGTTACAGAATAATGTGTGCTATGGATTAAATGTGTCTATACATTGCCCCCATCACCCAAAAGTCCTGTATTGAAGCGCTAAACCTCCATTGTAACGATATTTGGAGATGGAGCCATTGGGAGGTAATTACTTTACATGAGATCATGAGGATGGGGCTCTCACAACAGGATTAGTACTCTTGTCAGAAGACACAGTAGAGAACATGTTCTGGATGTGAAGACCAGGGGAAGGTGGCCATCTGCGTGTCAGGAAGAGAGCTTCCCCCAAAACATGACCATACTGGCACCCTGATCTTGGACTTCCAGACGCCAAAGCTATGGGGAATAAATTCCTCTTGTTTAATCCCCCTAGTCTGTGGTATTTTGTTAAGGCAGCCGTAGAAGAGGGGTATGATGTATAGCCTATGTTGGTGGCTTAGAGGACAGATTAATTAATTTTGCTTAGAGCAACCAAAGACAGCTCCAGAAAGGAAGTGGTACCTGAGCTTGGCCTTGAAGGGTGAATAAAATTTTACTTTGTAGAGAAAAGGGTGAAAGGGCATTTCGACCATGAAAAAAAATTAGCAAAATGCAGGAATTAGAGATGAATTCTATCTTGTTTAAAAAGGTGAATGGTGATACCACCAACAGATAAAACATGGAAAAACTAGATGGATTTGACTAAATAGAGTGAAGTAGCATGATGCTGAATTTGACCAAGATGGCTTTGTAAGCACCAAGCAATTGCAAACATAACTGATGAATGGATAAAGAAGATGTGGCGCGCACACACACACACACATACACATACACATACACACACACAAATATTATTTGGTGATCAAAAAGAACAAAATCTTATTATTTACAATCACGTGGATGGAATTAGAGTGTATTATGCTAAGCACAATTAGGTAAAAATAAATACATCATTTCACTCATATGTAGCGTTTAAGAAAAAAACATGAACATAGAGGAAGGGAAGGAAAAACAAGATAAAAACAGAGAGGAGGACAAACCATAGGAGACTCTTAAATATAGAAAACAAACAGGATTGTTGGAGGGGAGATGGGTGGGGGGATGGGTTAATGTGCAAAGGGCATTAAGGACGGCACTTGTTGGAATGATCAATGGGTGTTATATGTTAGTGCTAAATCACTGAGTTCTGTTTTTGAAACCAATACTACACTCTATGTTAACTTACTTGAATTTAAATTAAAAAACTAAAAAAAACATAAGTATGGAAATCAGAAGAAACTTGGGAACTGCTTTCAACAACTGTGTATGTCTTTAGTGGATATTAGGTGTCCCACCCAGGTCACCTCTTCAAGGTCAAATTATCTGTCTACCAGTTGCTGATAGACTCGCATAAAGCTTAAGCCTTCATTGTGATTTCTTATTTGGCAACGAGCAGCTGCTTTGCTCAAAATTACATTCCTTCCTGAAATGGGGTAAGGAGTGTGGGTAGGAAACCTGTGGACAATGATCAGATGATGCAGAGATTTGAAGACCTGGCATCCTTAGCTTATTTGGGAAAAACTCCAAAGGGCATCCAAAGCCCCAGGACTTTGTGTAGATTGGCTGAGGGCTCAGTTAGAACTACCTTGTGATTCAGCTTCTCCTTCTGCCAAAGCCCGCCTTTCTCACACTGTCTCAGGTGAACTTCCTAAGAGCATTGTCCAGTCACCTTTATCATTGAAAAATCCCATTTTCAGGGAACCCAATCTAAGGCACTGCCATCTCAAATCCCAGAATACCAATATGAAGAAGTATAGGGCTTGGGAAGGAGAAGAGTGACCACATGCTGAAGTTGCTGCACGATCTCACTAATACGTATCAGTATACCAGGAGAAGACGAGGGTCTATGCACAGTTTGGATCCTGAGGGTGCTGAACACAGTAGGGCAGCGGAGAAAGAAAGTTGGGGAAAGGAGAGTTTATCAATATGGGAGCAGTGTCCTGTGAAACAATTTAATATTCTGGCATCTACCCTGGGAAGTCATGCTAATTCTCTCCTAGGATAATTCTTGGAAACATGGAACAAATACTGAGCCGAAGTAAATTAAGTAGAATTTCCAGAGTTTTCAGGGTGGATGGCAGGAAAAAGAATTAAAGGACCCAGAGAGGTGGGCAGAATCTATTACATGAGGCTGGATGAACAGCTTATAATGTTTTATGGGAAGGCAGAGAGAACATTCCAGTGCAATAAGGAATGGTGAAAGGGGAATAAAAAATTAGCTCAGTGAGGGCTGTTCTTTCTAGGCAAAGAATGACAGTAGGGGGTGCTATTATAGAACTGATAGCAATTAGTTATGGTTGCATCTCAAATAAGACCAGATGCTCATGCTTAGCAATCAAAAGCAAGGTAAGTGCAGTGATCACAGTAGGTGGCAAGTTCTGAGTGGCAGATCTAGGAGGCTAGCCTCACGATGAGATAAGGAGATGGTTAACAGAATATGTTAGTCCTTAAGGAAAAATGAGTAGACAGCAAATAAGGGTTTTGCACAATGTATACAATCAAAATAGATTAAAAAAATGGAAGATGAAGAAGCAGAGAGAAGCTGCCCATCAAAACATGATAGTCTTTCCCCGGATTCTAGGTGTGATCCATTTCTGAGACCATGAACCTATTGACTGAAAGAGAGGTTCTGCCTATGATGAAGGATCATTTTTCACTGTGATAAATGTGTAGTAGAATTCCCCAGTACTTGACCAAAGTGACCCATGACTTTTAATTTAGGTACCTGAGCTCTTGGAAAAGGAAATATCCAGATCATTCAAGAATTGATGTATATAGGAACATAGTGAGGAGATAAATACAAAGTATTAAAAAGGAACGAAATGGAATGTCTAGAACCCCAAATACATTATGTGCATTGATAAATTTTTCTGCAAGTTGAACACCGTGGAAAAAAGATCAGTGGATTGAAAGACACAGTGATAGAAATTGTGCATACAGAAGCACTGAGAGAAAAAAAAATATTACTGCAACAAATATATTTGTTGTTCCAAAAGGAACTCCAAAAGGAGGTTGACAGAAATTGAAGAAATAACGGACTAACATTTTCCAAATTTGCACAAACATGATACGGTCACATGTCCCAGATTTAAAAAAAATTCCATTCAGGGAAAAAAGGCCAAAACACATAATTCAAATTACATAAAATCATTGTTAAAAATACAATTTTAGAACAGAAAAATAAGATCAAATGGAGGGGAATAAACATCAGAAGATGATTGACTTTTTGTCATATGTCAATCTAGAATTCTATATCCAGAAAAAAAAATCCCCTTCAGAAATGAAGATAAAATAAAATAATATATATGTTCAGGAAAAGAAAAACTTGGAGAATCCCTCACCAGAAGGTCTTCCCAAAAAGAAAGTTTAAATTTCTTCAGCTGAAGGAACGTTTTAATAAGTTTTACTAAGGAATGAAAAAGTATGGTGAATAGTGCCTCAGTGGGTAAATAAAAATGTTCTCTCATTTTTCAATTTCTATAAAATATATTTTATTGTTTAATTTTAAATGTAATATATTTGGGGAGTTTATGATGTGTAGATGAAGATTGACATAAAATGTATAAAGAAGAGTGGGTTATAACAGAAGTATACTGTTAAGCATTTCTAATCTCTGAAGTGTCATAATACTTGAAAATAGTGACAAAAGGTGCTCTGCAAGCTCTAGAGCTCCTGCTTTATCAACTTAAAAATTACAGTTAATAAGACCACAGTAAAGAAAAATTTAATGATAAATATATTTAAACAGTCAAAAAGAATGCAAGGAAGAACAAAAAAAATATATATGGGACAAATTGAAAAACAGATAGTCATATGGTATACTTAAAAACAACTATGTAAATAATTATATTCATTATAAATACTCTAAACTGTTTAACTAAAAACCAAAGTACATTACAGTGGATTCATCTAGTGAAAATGCATTTTGAATATGAAGTTATAGTTTTAACAGTAAGATGATGGGAAAATATATTTTAATATCAAATAAGTCCTCAGGACTAGGAATATTAACTAATTTTAGGGAGTTCATTGTGGTGATGATGTTTATTATTTTATTATAATCTACTTAGTACTTTTATCCTTTAAAGTCACAGAGATTTTCTTTGACTTTTTTTTTTTTTTCCTCTCTTCAGTTGTGGTATATCCAGGCTATAAAATGGAACAAACTACTTAGACCTACAACATTGATGCATCGTAAAACATTATGTTGAGCTACCTAGGGCACAAAAGAGCACATACTATATAAACCCATGTATTTATAATTACAAAACAGGTAAAACTAATAACACAGTAACAGAGCTTAACAGTTACTCCCTTGGCCAGAGGTAAGGGAGGGTAGAATGCAAATAGCCAAATGGAAAATTTGGGGTGTTGTTGGAAATATTCCATTGGGGTAATGATTTTCTGGGGATCCACAGTTGACAAACACATTGAATTTGTTAAAATAGGTGCTTTGTATTGCATGTAAATCATAGCTCTCTGGAGTTAATCGGTAAAAACAAAACAAAAATCTAGTGTGGTGGCAGAATGGAGGCAGAGAGGCTAGCTATGGTGCTGTGAATAATCTGATTGAGCAGTGGTGGTTTATATGATAGAAATGGGGAACTAGAAAAAAGGTTTAGGATAGGTCTTTGAGGCAAAATTGAACATGATATGTTAATGATTTGGTAGGTATACTTGAGAGTGGGGATCTCTGATGGATAGCAAGAAATCAACAAAAATCCTTAAGTTTGATTTGAGAAACTGAATTAAGTTGTTTATTCAAAGAAGCTAATGTCAGACAGTAGCTAGTTTGGTGGATGGATCCTGTGGAGAATCAAGAGTTCTGTTTGGGCTGTGTTAATTTTAAGAAGTTTACTGAAACACCTGTGGACAGATATCAAGCAGGGGGTCAATGTGTGAGTCTAGAGTTCTAGGGCAAATGTGGATCTAAAGGTACAGACGTGGAAGTCATAGCAAACAGGTTCTACTTGAAACCAGAGACTTGAAAAGCCGTCACTTAGAAAGCATATTTAGAGCTGATAAGAGCTCTGGGGACGTGCACTGGTTCAGCAGGGGAAAAAGAACCAGCAAAGGAGGCTGTAATGAAGCCACTAACAAAGTAGGCAGTCAATCACAAGTATGTGGGGTTCTAGACATCAGGAGATGAGAAAGTTTTAGGAAGAAAGATGTGCAATTGTGCTGACATCAATGGATCGTTGTGGTTAAGATGAGGAAAGAACATTGACCTCTGGACAAATTTTTGTAGTGGCTCTGATGAGATATCTCTCTTGAAATAGAGGGGCAGAAACCTGATTGGAGGACATTTAGAAGATCCTACGACACAACTCTTAAGTTTGTCACAAAAATTTACAATTAACTGGGGAAAAGTGGAGCAATGGCAGAAACGATTCACATCAAGGTCAAGGGAGGTTTTATTTGGTTTGTTTCACAGAGAACAGTATTAGTGTGTGTTTGTATGCTGGTGGTAATAGGACATCAAGAAGTGAGAGGTTATTGATGCAGGAGAGGGAGTGTTTGACAAGACCGTGAAGATGAGAAGACATAGGATGCAAACATTAGGTGCAGGGATTGGCATTTAATACCGTATTTCATTTTGGGAAATGACAGCATCATGCTGAGGGAATGTATTACTGCCATTGTTCTCTATGCTTTCATACTCAATGGAGGACTAAACAAAATAAACTCAGCAAAATAAGTTTTGGTTACAGTTAAGATTTGGTTAAAATTCTCTGATTCATTTTTTTTTTTGGTTTGAAATACGTGATTTTCCCAGTTTTGTGTATTCTTCAGGAATATCTTGCCTTCATTAGGCAACTACTATAAAATTAAAATGAAAATAATGCATTTTCTAAAGGTTACACAGTGTGAGGTTGTTTTTGAAGAAAACATGAACAATTTTATTCAGAAGAAAAGGATAGTTTCACCTGAGCCACTAATGAGGCTGGAAACAAAAGACAGAACCTTTGAATTTGGTAACGTCTTTTGTTCAGAAGAATATAGTCCTTGAAAAGTCTGCTGCCACAGTAGCAGCCTAGGGCCCTGTTAGATGTCGCAAAATTGCACACCAGTCACTAATGAAAGGTTGCATTTCAATAGTTCTTTAACAGCCTCTGACAACCATTCAGAGCTAATGGCACTCTATCTAATGTGGTGATTGGTGCTGGTGAAATATTTAAGGGTCACAGCAAGAATGGAGGAAATAGTTATGACTGAAATCCCGTGAAACAAAGGATATCTTACAAATGAGAAGAAAACTTGAGATTGTGACAGTCTGATCGCAGGTCTCAGGGGGAAAAAAAATGACCCAATTATTTTCCCAAATACTGGCATTGAAGATTTTAGTACTTCGATAGGGATGACTACCAAATCTGTAAGAGAATCTCCACTGTCACAGAGAGATATGGGGTTTGGACTCTTATTTCTCCTACCTCCTTCAAGCAGAGATAATAACACTAAATACAGCCTTTATATCAGCTAGGATCCTTTAAGATCAAGTAACCTAATAGTGGCTTAACCAATGAGAACAATGTGCTACCTCAAATCACAAGAACTCAGAAGGTAGGCTTTATCAGAGCTGGTTACTTCAGTGGCTCCATGACGTGAGGGATCCTGGTCACTTTCTTTGGGAGTCTCTAGACTTTCCCTTTTGGGGCATAGCAAGATGCTACCAGCAGAGGGGCCTCACATGGCAATGCTAAAAGGCAGGAATGAACTTTTTTTTATTTCCTCTTTTTTAATTATGAGGAAAATCATCCCAGAAGTCTCTCTGTAGACTTTCCGCTTTGTGTTTTTCTGTCACAGCACTGTGTCTAACAAATCACTGATAAGGAAAATAGAATTATAACAATTGGCATAGACCAATGAACATTCACTCCTTGGGATGGGGAAGACCTCTAAGAATGCTTAAAAAAAACAAAAACAAAAAACAAAAACTAGTTTCTAAATAAAGCTGGGGTTCTGCCAGCAAAATAGAAGGCATGTCTAATGACTATTGAGAAGACAGAGTAATGCATGCAAAGTGATTATTAGCACAATGGCTGATGGACAAAAGTATTTGGTAAATATTAGCTGCTTTTATCATCCTATCAGAGCCTCTCTGATGGAAATAAAGTAAATGACACTAGCCTCATATCCCAGACTGTATACTCTGCCCTCCATCTGATCTGTCATTGAATTGTATAGTTAACCTTTACTGTAACTTTACTTTCTCCCACTTGGTTATAAATCCTTTCATCTTGTCATCCTATTTGTCTCGCTCAAAAGCTGATACTAAGTTGTCTGTCTTTAGCCTTGCCTATGGTAGCCCATCTTTCATGTGGTAGCCCATTTGACCTTTCTGAAGCCAGATCTGGTAAAGATCACCATCTTCCTTAATATCTTGTAACATTCTTCAATACATTACACCTGAAGGTTAAACTCTTCTGAATGATATCCATGTAGCCATTCTGCCATGCTAGTGGATGGAGGCTCCTCTCTCCAGCAGCTGTCCCATCTGGAACATATAGTCCCCTTGATGACCATAGTGTGGGAGGAGAAAAACAGAAGACTCACACTTGGAGTCTCCCTTGTGTACAGTCAGGTACCCTGCCTGGCTCTGAGAGGGCTGAGAAAAGCCATCTTTCATTCACCAAGAAGGGAAGGAGGACATATTTTTAAGGAACACTATTTTGGTAGATGCAGAGAGATATCTCCCAGATTTCCTTTCAAGGAGGGAGTGTCTACCAAAGTGCAGGGAGTTTGTCTATCATCAGTAGCTGAAAGTTGCTTTGTCTGAGGTCAGGCCCCTCCTGGGGCTCCCCACCTTCTAGAAGTATAAAGACCTGTCTCCACCCACTCACACAACTTTGAGGTGCATTGCTTATTTAAAAGCTCCCTTGGGTGGTGCTGGGGCAGGGGGGAGGCTTGCCTCACAGTTTGACTTGTCTTCCCTACCCTGCTTCATCCTTTCCTTCATAATTCTGATCCCTTACAAATATCCCAAGTTGTATGTCATTATCTGCTTCTGAAAAATCACAGCCTGCAACAACTAGCCATTTCTACCAGTGAATCTGTTAGCCCTCAATTCTTCTGCCTTGATTATCATTTTCTGATTTAAATCTTTTCACTCCAAATATGTAGAAATCATTACTGTCCCCTGAAAGCATCACTGAGATTTTTGCAGATGAAATATCATTTATAGAGTACTTACATGCTGCTGAGGGCTCTCTTTCACTCTGTAATTCTAAAGCTGCCTATGATTAAACACATGCATGGAAGAGTCATCGGCTGAGACCCAGTAATTATTAAACCAGAGAATTTAGACTCTGATTTCTCCTTGACCCATTACACCTTTACAACTTTATAGCCTATTTTCTTTTTAACTATGTTCAATAGTCACTGCATGGGGCATCCTTTCCCTCTGCTTTGAGAGGCTCACTGGTATTCACCCAGCTCAGCATCTACACCTTCAAAAAGCCTTCCGTAGTTACCCCTGCCCTTGCACAGGTGTCATCTGTGTTGCTGCTATAACTAATACCCAAAACTTCTGTCCTTATCATTGCACTTGTTATTACCACATTATAATCCTTTTTGCCTCTCTAGCATTCCTGATGCCTGGTCGGTGCCTGGTGCCCTAGTGCCTTACCTACCTCTCAAAAGGATTTTGAGTGATGTATGCATCAGCACATTTAGGTATTGAAAGCATTTACAGAATGAATTTAATCATATTTTCCCCCCTCTAGCTTTGCACTGACTTCACCATACTAGAGGACTCAGTTAAAAAAGGAAAAAGATAGTGCCATTACTCAATGTGTGAAATGAGCATTTGCGAGTCTAGAGGAATTTGATTTAAGATTACCTTCCAACTCTGATAATTGGCTATTCCCAGTTCGAACTACATAGTGTAATCTAGCAGTGATGACTGGGCGGATGTATCTAATGAGGAACCTTCCTGGACAGAACCTCTTCATGTCTTCACAAATCCACAGTCAGCACCTGTTACCTGGAAGACCTCTTCCAGTGTTACTCTTTCAGTGAGTCAAGACAATCCCATTAAAGCTGTATGTGTGTAACAGGAATTATGACCCACATGAGTACTCATATTTCGGTTCCCTTCTCTGTCTGCCAGTACTACCCCTGTTGTTTTATTTGCATATTAAGCAGGTGAGAGGAAAAGTGCTGAGCAAAATCTTCTATGGGTTCAGATGAAGTTGATGGTAGGAGGAGGAGGGGGTATAATATTCAGATGTTAATTTTTTTGTGGCTATTCCATATATTTCTGTATAAGACAGTAAATTTTTGTCTCGTGAGTTAAATGATGAGACATTTCCTATGAGTTTAATAATTGCCATTTGAAGAAAGAAGAATGGAATGATTTGAAAACTGGAAAAATCTGAAAATTGGGTGGCTCATTCGGTTAAGCATCCTGACTCTTGATTTTGGCTCACGTTGTGCTCTCCGGATCTGTAAGCCCTGCATTAAGGCTCTGCACAGGTGGTGTAGAGCCTGCTTGGGATTGTCTCTCTATTCCTTTCTCTCTCTCTCTGTCCTTTCCCCACTTGTGCTCTCTGTCTCTTTCAAAGTAATTACAAAAACACTTTAAAAATAACATTTTAAACATTATGATTGGATGGCAGGATGAAATATTGCCTGGTTGAAAATGTATCAGGATGAGGAAGATAGGAAGGAACTGGCATCAGTCAAAAAGAACGTGAAGAGTATCTGTTAGAACAACCATGCACAAAATTAAATATGGTACAGGACTTATGTTCACTTAGAAGGCACTGATAATGCTGAAATTGGTAGATACTCATTAACCTTTTTTTTTTTAATTTAGTGTTTATTTTTGAGAGAGAGCATGCACGTAAGTGAGCAGGGGAGGGGGAGAGAGAGGGAGACACAGAATCTGAAGCAGGCTCCAGGCTGAGCTGTGAACACAGAGCCTGACGTGGGGCTTGATCTCACAGGCCACGAGATCATGACCTGAGCTGAAGCAGGATGCTTAATGTACTGAAACACCCAGGCGCCTCACTCATTAACCTTTTCTACCCATCATCCCCCAAGTCTCCATGGTTCAGCATCTAAAGGGTTAAGCCTGGTTTGGCAAGACACCCGGAGGACCCAAAATTCCTGTTGTCACTTGTGTCCTTCCTGATGGATGAGTGCCATTCTGATCATCACCTCTGATGTACATGAATGTTGAAACACTTTCTCTCTGTAAGCAGCAAAAATCTCCCAACATTTATTAAATTAAATTTTAATGTAACACATCCATTTTCATGCCATTTCTGTGCATTTGAGGCTCCTAGAGTAGGAGCTGATTGAATTCATTAAATCTGTTGCTCCTGCCTGCTTCTCCCAGCTCTCATTCTTTGAGGGCACAAGAGTGTGGCCTTATCTTCACAGCAGCTCATTCAATAGATCTCAGATGTCTTCCTCTGGTTTATTTTGGAAACCTCAGTCTGCAAAATGACTTTAGTCCATCATCTCCCCTCATCCAGTGGAAACCCATTCTGTCAAGGGATTCTACTTTTCCTGAGGCACTTAGCACCTACCAACAATAAACATTTTTCTTCTGAACAGATAGAGATAAAGCAGAGGAGACACACACACAGACACACACAGACACACACAGACACACATACACACATACACAAAAAAGACTTTTTACTGATTATAAACCAGGAAGCAAATGACATCTTGCTCCTCATACAATAAAAATCAGCTTCTGCTTCTGAAAATCAGCTTCTGCTTCTGAAAATCAGTTATCCCAGCTCAACAAGCAACTGATCATTACCATTGTGGTGGTAATAGAATGCAATTTGTTTATTGAGGGTAGTGGAAAACTTAGCAGTTAATAGCTTGCAGTGGTACAGAGAATTTGTAAGGCCTTACATTCTCTCATATAGAATGGAGTAATGTTTAACCCTTGGTAGTGACTAAGTTTAAAACTGTGACAATTAAAAATTCATTAACAATCTTAAGTCTATTCTGCTAAGTGTACTTCAGAGAGTATTACTGTGTGAATAACAAATGAAAATTATGCAAATGGAAAAAAAAATAAACCACTCCGTAAAAGCCTTCGTGGAACGTACTTTATAAAAAAACAGAAAAAGCCTTTATCAATCATTGCATAGGAAAAGCTGCCATTAATCTACGACAGTTCTTCCAAAGAGAGTATCGTCTTCCAGGTGGAGAGTCCATTTGCCTAGTTGAATGAAAAGGGAGCATTTCCTATAGCTTTTATTTCACTCCTTATTGCCATGTGTTTTGAATAAAACAGTCACCGTTATTTTTCATAGAAAAAGTTACATATCCTGTCCATGCAATTCAGAATCTAAGTATGTACATAGTTTGTTGGTTTCATTGTAATTATTGTTAAATGTAAAAGTACAAAGACGGGACATTAGAATCCCCTTTGTGAGCAGGAGAATTCCATGTTGTGGCAAGATGGGCACAGTGAAGGTTACAAATAAAATTCATCTAACTTTAGGGGCCTGCAGAAGCCAGCACCTAAGTACATGTTTCCCAGATCTAACAGAGCTCCATTTTCAGACATTCTTTGTATTTTTTTTTAAATATTTGTTTATTTTTTTGAAGGAGAAAGAGATAGAACTTGAGCAGGGGAGGGACAGAGAGGGAGACACAGAATCTGAAGCAGGCTGCTGGCTCTGAGCTCTCAGCACAGAGCTTGAATTGGGGCTTGAACTCACAAGCTGTGAGTTCATGACCTGAGCCAAAGTGGGACAGTTAACTGACTCAGCCACCCACATGCCCCATTCTTCTTATTTTTAAGACTGCAACCCATCAGGGGCCCTTGAACCCTCCTATACTTTATCCTCCCCTCTTGTCCTTCTGTCTTTCGACCCTTCCTGCCATTCATCTATCCTTCCAGTTCTCTCTCCTTCAAACTAGTACCCAGCACCTGCTATGAGGTCGGCCACAGGCTGATAGAATGGCTAGATGAGTAAGTTAGATGCTTATTGTTAGGAGGGCCTTTATTTTTGCCTCTTCCCCCTCTAGACTTACGTTTGCTTTCCCACCTATCACATAGGGCATCAAACTATTGAAATCCCCTATATCTTTCTCTTTTAAAATTAAAAAAAAAAAAAATGGCTCCTTTCTTGTCCCATGGAATCCTATCAGAACATCTCACACTAACATGGCAGGGATGATGATGGAGGGGTGATATCCCTCACACACACATTTTCATTTTATCGTCAATATCCTGAATTGTGTTTACCTCTAAAGGAGGTATCACCCTGTAAGAATTGTGGGTTCTTAGGTAAGACAATAAAGGGTATTTTTGAGAATGTGGGTGTTGAGAAAAGAATTTGTGAATGTTGTTCATAGTTGAGATTATGGAAAAGAGACAGTTTAGGAAGCAGTTAGTCCTCTGGTCCATTCTCAGCTTGGCCATTTACTAGTTATGTGAAGCTGGGACCTTTGGTTTCATCATCTGAATTCAGTAATGGGAATTAAGTCAACTGTAAGTTGTAAGCTATCATAAGTTGATAAGTTTACATTGTAATTCTTTTTTTCACTTTTAAAACAATGTTTATTTTTGAGAGACAGAGACAAAGAGAGAGCATGTGCAAGGGGTGGGGAGGGGCAGAGAGAGAGGGAGACAGGATCCAAGGCAGGGTCTGCGCTGAGAAAGAGCCAGATGCGTAGGGCTCCAATTCAGGAGCCACAAGATCATGACTTGGGCCGATGTCTGATGCTTAACTGACTGAGACACCTGGCACCCTAGTTTATAATTCTTAAACTGTTCATATCCCTAACTTTTCTTTGTGCATGTATCTAAAGTCGCATTAATTACAAGTTAGATCAGTAAGATATTTTGCCACTATTTCTGGATGTCTGTGCCTCTTGCCCTTTGCCAGCCTGCATGGTTACAAGGCTGTGGGGGTCTACTTGAGCTGGCTGGTTCTACTTCCGAAGACTTGATTGTGTTTCTTTCATATTATCGTTTCAGTGTCATCGCATTGATGGCTGGGAATCAGCCATAGTGGGAGAATTTAACAAACACTACAAAATAACGTTCTTTTGTAGCCAAAGAAAAATACATGTTAAACCTTTACCTGCACACCATTGCCGAAAGAACTCAGGCAGAGATTGAGACAAAAGCTTCTTTCTTATTTTCCCAAATAACAGAATAGGGTTCTGCAAGTTGTGAGTTCCTGTTTTCCTAACATGGTGCCCTTGTGCTAGGAGGGAAGCATATCTCCAAATCCTCCCCAAACCCACTTCTGCCTTCTAACCAAGGCAGTTTAATGCTATCTCCTGCCTTTTATTTCAACACAGTTCAGTTTCTCTCCGTGGCTGTAATAGTCTTGATTCCCTAATGCTATAGTCTTGAATGAAGTCTTGCTAGCCTCTGTGGTTTTTCTTTGAAATTTCCCTGCTCCCATTTTTTTTTCTTTTTTTGCAAAGTCAATCTGTATTTATAACTCTCTCAAAGTCCAAATTTCAAATACCCCTTCTAATGTGAGGTAGTGAGTGGCTCTGAGCTGTCACATTCTTTTATTAGATATTCTGTATTAAACATTTTTCTAAAATAGAAAAAAAGTATATATATTTACAGAGAATCCCAGGTTTAATTTTATGAGCATGATGTAAAATGCACTTAGTGGCTTCTTTTTTTTTTTTTTTAAATACAAAAGTGCTATTTGCAAAGTACAAATGGAAAATACAAAGTTGTTCTTTTAGTTCCTCAAACTTTCCTCAGGTTCTGCAGGTTATTTCACACAGCTGTGCTTTATGAGAGGCATCCAACCATATTTATTCAGCAGTTTCTCTGGGGCAGGGAGCTCTGAGCTCTTGCCCAGAATTAGCATAAGTAACCAGCACATTCCTGGTTGTCAGGCACATTTGCGCCTGCACATCACACTCCAGGGAGGCATAACACAGACCTGCAAAGTAGTGCTTCCACACATTTGAGCTCTGAGCTTCTAGCCCTACCTATCACTTCAAAATGCAAATTCCTCCTTTAATGTTTGAGGATTTCTGCCTGTGTCTTCTTTTCTCACTAAATGATCCCTCTGCCCCCACACCAAGGTGGGGGCTCTGGCAACTGCAGACCCTTTGCCTGGAACCTTGAGAAATGCAAAGCTTTCACTTTCTACCCGCTTTGTCCTCCTTTTTATTCGCTGTGACCTCCATGTCTAACAACTACTTCTGGAGGGGCTCAGGCTGACAGATGAGCCCATGTGTGTCTTCCCACCTCAGTGACTCACATAAGTAGATCTCAGTCTTGTGATGGCCCTGGGGAGAGTGGCTTCTTAAGAATACTTGAGCATTCTGCATTTGCCTTTGAAAGTGTTAAAAAGAAAAGCACAGGGGCACCTGGGTGGTGGCTCAGGCTCAGTCAGTTAAGCATCCAGCTTTGGCTCAGGTCATGATCTCATGGTTGGTGAGTTCGAGCCCGGTATCAGGCTCTGTGCTGACAGCTTGGAGCCTGGAGCCTGTTTCAGATTCTGTGTCTCTCTCTCTCTGCCCCTCCCCCATTCATACTCTGTCTCTGTCTCTCTCTCTCTCAAAAATAAACAAGCATTAAAAAGAAAAGAAAAGAGGGGCGCCTGGGTGGCTCAGTCGGTTAGGCGTCTGACTTCAGCTCAGGTCATGATCTCACAGTTTGTAAGTTTGAGCCCCGCATCAGGCTCTGTGCTGACACCTCAGCACAGAGCCTGGAGGCTGTTTCAGATTCAGTGTCTCCCTCTCTCTCTGCCCCTCCCCTCGCTCTCTTTCTCTCTCTCAAAAATAAATAAACATTAAAAAAAGAAAGAAAAGATAGCTAGATACAGATTCAAGTGATCTCCGTGTGCATCTATAACCAGCTCCAAACAATCAGAGATTTCAGTTATTCGGCCTACTGTGGGCAGGGACCAGGACCCACTATTAACTGTAACTGGGTTCATCACTTGGTGGGTGTCTAGCCAAAAGATACAACCAAGACAAAAAATAGGGAAAGGAAGTGTTTTATTTATAGTGTTTTCTTTGGATATCTTTCTAAGTCAGCAATGACTGTACATAAACTTTGTTTAAACCAAAAGCCTGACTTTATGACCCACCAAGCATACATTGTGCACCTGCTTTGTAGATGTGGAGCCTAAAAGAAAACCATATTGTCCTTTAGTATCTATCAATGCTCCTACTCCCTACACTCCTTGACATTAAAACTTGTGAAGTAAAATAAACATTAAAAAAACTTTTTTTAAGATAAAAAAATAAGCAAAACAAAAAAACCTTGTGATTCCTGCTTGTATGCTAATCTATAATCTTTTGAGCTTTGACAAGATATAAAAAGTATATAAGTCTGTGAAAACTGTTCATTCTCTGCAATACTTTCGTGTGAAGAGCATGTTTCCTGGGCAGCTGTCCAAACTTTGGCTCAAATGAAACTCTCTTTCTTACTTTTAGAGATTCTAAAAGGTTTGTTCATTTTATATCAGCAGATGTTTTGGCCTAGATACTATCCTTTATTATCTTTAAGCATTAACACACCCGGAAGATATGAAAGCCCCGGCTTTACTTGCTTTTTTTTGTTAACCCCAAGTAAAAGGGAAATGGATTTGGGTAGAGATTACACATGACAAACACAAAATTCATTCTCCTACCTGTAGATGACTTTTATTTAAGACAAATATTTTTATCAAATCATCACTTTGTGCAGTTGAAATACCTTACAATTTTATTTGTCAGTTATACCTCAGTAATGCTTAATACTAAAATAATGGTTTTTCAAGAGCACTTTTGAATTGGTGAACATAAAACATAATTTGAATCTGGCACATCCTTAAGTATTGTTTGAAATGCAGACAAGATGTCAGCAAGCACTTCCCAGAGTTTACAAAATGCAGAAAGGATTCTCCTGCAAAGCCACAGTTGTCTTCCACAGCATTGTTAACCTGTCAGTTGTATTACCAGCAAAAAAGTGGGTTTATGTGGGAATAGCAGAGAATTGGAATCACGATAAGCAAGCTACAGCAAACTCATACACAAATCAACTGAACAAAGGAGGAAAAGGAGTAAGTTGGGAAGACTGTTGTAAAGTCTATTAGAGTAATTGGGAGTTGGAAGTGTAGTGGCTTTTCCTTGGCTGAGCTGTGACTGTCTTCTATTGGCTGGGCTGTTGCTAGGGGAGGAAGAAAGCCTTTCTTCCTCCTGGTGAGGGAGCAAAGTAGTATCTACCTGAAAGGCCATCTCTTCCTGTTGGGTCTGCAATTGATGACAAGTGGTAGAGCATGATAACTCCCCCTGCTGGCCTCATGACTTCATTGTAGTGAGGTTTCCAGTTAGTAATTTTCAAGGTATACATTCATATTTTCCTACTGAAAATAGTGTATATTTTGTCCCTTAAAGAGGGCTTTTTAAGTTAAAAATTCCCTTTGTGAACTGGAATACTGCCCTGTCATTTTATACACACACACATGCACCCACACAATTTACTATTAAACTAGCTTTTTACTGTTAAAACAGTTAACTATCACAATTAAACAAGTTGCCTGAGAGATTCTTTCCAACTGTGTGCTTCAAGCCCCAATACAATTTAGAGCTACTTTAATGAGGGAAGGAATATAAAACATTTGCAGAGTTCTTGTCCACAGTCTATTTTTGCTCAGAAATTAGGACCTCAAGATTTCTATTCAAAGGGTGTCTGGCTGGCTCATTTGGTAGAGCATGCAACTCTTGATCTGGGGGTTGTGAGTTCTAGCCCCAAGTTGGGTGTAGATATTACTTAAAAATAATAAAATTTAAGGGGTGCCTGGGTAGCTCAGTCAGTTAAGCATCCTTGGTTTGGCTCAGGTCATGATCTCATGGCTTATGGGATCAAGCCCCACATCAGGGTCCATGCTGATAGTGCTGAGCCTGCTTGAAATTCTCTCTCTATCCCTCTCTCTCTATCCCTCCCCTGCTTGCACTTGCACATTTTTTCTCTTCCAAAATAAATGTGAAAGCAATAAATAAGACAATTTAAAAATATATTTCTCTTCAAAAATAAGACACATGGACATACAATGCTTTTTAGGAAGTTGAAGAGGAAGTTATCACTCCTTGCCCCTTCCTTTCTTTGTGTCCTGAAATTTGTGACTAAGTGCATTGAAAATAATTAGAGTGAAATTTAGCCGTGGGAAAAGTCACCTCACGTTTCAGCAGGATTCCATTATCTTCCTTCAGCTTCACTCCTCATTTTCTTCAGGATATTGCAAGTTGTAAGACCTACTAGTAGAATTTATGTCAAACACATTTTATTGGGAAAGAGATTTTAAGGTGGAATAAAAGTATATTTCTTTAATCCTTCTGATTGACTTACTTTAATCTGGATTAACCAAAATGCCTGAAGACCCTAAGAAATTGCATGAGATTTTATCTCACAGAAAGCTGTTCTTATATGTCGACCCACCATGCAATTAGGAAGCCAGTAAAGAAGTTTTAACCCAGGACTCTTGAGGCTGAAGAAAGTTCAGAGTGTTTATTTGCTCTTATACAATATTCATTCTTTTGTTGCTTCTCTTAAATCCCATTCAAGTCAAGATGCTGTACTGCTAATGAGCATTCCCAGTAATTTAAGGCACTGACCTCATATTTTCTCAAATAGTATTTGTTGGTGCAAATGAAATTGTTTTATTTCTTACCATGTTTTTACCCCCAATTTTGCAGAGGCATTTCTTGATGTTTTTAATTTAGAAAAATCTTAAGGAACACCTCTAAGACAGTCCTTCTCATCCAGAAAGGATTAAACCTAAAAATACATATTTTAAATGAGTTTGGAAGGTATGTTTGGTGTCATACAAATCAAAATATAGGCCATGTGGCATATTTGGAATGTACTTGATGCCTCTGGGAGCACCTCACAGAGAAGGGTAATAATCTTCCAGAGCAGAATGCTGTCATTAGCAACAAAGGTGACCATTAATGGCAGGTGACAGGTGTCTACATCATGTAAAAACAGAAATGCTGCTAATGTACTTTTAAGATCAAAGATATAAATACTGTCATTCTAATTTGAATAACTTTATAGCATGTTTCTAGGTGACCAAGGGCATACATTTATTAATTTCACAATGGTTAACAGTTCTCTTGAGATACAATCAGTAGGCTACCTACTGATCAATAAAAACAGGCCAAGTGCTGTGGGGTTAATGTCTTTAGGTAAGTTACTTAGGTTTTTTGAGGCCTCAGTTTTCTCGTCAATTAAATCTTATCCCAATAATTAAGTGAGATCAAATGGCATCATGTAAGTGTTTAATCACATACTTGGCCTACACTAAGTGCTAACATCTTTAGCTTCTTTCTCCCTTTTTTGTAAAGTGTTTTCACATTGATTCCCTTATTTTGGCCAGATGGTTTCTAGTTATTTGTTCAGGGTATGTATTTCCTCCACGAACAAATAAAACCCTGAGGTTCAGAGATATTAACTGGCTTTCCAATGCCCATAAGGATGGTAAGTATCTAAGTGTAGAGTACGTACTTAGTGCAAGCCTTCAAGGTTCTGTCTCAGGGCCTCATTTCCAGCCTTGCCACCAACTTGGTTTGTTCCACTCATGGGGTCCAACTTTCTCCTCTGTAAATGAAAGAAGTTGAAATTGCTGTTTGTGGTATCAGCTCATTTATGGCCACAGACAACCTTATAGTCTCAGTAGTATAGAACAGTATGCATTTAGTTAGCCCACAGATCTGCAGGGCACTTGAGGGTCTACTGATGTAGGCTAGGGATGGCCACGAATGGCTCAGTTGCCCATGTCTTTGATCCTCCTCCTCAGCCAGCCCAGGCATATTCTTGTGTTGTGGCACATGTGAAAGACAGCAGGCAGATAGCACAATTTTTTTTTTTCCTGTTCATAGTCCATTAACCACAGCACATCGTGTGGCCAACCCAGAAACAAGGGGTGGTGATATATCTGTGGTTTCTTTCCTGAGAGGAAGAACAGCCAAGTCCCATGCAAAAGATGTGGATAGGAAGAAGAAGGGTAGAGACTTGGACATGTGAATGCAGTATACTTAAAGTGCTAAGATTTCTTTTACTTCCAGGATGTGATGATTTTCTTCCAATTTACATTTTTTGGGCAGACCCTTTTTATCCTTGTTCTTTCTTTTTTAATGTTTTACAGATTGCCTTTCACTGAAGGACGGAAAACTCAGGTCAGTTTGACTTTTTTTTTTTTTTTTTTTGGTGTGTGTTAATCTCGTTGCTCCTTGAACTTGCTGTTCTATAAGGTAACATTGAAAGGAAATCTCATATGTGGTGGGAATACTACATCCTCTTTATCATAAATATAGTTTCAGAGTTCCCATGTCCTTTATTTAAAAAGGAAAGAGGGAGAGAATTAGTCCTTTTTAGATGCAGCATGCAGGAACTTTGGTCTGAGAAGAGCTTAAGTAAGGAAAGAAGTAATGTAAGTGGGAAAAGGGGGTGTGGTAAACCCACAGGGCAGGGTCATTTCTGTTGATTGATGGCGTCTCCTGTCCTGATCTCATAGGAATCCCCATGTTCAATCCCAACCTTCAGCTTCCTTTCTTTTCACTCAGTAGCTGTCACTGCTTTGCCTGTCTTCTGAAGATTCCTTCGCTCTTTATTTCTAGCTGTTGTATCTTTGTGTTTTTGTTTATTTTTTATATTTTTTAAAAGTGTAAAAACAGAACGCGCTCTTTAAAATCTTATAAGCAATGTAGAAATACATTTGGGAGAGTATGAAAGCAACTCTTTTATTGATGTTCTTAGAAATAGTCACTTGGGCTTATTTACTTTTCAGGGACTTTGTTGACAATCAACATAGGGGAACAAATGACAAATAAATACTGGAAAGGATAAATATTTTAGCTTTTTATGTTGGGAGTTGAGAGGAAGGGGTCACTAGCTTGAGCCTGTGCTCTGTGTATCCCAGCATTCAGGCACGTGTGGAAATCTAATGCTTTAAGACAAGCATTGGTCTATTATGTGGTAGAATGAGGATACTTTTAATGAAGATGATAAGGGATGTTAATTAAAACGTGTCATTGATCTACAGAAAATATTACAATTACAGTAAAGGGTATTTCACTCAAATTACTTTCCTGCTTAATATGAAAAATAAAAATCTTAAGGTGGTAGAATTGTAGGGGGGGAAAGTAAGAAATAAAAAGACTTAGGACTTAAGTCAACAATGAATTTGCAGAACTTGATTCAGCATCAAAGGGAGCCATTGGCTTTTGTTTAGAAATCAACCCCTGAACCTTGACATTTCTAGCTGCAGTGTGGCCCTTAGCACTTCAGGGCTGGGATCACCATCAGCACTTTTAATTCCTTTGGAAGGTAGAGGTGATGGTCATTGCACTCCTCTACACTCATGGCAATATTATCAGTTTGACACCACTGGTGCCAGCTGTGACTTTAGGAAATGATCTCTTGTGTCAGTAACAGTGGTTTCTGTGCTCGTCAAAAGCTGAAACTTTGAGGTGATTCAAATCAATGATTTCTGCTGATGGATGTATTGAAGGGAAGGTCCATTGAGAGAGCAGCTAAAGCTCTGTCTTTGCAGGGCCCCTGATCTTGGAAATCTGTGAGGAAGGGACAAGAACAGTAAATCTTTGTCCAGTTATTACTTTGATTTTGATGGAAAAAGGGTAGATTGTATCTATAAGGGCCCAAAGAGATACTGGTTTTGCATTGGATGGTTCTCTGCTCACCCCACCCCTTGTTTTTGGAGGTCAGTGGTGATGACAAAATTCAACTCTTCTGTCACCACAGAGCTTGTTATGCAACAGTAAAACAAAATAAAAAATGGCCAATTTGATTCACCCCCAAGAAGAATGGTAAATCCCAATTAATTGGACATCAAAGTCAAACAGGGAATGGGAGATTAGGATGAAGGAATGACAGGTAACATCGTTCTCTTCCCATTCATCAGATGGATTTGCCACTTCCCATGATGGAAAAATTTATATTTGATGAGACCGTGGGGAAGAGTTTTTTTTTTTTTTGAAAATGATTGTATTTTTTCATTCTGGATTGCCTGGGAAATGAGCCAGCTTGAATGGGTCCACACCCGGTAAAAGTTTGCATAGAAATAGAGATCTCTTTTTTGGAAGGACATTGCAACTTTTTATAGAACACACTTTCCTCAAGTGCTGGGCAGCAGTCATTCCCCAGAGTTCCTAGAAAAAGGGAGCATCAAAATCCTGGTGTCCATGCAGTCTGTGCATCCTTTAATGGATACATACAAGAATTAAAAGTAATGTGGGAGCATGGTCCCTTCGCTGAAATAGAAACCTGAACTTTGTTCCAGCAAACCTCTCAGGCCCCAGCACATTTCTTTGTAGAATAATTGGACAATGGAGAATAATTGCCTTCCCTTCTTTTGTTATTCAAAGAATCTGTAAATTTTAAAAATTTCCCCTTTTCCCAGTAAAGTTATTCCTTAATCCACACTGTAGGAATTTATGGAATTTGTCCCAAGCTGTAGTATAAGACAGTCACCAAAAGCATCTTCAGCTTGTACAGCATCAAGGAAAGATCCCTGTTAAGGTGGTTGTTGTTGCTAGTTCATCCAGTAGCCATTTCTTCTTCTTTTCATGTTAAGAGACATCTTTGTATATTTGGATGGTAACATGCTTCTAACTAGGGAATACGTTGTATTGGTCTGTGCCAACCATAGCAATCCCGTTCTCCTTTGGCAGCGTTAATGGCGGAGACTAAGAGGGAGTCTTGGTGGAGTGCTTTTTATCAAGCTCAACTTAGGAATTAAAAAAAAAAAAAAAGGCATCATAAGGTAAAGGCCCTTTATGATATTATCCACTCCTGCCTTCCTGGAATGCTATTAAGAATATGACCATCAATACTACAACAGCCGTCCTGTGCTAAGAAAAACCATTACCAACACCTGAAAATCTGATAATGGTAGGATAGAAATTGGGAAAAATCAAGGTTCCAATTATTCAACTGCTAAACCAGCCTGTTGTGGGCTTCTTTTTTATAGGGAACAAGAGAACATCATTTTTGCTTAAACCACTTTAGTCAAATATTCTTTTACTTGTGGCTGAAAGATCCTAACTGACCTAGCTGCCATATAACAGAGATGACCCATTCGGTGACCATCCATAGTTTTGGAAAGAAGATGACTATATATGAGAGTTCATTCCATATTTAGAAATTGGATTTGAATATTTGGAGTACAGAAAAAAGAAAACAAGAGTATGGCAATCATGAGGTTTTATTTTTCCCCAAACTGTCTTGAAAATAATTAATAAAATGGTAATAAGTCAAGTGGAACCTTCTTATTTCCTTCTTAACTCTGTTGTAGGAGAAAAAGCTGAGATGTTTTAAAAAAATGTTTTATAATCTGGGATTGCATTTTTAGTACTGTGATAGTACTATGATAGGGCCAAGGAGTGATTCAGCCATCCGAAGGAAAGTGGGAATAAGTTAGCTGGGATCTGTGCTCAGGGTCTTAGGCAGGCTGAAATCAAGTTGTCAGGCAGTGATCTCCTTTGAAGCTAGAGGTTCTCTTAGAACTGGATGCATATTGTTAGCAGAACTCAGTTCCTTGTGGTCTTACGGCTGAGGTTCTCTCTCTCTCTCTCTTTTTTTTTTTTTCTTGTTGTTAACTAGAGGCTGCTCTCACCTCTGAGAGATTGCATACTTATATGTCTAGATCCTCTCACAACATAGCAGCTTACTTCTTCATGGCCAGCAGAAGTGTGTTTCTCTAACATCAGAATCCTCTCTTTAGAGCTTCCCAACTGACCTGGGATAATAGCTTTTATATTGCAAAATTAATGGATAAGGGAACTTAGTATGCCTGCAAAATGTGATCACTTTTACCATATAATGGAACCTAATTGTGAACGTGATAGTTCATCATATTTATAGGTCCCATGCACATTCAAAAACAATACCTCATAGGGCATGTATAGAAAGGACCAGAAATCTTGGAAACTGTCTTGGAATTCTGTGTAACATGATGTTGTCTTTATTGTGTAGCTCAAGAAATGGAGGCTCAGATAATTAAATAATTTGCCTACATCACATGACTGATAAATGGAGGACTATAAACTCTACTGTTGATACCTGTATCTTCTGATGAAGAACTTTATAAACATCTAGTTTGAATTCTATACAAAAAAAATGTTTCCATAATTACTGATTCCATTAATTCCAGAAGGAAAGCATGTCAATATTCTTTTCCTTGAATATATGGTCTTTTTTTGTTTGTATTTTACATAGATCTATTTTTAGGCTTTCCTAATTTTCTTTATGAATTCAGTTATTTTACTGTGATTTTTAACAGAAGTTATATCCCTCAATTGTAAATTCTAATGGGATATAGGTTTTAAAAACCCAGGTCTCATACTTTTATGTCATTGACTAACTTTCAAGATAGGATTTATTCTCAATATTAGGAAATACTTGTCCAAATGAGAAGTGAGGTAATTAACAGTGATTATCACAAAGACCTGGATTGAACTTTTGGCTCTACTATTTACTAATTTTGTTATCTTGCTGAATAAGTTGCTTTTCTGGCTTTTGTTTACCACTAAACCAGGATTTACTAGTGTCACAGTTAAGCAGTGTTGGACATTAGAGTGGTAAGGACAGATTTTAGTCAGCAATAGAAAAATTAGGAAAATACTAGTATGAACTGAACTCAAGTTTGATTTGTACAGAGATGATTTTATAGGAAAAATGAGGGAGTAGGGAGATGGCGAGTTGGGACTCAGTAGAGTAAGGGAAGTGAAAAAATATAAAAAGCAGGAAGGAGGGAGGGTTGGTCCTTAGGAGACTGATTTGCTCTAACCAGAGCTTACAGACATTAGACTCCTACCTTGTTGTAGAAACTTGGACACAGGGGCTCTATCTTCAGGTGTTGGCTAGAGCAAATTGCAAATTCTTTTGGTAGCCTTGAGTTTTTGCAAGAATGCCCTATTAATGGGGCTAGAATCATCCTAGAGATTTGTGGCCTTGACCAACATGTTAGAAGCTGTGTTAGTGCTTTGTTCAAATCTTTATAGGCCCAGGTGGAGGCCTCATTGAGAAAGGTCTCAGAAAAGCCTGCCTAGGAGAGAATCTTGGCAATTAATTACAATAATGTACCTAAATTTCTCAGCAAAATTTCTGTTGCAGTTGAGCTCTGCCCAATATTAGCTATTTCAAATTATAGTTGCGAATTTTATTATTTTAGTAATTAAGTTTTAACTATTTAACCGTTTAACTAAAGTCTTAACTATTAGCAAGGCACCTGGACAAAAGAGGATTTAACTGCAGTCAGGTCATACACACAAAACTAAAAACAAAAAACACATTAGACCAGTCCACAAATATTATTCTGCTTTAGAGTTGAAATGGAAAGATACAGGTAAATTAATCTAAGAGGTACTAACCACATAGAGCATTCTCATTCTACAACCTTTACAATTGTAAATTTTAATAATAGCAATTCTTTCCATTATCATTTTATTGGTGGTATTCATTTTGATTTTGTATTTATTTTTTAACCATCGAATCTTTCCCTTTGCTGCTTTTGAAAATGTTCTTTTTGGAATAGTTATCAGGGAATGAAAGATTGGGTTGCTTAAATACGCCAGTCTTAGAATGAAAAACCCTGCATGTGTTTGGAAAAATGAGATCGTTTTAAAACAGCAAAGGGAAAAGATACTGAATTCTGGTCTAACAACACGGGATGGTGAGCAGGACTGGCACATCACTGAATCTCCCCTTTTCCCATCAACAAAATAATAACTTGCTGAGAGGTTCAGGCAGGCATTCATGT
The DNA here is from genome assembly GCF_024362965.1 of Panthera pardus. NCBI lineage: Eukaryota > Metazoa > Chordata > Mammalia > Carnivora > Felidae > Panthera > Panthera pardus. The sequence goes on along the minus strand of NW_026526765.1, from coordinate 139,688,233 downwards.
TTTATTTTGTTCCTAGATCCAAATTAAGCCCCTAAAAACACTATAAAGTTGAAATTAATGTCTCTATATAATTGTATAATACATTTTTAGTCTCATTTTAATACTTGCTTTAGCATCTGGAATACAAAGAAAGCTACCCAAGAATGACTTTGTACCTTTTTAATAGACTCGTATAATGTAATAGAAGCATGCCGACCATTTATGTATCTGCAGGGACTTAGGGTTATCTAGCTGAATGTCTCTTTTTACAGATGAAGAAAGAGAAAACAAGAAAGGTTAAGTACTTTGCTTACAGCCATGCAGGCTCGCTGAGCTTGGCTGTTTTCTTCCCAGCCCACTACATTCTTGGCCTCTCTGCCTCTATTTATTGCTCACTCTTTTTCTTTTGCTTACTTGACTTTTGTTTATTCATCTTAGCTTTTGCTTTTTCTTTCTTTTCTCTCCCTTCCTTTCTTTCTACCTCTGCTCTCTGGGGGAAAGAAACTAACACTGTTGCTACTGTAAATATTTGAAGTGCAAGAATTTAAAGTGGGGAGGAAATGCCTCTAGTCACAGAGCAAGGGGATACAGCAAGTCACATTGCAGAAATGCATTTTATGAAAATGGATAGTGCTTGCATTGAATGTGAAACATAACAAGCAGGACTTGATTAGATGATTTTGAGCTCCTCACTCCTCTTCTTGTGCCTTAACTTCTCTTTCCAATTCATCCTCCATAGGATAAACAGGTTTGTTTTCCAACAAATATTGAGGATTATTATTTTTTTAAATTTTTTTAAACATTTATTTATTTTTGAGACAGAGAGCATGAACAGGGGAGGGTCAGAGAAAGAGGGAGACAAAGAATCCGAAACAGGCTCCAGGCTCTGAGCTGTCAGCACAGAGCCCGACGCGGGGCTCGAACCCACAGACCGCGAGATCATGACCTGAGCCGAAGTCGGACGCTTAACTGAGCTACCCAGGTGCCCTGAGGATTTATTATTTAAAACACACACACACACACACACACACACACACACACACACACACACACACACACATTAAAAAAATTCTTAACAAAATTGTAATGTTTCTTATGAAACAAAGTTCATTAACTCCGCACTGAAGTCCTTTCACATTGCCTCTGTATTTTCGGGCTCATCTCTCATCTTTGGCTCTGTCCAGCCTACAGGAAAGCCACCAGTTTCTTGCCATTCCCTGACAGCTATATTCCCTTTTCCAAATGTATCATTTACCCTTGCACTTGCTGAGATCCTGTTTATCAATTTATGCTTCAGCTCTCCTTTTCTTGAATTTACTTGGTGGAATTCTTTCTCTGAGCGTCCTCCCTCTTCCAATGAGTTAAAAAAATCTACATAATATTTATTTTCTCATTATGGTTATCCTGAATTTTTCCTTTTGCTTTTCTTTGTCAAAATCATTTTTATAAAACTTGAAGAAAAACATGAATATTTACAGAATAACATTTCTATTCAACTAGAAAGAATACTGATACACACACCTGTTTATTTCCTTTCTGCCTTAGAAAAAAAGCAGAAACTACCCCAATCTTGGAAGCCTCTGGAAGTCCATTCCAGATCCTGTTGTCCTTCTCTACCCATAGAGATAAACACTCACTAAGTGTATTATCTAATACTTTTTGAAACATTTACCACATGCAGTAGTATCTCTGAACAGAGTACTATTTGGTTTTGCATAGTTTTGAACTTGACGAACATGGAATCCTACTGTATTTTCCAACTTGATGTTTTCTGTCACTGTTCTGTCCCTGAGATTCATCCATTTTGATGTGTGAAGATATGACTTATTTATGTCCATAGTGTACATTATTTTAGTGTATGACTACATCACAAGTTACTTACCCACTCTCTAGCTGATATTTTTATTAGAAATAAATACAGCAAATGATCCTAATCTATATGTATTTCCTATCACCTGTGACCTGTCTTAAGAGTGTGGGAAGAATGGAAAGCTGAAGACCATACTTCCCCGACACCTTTGCAGTTACTCTTCTGGATGGAATCTTGGTTTCATATATTACTTTTATAGCATCTCATAAGCATATTACCATGTTGTCCCTCATACAATTTAGGATATTTATTATTTTTCTTAAAAGTTCTAGAACATTCTTTTCTAAAAAGTTTGTATATGGTCCATGTTGTCCACTTTGTTGCTTCTCTTTTATATGGTTCTACTTCTCATATATAGTTACTTTAGCTTATGAGGTCATGTTTCCATGTTAGGCCATACTTTGTGTCACTCCTGGTGATTTGGGAGAAAGTGCAAGGGATAAACCCAGGAGAGATGTCCCAAAGGCCCAGTTTGCTGCTGTTCCACCAAGAAACTTATTTGGTCCCAGATTAGCCTATAAAATCCTGGAAAGAAGCAGCATTGTAAAATAATCTTGTTATATTGCAGTTCCTTAACCCTGACAGGGTGTTTACATGGAAAAGGAATGGCGGAGTAAATGCATGAAAATAGCTCCTCTGGCTGTCCACATTTTTAATTAACTTCTTACTTCTGGGGGCAGCTGGGTGGGTCAGTCAGTCGGTTAAACATCTGACTATTGATTTTGGCTCAGGGCACGATATCATGGTTCATGAGTTCGAGCCCCATGTTGCATTGAGCCTGCTTGCTTTTGAACAAGCTTCTCTCTGTCTCTCTTTCTTCCTCTCTCTCTGCCCCTTTCTTGCTCTTGCACTCTCTCTCTCAAAATAAATAAATACACTTTAAACAAACTTTAACTTTTTACTACTAATAATTGGAAATCTTTTGGATCAGCATCTTTTGCCTTATCATATTTAAATGTTTTTTTGTTGTTGTTAAAATGTTTCTTTTTTCTTTAATTTTTTTTGACATTTATTTATTTTTGAGAGAGAGAGAGAGACAGAGTGTGAACATGGGAGAGGCAGAGAGAGAGAGGGAGACACAGAATCTGAAGCAGACTCCAGGCTCTGAGCTGTCAGCACAGAGGCCATGCGGGGCTGGAACCCATGAACCGTGAGATCATGACCTGAGCCGAAGTCAGATTTAACCGACTGAGCCACTGTTGTTAAAATGTTTCTTAAAATGTATTCAACAGATTTCTTATAATTCATTAATAATTAAAGATTTTCTAATGCCTAGTGGTTATCATCTTGAGTTTGATAGAAGTTTGCACATCTCATTAGGCTTTCATCAGGAATAGATAAAAGAGGAGTGCCTGGGTAGCTCAGTGGTTTGAGCTTTGGACTTCTGCTCAGGTTATGACCTCATGGTTGGTGGGTTTGAGCCCCACATCAGGCTCTGTGCTGACAGCTCAGAGCCTGGAGCCAACTTTGAATTCTGTGTCTCTCTGTCCCCTCCCTTGCTCATACTCTGTATGTCTCTCTCTCAAAAATAAATAAACACTAAACAAATTTTTCTTTAAAAATTTTTTTTTTCAACGTTTTTTATTTATTTTGGGACAGAGAGAGACAGAGCATGAACGGGGGAGGGGCAGAGAGAGAGGGAGACACAGAATCGGAAACAGGCTCCAGGCTCTGAACCATCAGCCCAGAGCCTGACGCGGGGCTCGAACTCACGGACCACGAGATTGTGACCTGGCTGAAGTCGGACGCTCAACCGACTGCGCCACCCAGGCGCCCCACAAATTTTTTTTTTAAAGAGAATAGAAAAGAGAGTCAAGGAAGACAGTTCTTTTGTACTCCATGTTTCTAAAATAAACATGTCTATTCATTAAAATGATAATACTAATTTAGATTCTGTGTGTGAAATCAATAAAAGATAAGATTTTAAAGAAAAAACTTAGTAGCTTCCTTATTGTCTTTTCCAGTAACGACAGTAACATAAATCCCATCTCATGTGATTTTGTCTGTTTGTTAATTTTTCTTAGAAAAACAAATACATTGCTCTGGAGTCTTAGCTGTTTATAATTTTGTGTGTGTGTGTGTGGTGAGTGCTGATCATTTTAGCTGTCTTCTCTTTCTCCACAAATCATTGGGTTTGAAAGTCTACTTTACCATCGTGGATCTTTTTTGAATAATGTAGCTTCCAAAGTAAATATAAATAGCTTGGATTTTACTAATTATTATTATTATAATGAACATAAAGTCTTTCCAAGTTCCTCTAGTGATTGATACTTGGGACTTGTATTTAAGAATTTAAAAATTCATCTAATTTATTTGGCTAGAACCTTTATTACAATGATAGCTCCTTATTAAACTCAGGAAGAAAGATTTCAACATGTTCCCATTTAGTATCATGTTACTCTACATTAGAGAGGTTTCCTTATGGTGTGGTATAAGATTAATTAAATCATGAATGGCTGTTAAATTTTAACTATCTATATCTATCTATATATATCTGTATATCTATATCTATATCTATTTTACTGGAACTGTTGAGATCATTATGTGATTTTAGTATAGATTTACTGGTGATATGAATCCTCTCCAGTTTTGTTTGTAGGAAAATGAACTTATTTTACCTTCTCTTAAAAAAAACTTACCAAGGTGTAAATCACATAATATAAAATTAATCATTTTATGGTGAACAGTGCAGTGACATTTAGTACATCCACAGTGTTATACAACCAAAACTTCTATCTAGTTCCAAAACATTTGCACTTTATATTATGAAGGACACTTTACTGCATTAAGTGTTTTATTTTAATAAAATACTTTGTTTGCAGTCTCCTTTTTTTCCCCCCCAAAGCCCTTTGAAGATATAATTCCCTTGTCTCTGGCTCCCATTATGTTTGGTTGCAATTTAAACTCCTTCAGTGTTCATTTGAACATTTTCTTTCTGTCTGCATGTGTGATTTTCTCTTTTTTTTAGTTTTCTGTAGTTTTATTATTATGTGTCCAGGTTTAATTTTCTTTATATTTATCTTCCCTGAGAATTCTGAAAGCAATTAGTTGCTTGATAGTTTTACATCAGTTTTGGTATTTGTCAGTCAGTATTTATTTATTCAAATATTGCTTTTTCTTCATTTTTCTCTTCTCTCCTTTTAATTCCTGCACATGTTTGCCCCTTAAGTTTTTTTTTTTTTTCAGTATTTCATGTTTTTATATTTCCTATGTGCTTAATTTATAGATTTTCTCTGACATATCTCAGTTTACTAATGCTATTATCATGTGAAAATTGGTAGTAAATACATTCAGGAAATTTTCAATTGAGTCATTACATTTTTTTGTTTTTAGAAATTCCATTGGATCATTTTAAATTTTCAGTTCTGGGCTTAAGTTTTCAATCATTTTGTTGATTTCCTGGGACAAAATAGGAATAATTGTTTTGCAATCTGTGTCTGTTACCTCTACTATCTGGAAGCCCTTGGTATCTGCTCTGTTGTCTTTTATTCCTCAAGAATTTGGTTCACATTGCTTTATATCTTCAAATGCCTGGCTATTTTTAAATATGTATAGTATGCATATACTATTACCCAGATGCCCCTCCAGCATATATTTAAATATGTATGATGTGTAAGTATATACATACATGTGAAAGATGTAGATACATGTGAAAGATAATTTGAAGTCTGCAATATTATATTTTGGATATTACATAATTCCACCGACAATTTTATATCTAATAAATTATCACTTAATACTGGGGGTGAAATGAAGGTGTTTTAAAGTAAAATACTCAGTTTATTAACAATAAGACCTTATTTGTGCTTAATTGTTTTCCCTCAAAATTCACATGTTGAAGCTCTAACCCCTCATACCTCAGTGTGACAGTATTTAGAGATATGGCCTTTAAAAAGGATATTTAGTAAAAATGAGAATGGCCACTAATGTAACCTGGCTGACGTCCTTATAAGAAGAGAGAATGTAGACTCACAAAAGGACCTTCGGGGCCTGTGCCTCAGGAAAAGACCTTGTGAGGGGTGCCGCCTGGGTGGCCCAGTCAGTTGAGTGTCTAACTTTGGCTCGGGCCATGATCTCATGGTCTGTGAGTTTGAGCCCTGTGTCAGGCTCTGTGCTGAAAACTTGGAGCCTAGAGCCTGCTTGGAATTTTGTGTCTCTCCCTCCCTCTCTGCCCCTCCCTGCTGTCTGCTGTGTGCGCTCTCTCTCTCTCTCTTTCAAAAATAAATAAAAACATTAAAAAAAATTGAAAAGAAAAGACCTGTGAGCTTACAGTGAAAAGGCAGCCCTCTGCAAGCCAGAGAGAGAGGTCTCAGAGAAAGGAATCTTACTGACACCTTGATCTTGGACTTCCAACCTCTACAACAGTAAGGAGGTAAACTTTTAAGCCACCAGCATGTGGACTTTGTTATGGCAGTCCTAGCAGTCTTAATGAAGACCCTCATGAAGGGAAGTACTAATACTTGGATTCCTAAGCATTTTCAAATCACAGCATACTCAAATAATAATACTTTTTCAAGTATTCTGGTAGAAGATGAGGAGAATGGTCATGGTCCAGAAATCAGTCCAGAGTTTCTAGCCATTCTGGTGTCCACCAACCACACTGAGGGCTGGGGATTTCCAGTATCTCATGCACATCTGTAAGCTCTTCAGGACACCCCTTTTTGGGAAGCTCTTTTCTGAAAGATAAACTACAGGAAGAAGTAAACAAAAATCTCAAAAGAAATGCAGGAGAGGAAGGTTCTTTCCGTATGTAAACTGAGGCCCAGACAGAGTTTCAGAATGGGTTTTTTTTTTTTTTTTAATGTATTAAAGAACTCCAATCTAACTGCTGATTTCTCTCAGTAATCCAAGTTCCAGTTTGCCTTATCACCTTTACCTTTCAGCTATTCTTTCCCACTTCCGCACTGTGATTCTAAAACATTGTGAGGAGAGATTTGTGAATGTGGCTCTGTTTTCTTCTTTGGAATTCTTTTTGGAAGCTATAGAGATTTTATCTTATGTTTGATCGTAGCGTTACATTTCTCTTTCTCTCTCTCTCTTTTTTTTTTTTTTTGAGAGAGAGAAAGTGTGCACAACTACGCACACACATGTGCAAGCAGGGGAGGGGCAAAGGGAAAGGGAGAGAGAGAATCTCAAACAGGCTCTGCTCTGTCAGTGTGGAGCTCAGTGCCGGGCTTGATCCTACAAACTGTGAAATCATGACCTGAGCCGAAACTGAAATTTGGATGCTTAACCAACGGAGCCACCCAGACATCCCCATTCTTTTTATATTTTATTATCACTGTGTCTTTTGGACAGATATAATGTATTAGGAGTGTGGATGGATGGTGACATCCTAATTGGAAATCCAGCATAACTGTCATTTAAACAGTTTCCAAGTTCCTTTTTTGCCTAAAATATTGGCTTATGAGGCACATGTAGATTCATGCATTCAATTCAGTTACTGTAAGGTGTGGGGAAATATCCACAGTGAAATGGTACACTAGAAAGTTGAACACTGCTGAAGCTATTTAGTAACTGTTTAGGAAACATTATTTTCACCTTTGAAAGTAAACATTAAAATTTAATGTTTCTAGAAAAATTGTGTTTCCAAAACATTTCATCTTGAGGCTTAGTTTATCTTAGTATAAACTAGTAGTTCTCAACTAGTAGTTTTCCCCCATTCCTGTTCCACCAGACATGTTTGACGATATCTGGAGACAATTTTAATTTTTGTGACTAGGGTGGTGGACTACTCCTGGCATCTAGTGGGTAAAGGACAAAGATACTGATAAATATCTTAATGCACAGGACAGCCCCACAGGACAAGAATTAGTATGATCCAAAATTTCAGGAGTGTTGAAGTTGAGAAAACTTGGGCCACCGGATGGCTTAGTTGGTTAAGCTTCCATTTCTTGATTTTGGCTCACGTCATGATCTCATGTTTCATGAGATCACGCCCCATGTCAGGCAGTGTACTGAGAGCACAGAGCCTGCTTGGGATTCTGTCTCTCCCCCACTCTGCCTCTCCCCTACTTATATTGTCTCTCTCTCAAAAGAAGTAAATAAACATTTAGAAAATTGGGAAAACTTCATTTAAACCTGTTAAGACGACATTAACAATTGTCAAATCACATGTTGTGTACAGTTGTAATTTGTAATGTAATGCAGTTTCATCATGTTTAAGCCTTTTTTCCCCCCCTGCAAATCTAGTGTTCATGTATTCATGTGTCTTTTGCAATGGTCTTCTTAAGAGCAGACAAATATGAAGGAGAGGGTTTACTCCCTGGTTACAGCACTGAATGATATTAACTGGCCTATACATAAATCACACCTGTGATTTTGTCTGTGCTAGTCCATTTCCTAACTGGCCCCAGAACAGCACTTGATTTAGAAACATTGGCAGTGCATTAAAATAATCACTATAATCCTTTTTTTCTAGTATGGTCAGTTCAGAATTATATAGATCAGAGTGTATTAAACATTATAAAACATCAAAACCTCAATGAGATACTGTCTCACACCTTTTAGAATGGCTTTTCTCATAAAGACAAGAGATAACAAATACTGGCCAGGATGTGGATTAAAGGGAACCCTCATGGCGTTGGTGGTAAGATAAATTGGTTCAGCTGCTATGGAAAACAACATGGAGGTTTCTCAAAAAACTGAAAATAGAACCAACATATGAAAAATAATCCAGGGCACCTGGGTGGCTCAGTCGGTTAAGCGTCTGACTTTAGCTCAGGTCACAATCTCACAGCTCACGAGTTCGAGCTTCACACTGGCTGCTGATAGCTTGGAGCCTGGAGCCTGCTTCAGTTTCTGTGTGTGTGCCTCTCTCTCTGTCCCTCCCCTTGCTTGCACTCTGTCTCTCTCTCTCTTTCAAAAATAAATAAACATAAAAAATAAAAAAATAAAATGAAAAGAAGTCTCACTTCTATGCATATCTTCAAAGGAAATGAAATCACAATCTCAAAGAGATATTGGTATTCCCACCTTCATTACAGCATTGACAATAACCAAGACATGGAAACAACTGCCCATCAGTAGATAAATGGATAAAGAAAAATTGGTATATACATACAATGGAATATTATTCATCCATTAAAAAAAAAGTGTCATTTTGAACAACATGGATAGACCTTTAGGGCATTACGCTAAATAAGTCAGATAGAGAAAGACTAATACTGTATGATAATCTCACTTATCTGTGGAATCTCAAAACTTTGAACTCACAATAGCAGTAGATTGATGGTTACCAGGAGCTGGGAGATATGGGAAATGTGGAGATTTTGGTCAAAGGGTATAAGCTTTCAGTTACAAGATGAATAAGTTCTAGAGATCTAATGTATAGCATGGCACTAAGCAGTACCATATTGTTGTTATGGGAGTCAAACTTAAATGTTCTCACTGTGACAGTTACAATCCAAGATGCTATTCATGTGAGCATAAAGGTGTATTAACTAACATTTTGTTAACATTTTGCAATATATACATGTATGAAATCATCCCATTGTACATCTTAAATTTATTCAATATTTCATGTTAATTATATCTTAATAAAAAATGGAGAAGAAATGTTGTAGAACATATGTATCCTGGTTATATCCATTCCTTGCTTTATCCCTTTTCTGCCTTTCATCCTCTCTGAACTTTTATTCCAGACTTAGGACCAATTTAAATTATCCCCAATGAGTTCATTTGAAAAAGCTTTGGAATGCTATATAGGTGTTACTGAGAATGTCAAGTAGGAAATGAGGGAGAAATACATATATAAATCTAAAAATTGTATGAGACATTTTACTTTCCCTAAATCTTTTCTTGCCTCTGCCATTCCCAGGCATTCCCTCTATAGTATGTCCAGCAATTTGGCCATTCTCGATGCTTTCCAGAGTACCTTTCCCATTGCCTTCGTGTGATGTAGCTCCAACCTAGTTCCTGTCTTCCAAATTGCATAACCACACATTCCATTTCTCTTTCTTCCTTCAGGTTGATTTTGAAAATGCACTGAGTTAGGTCTTGTTGTGTGTGTGCACATGTGTGTGTGTGTGCATGCGCCTGCCTGTGCACATACTTTAATTGCATGCACTGTAATTGAAGAATATCCATGTCCATTCTGAGAAATTTCCAGCCTTAAAAAAGAAAACCCTGAATACTATACTTACAGTTCAGTCTGTTTTTTAAATAGAAATGGAAGAAATTGAAGGGAAAAAAAAAAAGTGTCCTAGATGTTTGTAGAAAGCCTGTGTAATCATATCAGCTATAAAAGAGAAATTATCAGCAGATACTGTGAAATAAAAAGGTTATATTTTCTTTGCAAATATATCTTGAAAGAAATTTATTTCCAGGTAGCTTGTTGGCACAAAGAATAACTACAAAAATACATGCTTAAACGTTAAGACTAATTACCAAAAGCAGCATAGCCACATATTCCCATTACATGTTTGATAGTAGGGTAGAAAATTTACAGAAAACACATGCTTGACAGGCAGATACATACCATGTCCATAAACACACACACGCCCAGACATAGACACAAGTGTACACACAGGTTTCACACCCCATCAAGGCATTTCCTTTGAACCATACTGCATTTTCTCAGTGTACTATGGTTTGTTTTTCTGTCATTTCCACTTATTTTTGAACAACTTCTACAATTCTTTATATTTCTCTCTCTCTCTTTTTGTGAGACAGAGACTGAGCGCAAGCAGGGGAGGGGCAGAGAGACTGGGAGGCACAGAATCTGAGGTAGGCTCCGGGCTCTGAGCTGTCAGCACAGAGCCTGGAGCAGGGCTTAAACTCATGAACCATGAGATCATAACCTGAGCTGAAGTCAGACACTCAACTGACTGAGCCACCCGGGTGCCCCTCTACATTTTCCTCTTACAGTTTGGCTCATGGGATTCACTGTGCTGTCCTCCTGCTTTCATTCTTTTCCTGGGTTCGCCATGTTATCTGTGGCAATGCTATTAATCTAACAGCCACAGAGCCTTTTCACTGTGCAGCTGCATCTATTCTTAGGGGCAATCATGAGGGTGGCCTGAGCTATCACTTGCCTGTGATACTTGTCTATTTTATTTGTTACAGCAAAAAATAGATTTAAATCCATGTTGCTTTTGTTTTGTGTTTAAACATTTGTTTCCTTTTATCCAAGTATACAAGTATCTATCTTTTTTTTTTTCAAAGAAAACAATGTTATAGCCAGCAGCAATGACATACATAAAACTGTAGCCATCTGTTATTCCTTTAATTAAAATATACCAAGATTAAGGCTGCCTGGGTGGCTCAGTCGGTTGAGCATCTGAATCTTGGTTTTGGCTCAGGTCATTAATCTTGTGGTTCATGGGTTTGAGCCCCACATCGGGCCCTGTGCTGACAGCTCGGAGCCTGGAACCTGCTTCAGATTCTGGGTCTCCTCTCTCTGCTCCTCCCCTGCTCATACACACGCACACACACACACATGCACACACACACACACACACACACACTCTCTCTCTCTCTCTCTATCTCTCAAAAATAAACATTAAAAAATATTTAAATATACCAAGATTAAAGACACTACCAGAGATTTACAGGAGTATAAGAAGGAAGCTACTGCTGACAGGGTTACCTGCATACACATTTACATAAGTACAACAGTCTTTTCTTGCCAGATTCTAGGAAACTGTTGCAGAAGAGAACACTTTCCAGACTTTAAAAATGTAATCAAATTGAATCAGCTTTCCCAGAAGTATGGATGTTTACATTGGACTTCAGGTGACTTTTCACTGTTTCAAATTTGAGATGTGTGCCTGTGAGTGGCTTTTCTCATGTAGTGTTTTCCATTGACAATGTGTAATTGTACAGTGATCACATTCATTTTGTGAAACTTCATGTAAATGTACTGCTGGAAAGTCATCTCTCCCAAAGCAAGCATCCATTATCTATCTTCCCAACTGCTTTTAAGCAAGGAGCTCCTGCAGAGACTTTCTGTAAACACACAAACAGAAAGTTATTGTTTAGGTGTACCAGGCATGCTGTGCTCTCTTGACCTTATGACACTTTGGAGGTGCCCAGTTTGACAGTGGAGCTGTACCAGCTTCCAGTTTGTCTAAAACGTTGTATTGGATTTATTTTATTTTATTATTATTTTTTAAAGTTTATTTATCTTGAGAGAGAGATAGCATGAGTGTGGGAGAGGCAGAGAAGAGAGAGAGAGAGAGAGAGAGAGAGAGAGAGAGAGAGAGAGAGAGAGAGAGAATCCCAAGCAGGCTCTGAGCTGCCAGTGCTGAGCCTTACGTGGGGCTCGAACTCATGAAACCATGAGATCATGACCTGAGCCAAAACCAAGATTCAGGTGTTTAACCAGCTAAGCCACCCAGGTGCCCTGTCCAAAACATTTTAAAGGCAAAAAAGTATTATTTTTGAAGTAGTTATTAAAAACTTTGTCAATCGCTAGTGACTAGAAACATAAAGTAATGTTTGTGTTCCACCAAGGAATCTGTGATTAGGCAAATTTCTGAACTGACGTTTGATATTCTTCTTGTCACTTCCTTCTGAGCCATATTATTACCTCTGAAATAGGTGATGATGAAGGAAACCCCAAATGACTTTTTTCATAATATCCATTAATAGTCGAATTCTACTCAGGCTGAGTTTAGGTGAAATTTCTAGGATTGGTATCATTGAACATATATAATATTTGTTTGATCACTCTACCTTTTGAAGGTTTTTTTTTGGTGGACATGGGTGTTGGTATACTGACATTCTTGGTATAGGAAATTTCTGATGTCGTAAGAAATGTCAGTCAAACAATTTGTGGGGCAGATATTATTTCCACATGTGTCTTAGAAAAGCTGTAATCTCAAAAAAAGGGGGGCAGTGCCAGGGTTGTTCAGTCGGTTGGACATCTGACTCTTGATTTCCACTCAGGTCATGATTCCAGGGTTGGGATCAAACCCCATGTGAGGTCCTGCACTGACAGCATGAGGGGCCCACTTGCCTTTCCCCTGCTTGCGGGTATGCGTGTGTTCTCTCTTTAAAATAAAAGAATAAAAGAAAAGAAAAGTGAAAAAGGAAGAAAGAAGGAAGGAAGGCAGAAAGGAAGAAGGAAAGAAAGAAAGAAGGAAAGAAGAAAATAAAAGAAAAAGAAAGAAAGGACAGCAAGCAAGTTGTAATCTGTATGACTGGGGCATTGTGCTTCCGGCACATGGACCTGTTCTGATTTCAAAGAGGATGACTGTTTCTATGACTTTATGTGGGGTTCCTACAACACACTTTTTCATAGGGAATAGTGTGAAGTTTTTAGTGTGCCTTCAGCTTACTAAATACTTATCAATATTATGGTTAAAGTACAGTCACTCTGCAAGTATAACTACTCCTTTAAAAACTATTTGTAGAATTGAAATTGCTTTTATGAGTAATACATTAATATAACATTAATATCTCATTTTAGAAATGAGATAACATTAATATCTCCTTTTAGAAATCTGTATTGAGTAAAGCCCATTTGCCAATACTGGATTTCATTCATATAAATTTTCTTTTGAAGAAATAAGTCTTTAAATTTATCCCTCCTGCATTCACAAGTATAGGAGAAAGCCCATCAAAATGAACAACCTCTAAAGATAGTAATTTAAGTAAAAATAAAGACCAAGTACTGATTTCTGCTTTCTCCTTTCTTGTGTCTATTACTGGCTTTATATCCTGAGTTCTGTTCTGGTAGTAAGTAGAGTTGATGGTTAAGAAATGTTCTTCAGTTAAAATATGACCTGTGAGTGTTACAAAAACACACGTCTTTTTTTTTCTTTCACTGAATAGATTTTGATTGAAAAATAGCATAAGAAAAACAGGCCCACCATTCATATTTGTAAGACCTGCTATAGTAATACAAATGCAGGCCCACATTTCACATATCTCATTACTTAAAAGTTAAAAAAGATCCAGAAATATATTGCTAAATAAAAAACGTTATGCCCTTCTCCCTCAACCAAAATATCATTGTGTTGGCAAGGTAAAAATTATGTGTAAAGCCCTAGGTTTTTTATGGCTTCAACTTAGCTAAATGTGAGATGACTCTATTTAAATATAGTTTCACATGTTAATGTTTCAGCCATATTAATAGTAAAATATTGACATAAAATTTATACATTGTGATACATGATATACATATTATAAAATATGATATGCTGTATATTTTCATGTAAAATTTATTTTTCTTGATTGGAGATCACCATTCATTATGCATAGACCTAATTGCTTCAGTAGTACACTTTGTCTTTTCCATCAGCTGTCCTGGTATGCCTAAATCCAAAGCTCTTTTGATCAGCTGCTTCTCTAGAGAGAAACTTTGTTCCAGAATTCTTTTAAAGTTCAAGAGGGGTTAGAATGTTCCAGATTTAGGACTATAAAAATCCTCCGTTTGAACTCTGTTCTAGAAGCTTGTTTCCAGAGGTACCCATTTCCTGTAATTGCTGAGTAATTTCAAAGTTCTTAATAGATACATAGAACAAAGTGTTCTTATGTTTTAAAGAAAGTACATTTGTATTAACTTCAAGTGATCTGCAATTTGTTTTGATTTTCCCTTTAACTCATGACTTATTTACAAGAGTCTTGGTTTCCAACTGGTTAATTTTCAAATAGTTAATAGAAGCAAAGGCTAGGGGAGGGGTGAGTGTTAGGTCTCTCTTACAGATAGAAGTGTAGCATCTATTCTCTCCAAACCACATGATGTGTCAGAAATTTTGTTCATCAGAGCTCCCCAATGCCCACCAGGATCTGGTGGTTTCCTACAAGCCTCCCAGAGAGGCTCCCTTGGTGGCTCGGTCGGTTATCCATCCAATGTCGGCTCAGGTCATGATCTCACAGTTTGTGAGTTTGAGACCCACGTCAAGCTCTGTACTGATAGCTCAGAGCCTGGAGCCTGGTCTGATTCTGTGTCTCCCTCTCTTTGCCCCTCCCCTGCTCCCACTCTGTCTGTCTGTCTGTCTTTCAAAAATAAATAAACATTAAATAAAAAATTAGAAGCCTTCCAGAGGACTAAGTGCAGGAGGTAGACAAGTGCTTTAATTCTCTGTGTATGTGAGGTGTCCTGTGTCATGCGCAGTCTGGGAACTTGCATGCAATCTGGTCTTGGCTTCAGAATCTGTTCTACGTTTTGTGTTCCTCCAGCTGAGTGGAGTAGAAAGTCTGATACCCATACTTTGGAGAATTTGTGTCTTCACATCTGCATGTTCTACGTTTTGTGTTCCTCCAGCTGAGTGGAGTAGAAAGTCTGATACCCATACTTTGGAGAATTTGTGTCTTCACATCTGCATGTATTGTCTACAAAGTCCGCAAAAAGATTATTTTGGTTTTGTGGGACTGCACCACAGCATGGGGTGAGGGAGGGAGGGAAATCAACACAGCGGTGTGTGCTTACATTGCTATATAAAGTGTCAATACAAATATGTGGATGTCTAACTGAAGAACACCTTCTAGTAGAGTTACACAATAGAACAAATTTTATTCTCAAATGAGTCTGATAGACAAAAACAAAGTAGCATGTTAGCAGGTTTACCATTGAAAATTCCTTGGGCGAGCACTATGTAAGAGATATAAGGACTTTTAATAACTCCAACAAAGCCTGTAATGTCTTTACCATGGGGACAGATTGGTGTTTTGGTTTCTTTTGGTCAAAAATATGTTGAAGTCATTTGGCTACTGTATGGGGACATGTTGTAAACCTGTTGTACATGTTGTACTTTCATCCGCTGAGATTAAACTGTTATGTTAAAACCAGTGAGATATTCATGTCGAGATGCACAGTGGGATGAAGAGTCACCTGAGAAATCTGGATCTGAAGGCTCCAAGCTGTCAGCACAGAGCCCAGTGTGGGGCTCGAACTCATGAGCTGTGAGATTGTGACCTGAGCTAAAGTCAGACGCTTAACCTACTGAGCCACCCAGATGCCCTGAGAATTAGCAAATTCTGCCTCCTGTCTCGTGCCTAAGCTTATGCAACTAGTGAAAAGTTGTTTTAACTATTAAAATTGGTATTTTTTCTCACTCATTTCTTACTTAGAGTTCAGTTAGTACAAGTGAAATGTATGTTCAGCTTGATGTAACTTTGCTTCCCATGTTTCAAAGAAGGAGACTTAAAAATTCTATCAACTTACATGTAACAGAAGAAACACCAGTGTTGTGATATATCATTAGATGGACTGCATATTTATGTTTTTGGAAAAAATGAAATATTTAGTTATTCCTGATATTTCAGGAAAACCTGAACCAGATTTATGGCTGTTTATTATTGTTTTCTTCTAAAAAATCAGTATATATAAAATATATGATTTTTTATGTTTATTATAATTAACTGAATGCCATGAGATTGGCTTTAATCTCCGTAATCTGTTTACCCTTTAGTTAATTTATCTAACTGGATTTGCTGTTTGTCTTTGGAACCTATTCATAGAGCTTACGCTTAACATTTTAAGAAAGCAGTTAGTGCCAAACTCAAGCAAGAGGAAGTTGTGACTCAGATTACTACCAGATGTGGAGTAGCAAAAAATATCTTTTAGATATACGTGTGTGTATGCATATCATGATTTTAAAATTAAAAACCATAATTTAAATTCTTTTTCCAACTTCTCTATGCACTATTCTCATAGTTATAATTTTCTAGAAGAGAATGAATCCTAATTGTAGAGTGCCAGTATAATCCATCCTAAGTGTGTCTTTTGTAAATGCATTTATGCGTTAAGTGGATTTACTGGTATAATATCACGAGTTTAGTGATAACTCATGATTGAATGTTAATGCTGATAGTAAAAATGTAAAGTTATTCTATTCTACCCAATGAAATCTAGAATAAAACACAACCGGCAGAGTGATCAGGACAAAATAATGTGTTTTGAAAGAAATAAGTATTTATTAACATCTATGAAGTGAAGTATTTAAAAGTCGAGGTTGAAAGCAGCAAGCATCCTTAAGTCTCTGATTATAAAGAAAAACAAGGGATCATTATCGCTCTGAATACCAAAACCAGAAAAGCGCAAATTGCAAATCTCTGGTGATTCTGAAAACATAATTCAGTGGTAAATATTTTATTTTAGTTTAGTTTAGTTTGTTTATGCGTAAATGAATCTGAATACCCCAATCTCCTGTTTTATCTGTGGAGAAATTGTGAGCCACCAAGATGGACTTTTCTGAGGTGACGGAACCGGTTACTGACAGACCAAAGTTTAAAATCCAGGTAACTTTTTTTCTTAAATATTTTTAATGTTTGTTTATTTTTGAGAGACAGAGACAAGAGAGAGAGACAGAGAGACAAAGCACGAGCAGGGGAGGAGAGTGAGGGAGACACCGAATCAGAAGCAGGCTCCAGGCTCTGAGCTGTCAGTACAGAGCCTGACATGGGGCTCGAACTCACAAGCTGTGAGATCATGACCTGAGCCGAAGTCAGACGCTTAACCAAATGAGCCACCCAGGCATCTCTCCCCAAAAGTGTTTATTTAGGGTCTCAGAAATGCCATTCATGAGCACAGATTTGGCCAGCAACCCAAACTGTATTCCTCCAGGGACAAAAGTCGGGTTTTTTTGTTTACTTTATCAACTTTTTTTTTTTCAGTATTTAGCAATTGTATCAGAATATACATTAGAAATAATATAATTTATTTATGTGCATATTATATATTTTTTAATTTTTTGGAGTATAGTTGACCCACAATGTTACATTAGTTTCAGGTGTACAACATACAGCTTTTCTGTATGTTATGCTCTGTTGACCATGAGTGTCACTACCAATCTGTCACCATACAATGCTGTCATAATACCACTGAATATATGCCCTATGCTGTGCCTTTTATTCCCATTACTTATTCCTTCCATAAGTGGAATCCTGTAGCTCCCACTACCCTTTACACATGTGTCCATCCCCCCCACACCTCTCCCATCTGACAACCGTCAATTTGTTCTCTGTATTTATGGGTCTGATCCTGCTTTTTGTTTATTCATTTGTATTCTTTAGATTCCATATGTGAGTGAGATTATATGATACTTGGTTTGCTCTGTTTACACTTAGCATTAGACCATTTGGGTCCATCCATGTTGTCACAAATGGCAAGATCTTAACCTTTTTGGGGGCTGCTTAATACTGCATTGTGTATGTATGTGTGTGTGTGTGTAATGATGGATATTTGGATTTCTTCTATATCTTAGCTACTGGAATAATGTAAATATTGTAATATTGTAAACAGTGCTGCTTTAAATTGGTGTTTTTGTTTTCTTTGGGTAAATATCCAGTAGTGGAATTATTGGATCATATTAAAACCCAGGTATCTTAATTCCTGTGGTATAGTCTTTCAACTCTGTCAAGTAAAGAGCACTATAAAAGATTGGCTGAACACTCATTTAGACTTTTTTTTAATGTTTGTTTATTTTTAAATTTTTTTTAATGTTTATTTTTGAGACAGAGACAGAGCACGAACGGGGGAGAATCTGAAGCAGGCTCCAGGCTCCAAGCTGTCAGCACAGAGCCCCATGCAGGGCTCGAACTCACGGACCGTGAGACCATGACCTGAGCCGAAGTCAGATGC
The DNA here is from genome assembly GCF_024362965.1 of Panthera pardus. Lineage (NCBI taxonomy): Eukaryota > Metazoa > Chordata > Mammalia > Carnivora > Felidae > Panthera > Panthera pardus. Next base: position 139,669,853 of record NW_026526765.1, on the reverse strand, counting down.
TTACCTGACTGAGCCACCCAGGTGCCCCAATGTTTGTTTATTTTTGAGAGACAGAGCATGAGTGGTATAGGGGCAGAGAGAGAGGGAGACAGAATCTGAAGTAGGCTCCTGGCTCTGAGCTGTCAGTACAGAGCCCCATGTGGGGTTTGAACTCACAAACTGGGAGATCATGACCTGAGCTGACCTGGGACACTTAACTGACTGAGCCACCCAGGTGCCCCCTTAATACTTAGAAATGGTATTCGAGACCACATGTTGGAGTCAACACCACAGATATTTTAGCTGTCTCATCCATTTTGGGCTCCTTTCATTCCTTTTTACTCTTTTTAACACTTTGCTGGATTTGTCCGAATAAGTGAGTCCATAATGCTTATTCTGGCATTCTAGCTTATTCTACCATTACTTGCATCTTAATGCTTTCTTTACATTTTACAACTTCTTTCCCAAGCATATAACTTCTTCTATCACTATCTCTAATTACAACTGATTTTGTTTTGTTTTGTTTTTATTTCTGTCTTCGGGTATGTTCTTTATCCTGCCTAGAATTCACCCTAACCAAGATTTCCTTGGTGCATATTGTCTGGCATTTGGTTCTATATTGATTGTACTATATTGATATTATAGTGTTTCAATCCTTGTACTCTTTTATAACTTCCACAAAGTTGTGAGCTCCTCGAATGACACAACAGCAAGAAGGCAGTAAAGAATGGGCCCTCAATCAATGTGGTGCAGTTGATTTACTGAAAATTAGATTGTAACTCTCTGTATGAAATGTAAAAACTATGGTAGGGTAGAAGTGTAGGATGTGAGAACATATGCTTTTCTGCGTATAACAGAACCTCTTTTCTAAAGGAACCCTCAGGTTCTCATAAATACCTGTTTCCAGATCTCAGGGATCAGGTGGCAGTAGTTTCCAGTCAATTTCAAATAGATTTCAGGTTTCCAGTCCGCACATGTCTTCTACAAATCGCCAGCACTTTTTCTCTAGAAAGAGATGCATCATATAATTTTGGGGATTTGGTAGTAGATGTAGCTGCAGTTTAATCCTCAGCAAGTGTTAAAAACTGACCTTGTGCCTTGGAGAGGATATTATTAAAAGATGGAGCATGCCCCTTTTCTCTGTACCAACTCTGGAGCTAGTGCCTTAATGTTTCCCTAGGTTGTCGTGGACTTAATATCTGCTGTGAAAGATGGTGCATTGGAAGTGCAGCCTGGCATCTTCTGATCCATCTCAAGAGGCCTTGCAGACTGCCATCAAGTAGTCGTCCAAGCCCTAGTCTTGAACTTAAATGTACACCAGCCCCCAAAGTCTGAGATGAAATGTAACCAAGCAGTTCATGAAGAATGCTCTCAATTGTTCTTTTGACATGTGAGCTCTTCCCCCATATTTTTTGCTTTGTTTCTTATTCTCAAATATTATTGGCAGGAAGACATGATAGATTTGTCCTAGTAAAGTTTATTTAAAATAGAGAAAATAAATTTTGAATTTTATAATTTTTGGATACCTCTGGTACGATTTTCTAAGTCGAGAACAACTAACATGACATTTGCTCAGCATTTTGGTTATAATTTCCTAGACATGATATATCATCCTTGGAGGAGATGCTTGAGAAGATATGAAAATAGTCTGGAATGGAAAATTAACCTGGAAGCACGTTTTTTCTCTCATGCCTATGTCACATAAACTGGAGTGTTACTGTTTCATTTACATTTTTTGTATTCATTGAGGTCCCTAAAGTTTCACATGGAAGAGAAAGTATTTGCCAAAGGAGTAGATGAAAATAAAGTTATTTCCCAATCCCTTTTGCAGGAAAACATCCATACTGGAAAACTAGACTTTGCTAATATTTTTATTGTTTTGATGACAAGCAAGAAAATAATAAATGTTTTTAATGTTTATTTATTTTTGAGAGAGAGAGAGAGAGAGAGAGAGAGAGAGAGAGACAGAGCACGAACAGGGGAGGAGCAGAGAGAAAGGGAGACACAGAATCCAAGACAGGCTCCAGGATCTGAGCTGTCAGCACAGAGTCCGATGCAGGGCTCGAACTCACAAACCATGAGATCATGATCTGAGCTGAAGCCAGACGCTCAACCAGCCGAGCCACCCAGGCACCCCAAGAAAATAATATCTTAGAAATAAGTTCACATATGGGTTTGGGAAGCCTGGGTGGCTCAGTCGGTTAAGCGTCCATTTGGCTCAGGTCATGATCTTGCAGCTTGTGAGTTCAAGCCCCGCATCAGGCTCTGTGCTGTTAGCTTGGAGCCTGGAGTCTGCTACAGATTCTGTGTCTCTGTCTCTGCCTCTTCCCTGCTTGTTCTCTGTCTTTCTGTTTCTCTCAAAAATAAACATTAAAAAAAAAAATTAAAAAAAGTTCCAATGTGGGTCTAAGTGTTAAATTTATTTTAATTAACTGCTAAATCCTGCATATTAAAATTTACTTTATATCAAGAGCCTCTTATTACCTATTCACATTAAAAGTGAATTCGTTTGTTCAAGTATGACATCATTCAGAAAACAACACAAATCATATATATATGGCTCAAATGGATTTCATAAAGGGATCCCACATGACCATTACCCAGATGGAAAAAGAGAACATTAACAGCATGCTAGAAAATCTCTGGTACCTTTTCCACTTAACACCTCTCCATCCTCCTCAGATTAACCATTACCCTGCTTTTAAATACCGTATATTAGTTTTGACTGTTTTTGAACTAAATGTGATCATGCATTATATACTCTTTAATGTCTTTTTTTTTTTTTTTTGCATAGAATTTTACAAAATTCAGCTGTGTGGTTCTTCTGACAGTGGTTTGTTCATTTCATTGGCTGTATAGTAATTCATTGGATAAATTGTGTCACACAGTCTTTTTATTTCACTGTTGATGGATATTTGGATTGTTTCCAGTTTTCAGCTCTTACAAATAATGCTGTTATATAGCTTCTTGTGCATGTCATTTGACGTGAGGACACATGCATTTCTGTGGGCTCTATGACTCTGAGTGTAATTACCAGTTCATATAATATTTTGTTTTCAGCATTAGCAGGGACTGCCAAGTAACTGGAAATCTTTAGACTTTAATGAATAAAATTCTCTTCTATTTGGGTTTAAGCCTGTCATCTTACAGTTCCCCCCTGTATGCCTTAACGCTCTGTGTTCTTTTTCTCTTTCTTTGTCAGTACAGGGTTTGAGTTGTTGGTGTTCATCATTGCCCTTTATTAGCTTTTTAAGTAAATATTCTTCTACTCATCTGTTGTGATTACCCAGGAGTTTATAATATGAAATCTTGGTTTAATAAATCTGGCATAACTTTGTACTTTTACCACTTGTGCAATATACCATTCTGTGTCCTTTTAGCACACTATCTTTTGCAGTTGTTGACATGGATTATTGTAATTCTACATTTTAAACTCCCCAAACCAGTATCCCCATTATCATCATTCATTCATTAATTCATTCATTCAGAGAGACAGAGAGCTCACATGCATGTGGAGGAGGTGCAGAGCAATAGAGACAGAGAATCTTAAGCAGGCTCCTCACCAGCATGATGCCCAGCACGGGGCTCTATCTCACAACTATGAGATCGTGACCTGAGCCAAAATCAAGTCAGATGTTTAACCATTTGAGTCACCCAGGCGCCCCCATCATTTTAGATAAGGATATGCTTTTTTTTTCTTTTTTTAAAATTTTTTTATTTTTTAAAATTTACATCCACATTAGTTAGTATATAGTGCAACAATGATTTCAGGAGTAGATTCCTTAGTGCCCCTTACCCATTTAGCCCATCCCCCCTCCCACCTCCCCTCCTGTAACCCTCGGTTTGTTCTCCGTATTTATGAGACTCTTCTGTTTTGTCCCCCTCCCTGTTTTTATATTATTTTTGTTTCCCTTCCCTTATGTTCATCTGTTTTGTTTCTTAAAGTCCTCATATGAGTGAAGTCATAGGATTTTTGTCTTTCTCTGACTGATTAATTTCACTTATCATAATACCCTCCAGTTCCATCCATGTAGTTGCAAATGGCAAGATTTCATTCTTTTTCATTGCCGAGTCATACTCCATTGTATTTATATAACACATCTTCTTTATCCATTCATCCATCGATGGACATTTGGGCTCTTTCCATACTTTGGCTATTGTTGATAGTGCTGCTATAAAAATGGGGGTGCACGTGTCCCTTTGAAACAGCACACCTGTATCCCGTGGATAAATGCCTAGCAGTGTAATTGCTGGGTCGTAGGGTAGTTCTATTTTTAGCTTTTTGAGGAACCACCTTATTGTTTTCCAGAGTGGCTGCACCAGCTTGCATTCCCAAGGATATGCTTTCTAATCCGTGTTTATTACTTCCTGCAGTTTTTTTAATTTTATCTGAAATTCTTTTCTTGCTGCCTATAAATTTTCCTTTAATTATTTTTTTAGTATTGCTCTGTTAGTCACATATTCTATTTTTTTTTTTTTACCTACAAACATCTTTGTTTCACTAATTTTGAGGAATACTACAGAATTCTAGGTTGACATTTATTTTCCCTTAACATTTTAAAAGCGTGCTTTAACTGTCTTCTGGTTTCCATTGTTTCTGTTGAAAAAGAACTATCAGTCTTATTGTTGCTTCTTTGTCAGTAGAAGTTTTTTCTGACTGTTTTTAAGATTCTCTCTTGATACTTGATTTTTAAAGGTTTTACTGTGTTGTGCCTGGGTGTGGTTTTCTTTACATTTATCTTCCTTTGTTTCTAGGGAGATTTATGTATGTGCCTTCCATTTTTTAATCATTAAAAAAATGTTAATCATTATCTCCAAATATTTCTTCCTCTCTCCCCAGATCTCCAGTTAAACATTTTTATTATCAGGATGCCTGGGTGGCTTAGTCAATTGAGTGTCTGATTCTTGATTTTGGCACAGAGCATGATCTCATAGTTCATGAGTTTGAGCCCTGTGTCGGGCTCTGTGCTGGGGTGTGGAGACTGCTTGGGATTCTCTCTTTCTCACCCTCCCTCTCTGTCTGCCCCTCCTCAGCATTCTCCCCCCCCCCCCTAAATTAATTAATTAATTAAAAACATTTTTATCCCACATTTCTAGCTACATTATATACTTTCCCTCATTTATAGCTGTCCATGTATAAATCTGAATAATTTTTAAAATGCTTATTTATTTTGAGAGAGAGAAAGAGAGCAAGCGAGCACACAGAGGAGGGACAGACAGAGAGGGAAAGAGAATTCCAAGCAGGAATTCAGTACGAGCCCAGGATGGAGCTCAAACTCACAAACTGTGAGATTGTGACCTGAGATACTTAACTGACTGAGCCACTGAATTCAGTGTGCCCCTGAATATTTTTTATTTACTTATATTGCCTGTCATTTCCTCTTTTCTACTTTGTCTTAGCTCCTATTGAACAAGTGTTAATTTTAGGTATAATATATTTTAGGTTGTTTTTTTTTTTTTTTTTTTTCCATGTAATGTTTTAAAATAGACTCAGTTCTCTGGTTAAATTTCAACTGTTCATCTTTTAAGAATATATTGGTCACAGTTATTTTGACATCTGTGTAAGATACTAACACCCGGGTCACCTTCGAATCTTTTTCTGTTTTTTTTCCCCTTTGGTTTTCAGCCATTTGTTTTTTTAACGTGATATAACTGGTAATCTTCAATTGGATACCAGACATTTTTTATGATACTTTAAGAGACCATTATAAACACAAGAAAATGTTATCTCTTACCAGAAAGGAATTGTAATTGCTTTCTGACTTGTAGCTAAAGTAGGGGCAAATTACTTTGATTCAGTTAGGTATTACATTTATGCAAAGGTAGGTTTGAGTGTTTTGTTAGGTTAGATACATATTCAGGTCTCTTCTTATTCCTAAAGTGCAGCTTCCAAAGTCCTATGTAGAAGTCTGGGATGTATGCCAAAGTCCCTCTCTGTTGGCAGGCTCTAATTTCTAATTTCTGTTAACCCTGCTCTGTGAAACTTCCCAAAGTTCTGTTCTTAGTATTCTGCTTACCTTCCGAGCCTTTTGGCCACAAAGCTGCTTATAAATCAGTAAATGCCTCAGCAACACAGTATATTGTATTTACTTTAATGCACTTTCTTTCTCTCTGGAATTATTGCCCTGGAGATCCTGGTTGATTAGTAGCCCTGAGGTTTTAACTTTGGGTTATCCAGCCCTCCAAGGCTGCTGAAAGTTTACCTCACATTCTTATCCTTCTAGCTTATGTTTCCTGCTTGGTTTTCTGGCCTCTCTGCCTTATGTAGTTTAGGATTTTGCAACATGCCTTCAGGGAAGAGTGTAGTTCACTTCTATGCCAGGCTCACTTCAGTGAGCTTTTATTCTTTCCAGAATTCTGACCTCTGAAATCCTAGTTTCCTTGGTAGCTGTTTTCTAGTTGTTTTTCTTGGGAAGTATATTTGCTAAAGGCATTCCACTATTATCAGAAACAGTTAAATTCAACTAACTACTTGAAAATATTAACTGAGTAATTACTATAATAATATCAATCTGCCTGCAAATACATATCGAATAGATAACATTTATATCTGTAATGGTTCTGCTTTCAAAAGTAGTCTATTTAAAAGTAACATTGTTATGCAACATTCAGTCAGGTTACCAGTTTTCAAAAAGGACTTCTAGAACAGAGAAAAATTTCTCTCCTCTGATGAATTACACAGAAATTCTTATTTTGTTGTGGAATAACCCAATCTTAATGTGCATTGTTAAGATGTAAATAATATAGGGCACCTGGGTGGCTCGGTCGGTTAAGGGGCTGACTTCGGCTCAGGTCATGATCTAGCAATCCGTGAGTTCAAGCCCCGCATCAGGCTCTGTGCTGACAGCTTGGAGCCTGGAGCCTGTTTCAGATTCTGTGTCTCCTTCTCTCTGACCCTCCCCCATTCATGCTCTGTCTCTCTCGGTCTCAAAAATAAATAAACGTTAAAAAAATTTTTTTAAAAATGTAAATAATATAGTCTTTTTATTTCATTATTTTTTTAATGTTTGTTTACTTTAGAGACAGAGAGAGAGAGAGAGAGAAAGAGAGAGAGAGAGAGAGAGAGAGAGAGAGAGAGAGAGCGTGCCTGAATGGGGAAGGGTCAAAGAGAGAGGGAGACAGAATCCACAGCAGGCTCTAGGCTTCTAGTTGTCAGCAAAGAGCCCGACACGGGGCTCGAACCCACAAACCATGAGATCATGACCTGAGTCTAAGTCAGACACTTAACCAGCTGAGCCACCCAGGCGCCCCAGACTTTTTTCTTTTAAATTTAATCACACACACAAAATTTTATGGTAAAAGTATGTTTCATTTTGTAAGAAATTGCCAAAATATTTTTCTAAATTGTCCATATGCTGTACCTTGTATCCTTAGAACTTATTTATCTTGTAACTGGAAGTTTGTACCATTTGATCAAAATCTTCACATTTCCTCTGTTTCCCAAGGTCTAGTAACCATGAGTGTACCCTCCCTGAGTTTGATATTAAAAAAAATAATAATAATGTTTATTTTTGAGAGAGAGAAAGAGAGCGAGCACGTGACAGGGACGGGCAGAGAGAGAGGGAGACACAGAATCCAAAGCAGGCTCCAGGCTCCAGGCTCCAGGCTCCAGGCTCCAGGCTCCAGGCTCCGAGCTGTCAGCACAGAGCCCGACGCGGGGCTCAAACTCATCAACTGCGAGATCATGACCTGAGCCGAAGTCAGACTCTCAACCGACTGAGCCACCCAGGTGCCCCAAGTTTGATATTTTTTAGATTCCACACATAAGTGAGATCATCCAGTATTTATTTTTATCTGACTTATTTTATCTGACTTATAATGTTCTAACAGTCCATCCATGTTGTTATAAATGGGAAGATTTCCTTCTTTTTTAATGACTGAATATTAGAATACACACACACATGCACACACACACACACACACCACTTTCTTTATCTGTTCATCCACTGATGGACATTTAGGTTGTTTACATGCCCTGGCAATTGTTAGTACTGCAATACGCATGGAATTACGTGGGAGTGCACTCTCTCTTTAAGATAGTGCTTTTCCTTCCTTTGGATATATACCCCAAGGTGGGGTTGCTGGATATTATGGTAATTCTGCTTTTAATTTTTTGAGAAACTTCTATGTTGTTTTCCATAGTGACTGTACCAGTTTACATTCCCATCAACAATATATAGGGGTTTCTTTTCTCCACATTCTTGCCAACGTTTCTTATCTGTTGCACTTTTGTGAAGAGCCATTCTTGGGGCTCCTGGGTGGCTCAGTGGGTTAAGTGTCCAACTTAGGCACAGGTCATGATTTCTTGGCTTGTGAGCTCAGGCCCCATTTAGGGCTCTGTGCTGACAGCTCAGACCCTGGAGCCTGCTTCAGGTTCCGTTTCCCTCTGTCTCTGACCTTCCGCTGCCCACACGCTCTCTCTCTCTCTCTCTCTCTCTCAGAAACAAATAAACATTTAAAAAAATAGCATTCTTGTTGTATTTGCATTTGCATGATTAGTGATGTTGCACGTCTTTGCGTGTATTTGTTGACCATTGGATATTTTCTTTGAAAAATGTCTGTTCAAGTTATCTGCTCATTTTTATTGAGATTGTTTTATTTTTTTTACTATTGATTTTTATAAGTTCTTTGTATATTTTAGATATGAAGCTTCTATCATATATATGATTTGCACATGTTTTCTCCCATTCCTTAAGTTGTTTTTTATTTGGTCCTCCTTATTTATTTTTGTTTTTGTTTCTTGTGTTTTTGATGTCATATTCAAAAACTCATTGTTAATACTAATTCAAGGAGCTTTCCCCCTATGTTTTCTTCTAAGAGTTTCACAGTTTCAAGTTTGTTTAAGATTTTAATTCATTTTGAGGGTTTTCTGTTGTTTCTGTTGTGGTAAAAGATAGGGTTCCAGTTTTAGTCTTTTGCATGTGATTGTCCATTTTTCCCCAAATCGCTGTTGTCAAATATAAGTTGACTCTATAAATGAAGGCTTATTTCTGGGTTCTTGATTCTGTTGGCCTTTGTGTCCATTTTTATGCTAGTATCATACTTGTTTTATCACCATAGATTCATAATGTATTTTGAAATCAGGAAGTGTGTGGTGCTTCTAGCTCTGTATTCCCTTCTCAAGATTGCTTTGGCTACTTGGAAGGCTTTTGTGGTTGTATGAATTTAAGGATATGTATCTATGTCTGCAAAAGTGGCATTAGAATTTTGATAGGGTTTTCATTGAATCAGTACATGGATTTAGGGAGTATAGATTAGAAACAATATCAACTCGTCTGATCCATGAACACAGATTGTTTTTCTGTTTATTTGTGTCTTCTTCAATTTATTTTTCATTAACGTCTTCTAGTTTTTGGAGTGCAGTTCTTTTTCTTGGCTAAGTTTATGGTATTTTATGTTTCTGATGTGACTTTAAATGGGATTGTTTTCTGTATTTTTTTGGTGGGAGGGATCGTTCAATGTTAGTGTATAGAAATACAAGTGATTTTTCTTTGTTTTCTTTTGTGTCCTAAAACTCCTGAATTCATTTATTCTAACAGGATTTAGGTGGATTCCTAGGATTTTGTAGGATTTTAATCATTTAGGATATAATTATATCAAGAGTTTCTATGAAAAGAGAAGCTTCCATTTGTCTGGGTCTGTTCCACCTCTACAACCTCAGTACAGGTGATTCTCACAGTTGGGACCACTTTGCTTCCAGAACACTTGGCCTGTTGCATCAGGAGATCAAAACCCATTTTTGTCACTTTGGGTGTATATAGCACCTATTTGCCGAGAGTGTCTGAGTTAGATAACATGATTTTGCTTAGAGTGGGGAAAAAGCACATCGGTGAGTAAAAAGGAGAGACCGTTTAATATCTGGGAACTTTAACAATGTAGCCTATTGGCTTGGCCCTTGGGAATTTAGAGGTCTTGTTTATTTCATTAAATTTCACCATTGTTTGAATTCTAAGTGAAGCCTATACTTGGCAGAGTATGTATAACTCTGTGAACCTGTGCGCTGCTCTGTTTTGAATATAGAATGACTAGAAACCAAGTGGTGAAAATGTTCTTTGTAGCCCCTTAAAACTTTCAGCTTCCATAGTGTGTTCTCCTACATAGGCTTTTCCTGAGTGTTTTCCTTTTTGTAAAGTATCAGGCTCTGATTTACGGATACCCACAGATTAAAGACATTCTTCAACTAGAGTCGAGCAGTTTTAAGAATTGCTGACTGATTGTGTCAAATTTGTTTTCCACATTACCAGTGTATACATTTTAAGGAGGCAGTGCTCATCCGTTCTAATAACAAGAACAAGTATAAATACTGTAATGCATCAGTTGAGGGCTGTGGATTACTAGGATTGAGTTAGCTGCATGTGGTTCCATGTAATGCTTCTCATATTTTCATAGTGGTAGGATTATGTTTGGGACAGTTTCTTTCACATGAGATGGGGGAGGAGAAACTTCATTTATGTTAATACAATTTTTTTTTTTTGGTCATTAATAAAATTATCTTTTCACCGTCTTTTATAAAAAACAAATGTTGACCAATTCCTGCCTTGCTCTGAGATTCTACACAGATTTCTTTAATATATCTTGTCATTCGAATCTAGTTCTTCATGTAGGGACCAAAGGCACTAGTAACACAGAACCTGAGGTGAGGAAAATGAGTAGGAGAGTGAATAGAAGATTGCCTGATTTTTTGTAAAGTAAATTTAAAAAGATATTTAGAAAGCAGCCGGGATATTCCAGTCCCTGCACTAGAAATTATATATAAAAGAGTGCCTGTGACCTCTAGATGTTCACAGTCTAGCAAGGGCAGATAAGAAAACACATACCTGAGATTATAAAAACATGCCAATAGTGCTGTAGAAGCAGAGAGAGCCAAGAGTGTTGCTCCATGGGAGATATAAGGAAACCTTCTCAGAGAAGATGATATCTGGGTTGATACTTAATGTGTTGTAGGAGTTCTGCTAGCTGTCAATGGTGGTGGAAAGCTCTGGTGATTCTCAAAAGAGGAAATACAGTTTTCTTTTGGGGGATCTCTTTTACCTAGATCAAGGCTTTAACCTGGACAGAACTTGGGGATAAGGCAGAACATTTGGTCGGAGAATGAAGGCATAGTAGAAGACCAAAGGTGGGATGAGAATCATAGAGTCATTAAGACAATCTGTTTCTTGGGGCGCCTGGGTGGGTCAGTTGGTTAAGCGTGGGACTTTGGCTAAGGTCATGATTTCAGGGCTCATGAATTGGAGCCCCACGTCGGGTTCTGTGCTGACAGCTCAGAGCCTGGAGCCTGCTTAGAGTTCTGTGTCTCCCTTTCTCTCTGCCCCTCCCCTGCTTACACTCTGTCTCTGTCTCTCAAAAATAAGTAACATTAAAAAGAAAAAAAAAAGAGTCTGTTTCAGAAAACAAACAGTATAGTGTCTAAAGAGAGTCCAAGGGTGCTGCTAAGCAGGAGGGTTTTTTTTTTTGTTTTTTTTTTTTTTGTTTTTTTTTTTATGTCTATGGGCTGTATAAGTATGTGTGGAAGCAAAGTATTTCTGAGATTTGAACTTATTTTTGGGTGGGGGGAATACAAGTGGATTTGGATAATTTCATGCAGAGCACAGGTGAAATTAAAAATTTGGCAAGCCTTGGAGTGCCTGGGTGTCTTAAGCGTCTGACTCTTGATTTCGGCTCAGGTCATGATCTCCCTTGTTGTGGGTTCAGGCCCTGCATTGGGCTTAGAGCAAGAAGCCTGCTTGGGATTCTCCTTCTCTCTGTCTCTCTCTCTGCACCCCTCCCCTGCTTGCATGCATGTGTATGTACATGCCATCCTGCTCTCAAAATAAATATTAAAAAAAAAGAAAATTTGGCAAGACTAAAATCATAAGGATCATATATATATATGTCATGCTAAATACCTAGGATTGTATCTCCTGTTTAATGGAAACCTATTGGGCAGATCTCCTTTTTTGGAGAAACCACTCTGTTTTACTGTGGAAGGTGATTTGAAGAAGGGTAAGATCAGAAGCAGGTGGCCTGGTAGGAGGGAGCTACCTTAAAGAAATGATGAGACACATTCTGGTAAAAGGGCTGCAAAAGAGGTAGGTAGATTCAGGAAATATGTCAAAAATAAAGAAATGAAAACGCATAGAGACTGTAGTTGATCCTTGAACAACTTGGGTGTTAGGGGCACTGACGCACTGCAGAGTCAAAAATCCTCATGTAACTTGACTCCCCCAAAACTTTATTGCAGGAAGCCTTACTGATAACACAGTATTTTGACACATATTAACACATGTTTTGAATGCGATGTGTATTATATACTATATCTTACAATAAAGCTAGGGAAAATAAAATGTTATTTAAAAATTCACAAGGAAGAGAAGATACATTTACAGTAACTGTACTGTAAAAAAAAAAAAAATCCACGTATAAGCGAACCTGTGCAGTTCAAACCTGTGTAGTTCAAGAGTTGTGTAATAGTTTAGAAATCTGGGTGTGTATAAACACATTTGTTCCTAAGGAAACGATCTCCTTTTGTTGTGTAATTAGTGTGAGAGACATGAGGCTCACTAAGAATTTAACAATACTGTATTGTATATTTGGAAGTTGCAAAGAGAGTAGATTTTAAAAGTTCCTATCATGAGAAAAAAAATTGTAACTGTATGGTGATGGATGTTAACTAGGGGTATTGTGATTATTTCACAGTATGTATGATTATCAAATCATTCTTTTGTATACTTGAAACTAATATGATTTATATCAATTATATATTAATTTAAAGACAGAATTTGGATTTCAAATGGTAAGAATTTATTCTAAGGCATGAGGTCTGATTATAGAAATTCTCTAATAAATCCTTAAATCAGAGGACACAACTCCTATTAAGTTTTAGTTTTTAGTGGAGACAGCTTAATGTTTGTTGTCCACAAACCAGCCCTTGCCTTTATTTTGACAGATTTGGTTGAATAAAGGTTTTGATATTTGGAAGGACAGTGTCACAGAAAGTTGGGATGGGTACTGCTTTTGTAGGGTGACCAGCTACATAAAACTCAATGCCTAAAAAACAAATAATCCAGTTAAAAAATGGGAAGAAGACATAAATAGACATTTTTCCAAAGAAGACACACAGTAACTAACAGAAACATGAAAAATACTCAACATCACTCATCATCAGGGAAATACAAATCAAAACTACAGTGAGATACCACCTTACGTCAGTCAGAACGGCTAAAATGAACAACACAGGAAACAACAGGTGTTGGTGAGGATGAAGAAAAAGGAGAACTCTCTTATACTCTTGGTGGGAATGCGAAATGTTATAGCCACTCTGGAAAACAGAATGGAAGTTCCTGAAAGTTAAAAATGGAACTATCCTACAATCCAGCAATTGTACTACTTAGGTATTTATCCAAATACTGATTTGAAGGGATATATGCACCCTAGTGTTTATAGCAGCATTATCAACATGAGCCAAATTATGGAAAAAGCCCAGATGCCCCTCGACTGATGAATGAATAAGGAAGATGTGGTGTATGTGTGTGTGGGTGGGTGGGTGGGTGGGGGATGGTGGAATGTTACTCAGCCATTAAAAAGAATGAGATCTTGCCATTTACAATAACATGGATGAAGCTAGAGTGTATTATGCTAAGCGAAGTAAGTCAGCCAGAGAAAGACAAATATACCATATGATTTCACCCATGTGTGGAATTTAAGAAACAAATGATCCTGGGGTGGGGGGAAGAGAGGCAAACCAAAAAACAGACTCTTAACTATAGAGAACAAACTGAGGGTTGCCAGAGGGAAGGTGGGTGGGGAGATAGGTTAACTGGGTGATGGGTATTAAGGAGGGCACTTGTGATGAGCCCTGGGTGTTGCATGTAAGCGATGAATCAGTAAATTCTGCACTTGAAACTAATGTTACTCTCTGTGTTAACAAACGGGAATTTAAATAAAAATGAAAAGAAAATGATAAAAAGTTGAAAACAAAGCAACACAAAATAAAGCAATCTGCTTTCTCTCTGTAATTAGTACTTCTGTCATGCACTATTCGCTTTTCCTGTTATGATTGTGTAAAATGGGCCCCACTTTTTTTGTTGAGCGTCATGACACCAAATGAGATGTCACCCAGATGCTCTGCATCAAAGAAGAGTAGTGGAGCAGTGAATGAACTTTGGGGAATCAGGTGTCATGCCTGGAGGGGAAGAGACTTGTTTTCCAGCCCATCTCTCTGAGAGTGTGTGCAGTACAGCCACAGAGTTCCAGTAGGCCTGAGGGAATTGCAAATAATTCCAGAAGTGAAGCTGCTTCAGAAGAGTGGGAGCAAGTTTGGCAATGTCATTTAAATGATACTTATTTCTAAGTGGATGGCAGGGGCACCTCGGTGGCCCAGTCAGTGTCCAACTTAGACTCAGGTCATGATCTCATGGTTCCTGAGTTCGAGCCCTGCTCCAGGCTCTATGCTGACAGGTCAGAGCCTGGAGCCTGCTTAGGATTCTGTGTCTCCCTCTCTCTTTGTCCCTCCCCCCACCTGCGTGCTCTCTCTCTCTCTCTCTTAAAAGTCAATAAACATTAAAAACATTTTAGTGACGGCAAGTTTGTTCAAGCTTATGGAGAACCATAGTACAAGCTGGGTTCAAAATGAAGTGACAGCTTTCTACATCAACACGTAGCTTGTACAAGTGAATGGAGCTCTTTCTGTTCAGCTTGTGCATAAGCCTGTTTGTTCTAAGTGCGGGGATGAAGCAGTTGTGTTAGCACAGCATTTCTTTTTTTTTTTTTTTTTTTTTAACGTTTATTTATTTTTGAGACAGAGACAGAGCATGAACGGGGGAGGGTCAGAGAGAGGGAGACACAGAATCCGAAACAGGCTCCAGGTTCTGAGCTGTCAGCACAGAGCCCGACGCGGGGCTTGAACTCACGGACCGCGAGATCATGACCTGAGCCGAAGTCGGCCGCTTAACCGACTGAGCCACCCAGGCGCCCCTAGCACAGCATTTCAAAAAATAATTGGATTCAAAACCAGAGAGATAGGGATTTAAATCCAAAGTGATTATTTGCTGAAAGTAGGATGCTGAGGAACTTACCTTATGGGGATTATGGTATAAGGCTCATGGGACTGCCATAATGATCATAGGAAATATATACAAAGCTTCCAGGTCACCTGGGTGGCTCATTCAGTTCAGACTTTCAGTTTTGACTCAGGTCCTGATCTCATGGTCTGTTGGATCCCGGAGTCCAGCTCTGTGCTGACAGACCAGAGCCTGCTTGGGATTTGTGCTCTCTCTCTCTCTCTGTCTCTCTCAAATTAAAGAAATAAACTTAAAAAATGTATACAAAACTTCTGATATATTGTCTGGCACAAACTATATACTCAATACATGTTAGCTTCTCTTTTTCTGAGTCTTGGAATATATAAACCTATGCTGTTGGTGGTTTCTCATTTTCATCACGAGTCTTCATCATTCCAGTTACACATTCTCACTCTAGGCTAGTCCTAAAGTATAGATAAGTAAAACTAGGGAGGAAGTTATCCGTAATTACTATCCTAGGTAATAACCACACTTAAATCCATTCTTTTTTTTAAATGAGTGTGTGCGTGTGCGTGTGTGTGTATGTGCACACATGTAGGCATTACCTGGAAAGGCATATCATATATTAACTATGGAATGATAGATCTCTAAAATATAGGGATATTTTCTCATTTGCCCACAACGCAAAATGCAATCATAGCGTCTGGTAAAATTACCTTGTAAAATTTGAATTAGTATCTAAAAGGACCATACAGAATATTTTGTTATGTCTCTTAATTATACCTAAACTTAGAACAATCATCTCTACTCTCAGCTTTTTTTAATTGCACTGATTCATTAAAGAAAATGAGTCGTTTGTTGAGGTAGGCAGAACACTAGTCCCCAAAGATGTCCATATCCTAATCCCCAGAACCTGTGCATATGTTACTTTATAGGGAAAAGGAGATTTTGCAGCTGTGGTTAAGGACCTCAAGTTGAGAAGTTTCCTTGGTTATCCAGGTGTGTACGATGTAACCACGAGTGTACTTCAGACTGTGAGACCAGCAAGAGGAGATTCAGAGGAAAATGTGATTCAGAAGGGTGGTCAGAGAAACAGTATTTCTGGCATTGAAGATGGAGCAAAAGAGCCACAAAACAAGGAATTTGGGGATTTCTGTCAGCGGAAAAAGAGAAGGAAGTGGATTCTCCAGTAGAGCCTCCGGAGTGAATGTACCACCGCCAGTATTTTGACCATAGCTCATAGACATCGGACCTCTAACTTAGAGAACCCTAAGGCAAGAAATTTGTATTACTTTAAACCACTAAGTTTTTTGTAAATTGTTACACCAGCCACAAAAAATTAATATAGATGTCTTGCAGAGCATTTCCATTCTCCTTGTATCTGTTTCATTCTCTGTTACATCAATTAACTTTTCCTGTTTGTTTTTATCATAATGTAATTTGGCTCTACAGTCTTGATTACATTTAGATTAGACGTTTCTTTTTCTGGCAAAATACTTGATAGGTGGTATTTTAATCTTCACATTGCATGGAGTCCTGAGACATGCGTGCGATGTCTGCTTATCGTATACTTAGAAAGTCTACGACTAATCATTGGGTTCAGCTCGTGGCATCCTGAACCCTCTTTTGTAACTATCCTAACATTTCATCTAATGGTTTAATATATCTACAAATACTGTCTGAGCCGCTGATTTCACTGCATTTATAACATAATGATTTTTTTAAACTTGATCAGTGCACATTGGTTGGAATTTACCTGTCGAAAATAATTTTTTTCTTTCTTAAAAACTAAGTTGGTTGGGTTACACTGAAATTATTTGTACAAGAAAGTCAGGATAAATTTCTAATTATTTCCTTTCAAATAATTTTCAGGACAAGTAGTTGATGCTAAGTTTTCTCTGACTTCATAAAATTAGTTGATTTTCGATTTACTTTTCTTTTTCCTGGATTAAAATATCAGAAGGAACTCAAAAGTTTTTGATACTAGTGTGCTTGACCCTGTACTTACATAGTATTTACATATAGGTATGTATTTATATACATTTACATATATTTATGATTCTATGTATGATTAATTGTGTATTCAAATTGCTTCATTTTTTCCCGTTCAAGCTGGCTCTGTGCTATTTTGTTAAGACCTAAATTCAAGGATGGCTTCCGTTTGCCATTGAGATATCACAGTTTCACCTTGTGTATTTCCTACCTCCAGCTCTGTTAACCACTCATTTCTCTAATCAAGTATATTGGCGTATATATTGCAGGTGATCCCATTGAATAAATTTTTATTAACCATTACTCAACCAGTTCCCTACAGTTGGACTCTTAGGTTAATTTCATGTCTTGTGTAGCTGTGCTATCTGAAACACAAGTAAATACATTTAACTTCATGTAACTTGTCATTATATTTTAGCCATTTTTCAGAGATGTAGAATCTAGGAATCAAATGGCTGTAATCGTAGAACATCACACATTTTTGAGATAAATTTTATGCAGTAGGTATTATGTCAGGTATTATAGAAATAAAAATGTAAAGCAGGACACCTGTTTTTAAAAATCAAACATTGTTATTTGAATGATAAAAATACTGCATAACTATGGAGGTTAAGCAGTAAATATGTTCATAAAGACATTTTGTTCATTTCAAGGCATCTTGACTGCCCTTAAAAAAAAAAAAAACAACACTAGGATTCTCCACATTGCCACATACTGAAATTCAGGAATTTGTGGTTAGCAGAATATTCATTATAGAAGTTCTGGCAGTTAATGAAATGAATTGGGGAAAACCTTGTTGAAGAAAAATTTTTCAGACAAGTTCAACAGGCAAGGAAGGCTTTGCTGAAAACTAATGAAATAGAGGAAAGAGAGTTTAAAGGGCTGGCCCCAGGTGGGGATATCACAGGCTGCTTTTGTTTGCTAATGAGCCTTGACCATGTGGAAAGGGTATCTTCCTGCTGGTACCTTCATTATAGCAATTCTACTTTGCAGTAGGATACCCACTGAAGTTAGTCTCTTACCCTTCCAGAAAGACTTATAGATGGGGGTATTATCTTCCTGGATGATTACATTTCAAAAAGATGGGTTCCAGATATTTGAGGAAGACTTTTCCTGGGTCTTAAAGCTGGCAAGAGACTTTTAAAGGAGATGCACATATATGTAAAAGTGGGAAAAACAGAGTTTGCAGTCAATTTTCTAGAGTAAACACTCTAAGAAAAGGGAGGTCAAGTGGCCTGAAGTCAGAAAGAAAGGGGTCTAAAATTTAGTCAAAGTAAGAAGACCAGTAGGCCATCTTGGTATTTCATAATAAAAAAAATTTGTGCAGTTATTTACTGATGAATTGAATTATTATAAAGTGGATCTAATTGCAGTCATTTTTTCTGTTATAATCTTTGTTGATAAGTCTGTCCTCATAATCTGATGTGGTTAATGTCGCAGGAAACAAAGAAAAGACAATGTAAACTAATTGCCGATTAAAAAATTTTAGAAAGTTGATAAAAGGGGTATTAAGTATAAATTACAAACAAAGCCACTGATAAAATTATAGCAGAGATGGGACAGTTGACATTTAAAATAGATAATCTGCAACAGTATTCACATAATTGAGTTTCATCAGAGAATGATTTGAAAGTCAGTAGATAAAAGAATTGTTGGAAATTTTGTAAAAGTGAATAACAAAAAGATGAGGATAAAGTCATATGCAAAATGATGACTGGTACCCTATCATAGCTTTCCTCAGCAAAATACATATTGGATGTAAACACTGAAACCATAATTATAAAAAATGATCAGGGTAGAGTAAGCATATATTCATAATTTTTGTTTGTGAAGGTAACATCCTCATCACTTTTCTGTTCACTATGTAACCGTTTTTCCTCTATTTAATATGGATTAATTCGTATCTATACCAGTCATTCACAGATAATAGAACACTTTCACTTTCCAAATAGAGCAATTTTTTAAATACTAAAATTTTGATAACATATATTTGATAATGGGTGAAAGAGAAGGGTAGACTACTTTATTTAGAAATTAAAATAGAGCTATGTTTTCCATTTAGTAATTAAAAACTGCACAAAACAGTACCATACATTGCTGTAAGTACATTCACGGAAGGATATCCGAACTTCAGGGTGGCAATTTGGTGGGAGAGGACTGAGGTGGAGGAAGTAAAAGGTAAATATATTTAACAAGTGAAAAATACCTAACACCTTATTTTTTTAAAAACAAATAACATATGGCAAAAAGTTAACCCCTGTTAAATCTGAGTGGTGCTTAAATGAATAGTTACTGGGTTGCAAGTATAATACTATTAGGTTGCATGCCTTTTTTTTTTTTTTTAAAGAAGAAAAAACCCAAATTTATCTTGCGTTTTTTTCCTTACTAGAAGATAATCTTTTAGGGAGAAAAATGCTTTACTCATTTTTGTTATGCTCCCCCTATTGAAACCAGAGATTTGCAAATAAAAGCTTCTGTAATTTCTTTTTACATTGCATTGGAAGGTCCTTAAATTGTGAATTTAGCAATTACAATAATGTAAGTGACTTGGGCATTAAGGACACCTTTTAATATTTCTCTAATGTATGAACCTAGTCATTGGTAAATTAAACTGTGCTGACTAAATTAAATGTAGAACAGTAATGGTGATTTTATTGTGCAGGCGATTGAATTTTGCCTCCTTTAATAAAAAAATGCTAGTGCTTTTGTCTCTCTCTCTCTCTCTCTCTCTCTCTCTCTCTCTCCCTCCCTCCCTCCCTCCCTCCCTCCCTCCCTCCCCCTCTTCCTCTCCTTCCTTCCTTCCTCCCTTCCTCCCTTCCTCCCCTTCCTTCCTCCCTCCCTCCTTCTGGCTCTCCCTCTCTCTAAGACTTCACTGGTACAAACTGAACAAAATTACTCTGGCATTAAGTAAATGGCAGTAGTATATTTATCAAAACAAGAAAAGGAAGAGTTTAATCTTTAAAAAAATGGTAGGGAAAAGTACTTTTAATTCAAATGGCTTTGAATGGATTCTCTCCATCCACATGTCTCTCTAAGGCACACATTTTACTCTGAAGTGAAATGAAGCTTTCACAAAGGTCTCAGCACCCACACTCAGTGTCCTGGGGGTTTAGGGACAGCTTTTACCATGACACAATAGTTGAAACTTCAATTCTCTTCAGTATTTTCCAGTGGGTTAACATAGAAATCTGGACTTATTTTAGTATAGATGTTTTATTCTCATATCTGTCTCTTTGTATAGTTAAAGTCCACATAGGAAACTGTACCTCTGTCTGAAATGTTATTACAATGTTTTGACTTAAAGACATTTAAATAATTGAAGACAAGATTTTGATTTAAAGAAATTTTGATTTATTGCTTTTGTCTTAAGGAAATTCATTCTTGAGAAACTTGTTTATGAAAAATTGAGTAAGTCCATAATAACAAAAGGCAGCTGGAATCTTTGGATTCAAAATTATAAAAGTTTTAAATAAGTGGAGGTAATTTTAAACTGTTTTTTGAATAAATAGTTTCGAGTAAGTTAATGATCCTGTAGTAAAGTCCAGAACATTTTTTCAAGTAGTATGAAACACAATCATAAATACACATATAGCTATATACATACGTGTGTGTGTGTGTGTGTGTGTCGATGAGTGTTTTCAGGTTGTCCTCTGATAGAATATGGAGACTAGAATGGAGAATGCAGGTTATTAGACGTGGTATTTCACTGTGCTCAGCTTAGATAAGTCTTCATGATTTCTCCTACATTAAGCCATGTGATAAAACAGGGAACTTTCATGTGTTTTTTAAACATATGTTGTAATGAAACTTTCTTAGCCCCAAAGATGTTTGTTGAAAGATTTGTTGAATGTCTTACGAACTATGACCTTACTTATTTTATAATGAAAGCTAACTTAAAAGCAGGGGTGAATGTATTCAAATTATCTTTGAAGGTGAGTTATTAAACAAAATGCATTTTTACTGTCTTAACAGCTGATCATAGTTTGAACTGTTTATGATACATAAAATGAGTCCAGGTGTTTAACTGTACAACCGGGGATTCTCTAAGTTTACCTGCATGTAGGACACAGTGTTTATTAAAGGCTAAATAATATGTGCAGTTTTGAAGCTTAGGCTTCCATTATTAAAACTAAACAGTATTCTCAACAATCATTTAGGATGTTGACGAATAAGATTATGTCAGGGAGACGTATTTTAGCATGGTGATTATTTAGAGTTAATGGTGCGTGGGGATAATTAGAAACAGACCAAATTGTAGTCAGTTTTATTATTGGTCTTAATTTCTGTTCAGACAGTGCATCCTCTTTTTGCCTGCCCTGACCACCTTGTCCTTGTACACAATTGCTTTAGGCACCAAGCAGTGCTGTAAGTCAATAGATCTCAGGTCTAGCTCCATATCTACAAGGAGATTGGTCTATGATGTTGTGTCCCATCAGTTAAACATCTAAGTGTCAATTCTACCATCTATAAGAGAAAGACTGTCCAATTACATAGTTCCTGAAATTCAATCTGTGAATTAAAGCTACTTAGGATTTAGTGATAAGAATTGTCTGAGTGTATATAGCCCATAAGCAGAGCTTATGGAGCAGATGTGGGAAACATAACACATGTAAGTTCTTTTTTCTTCTTTTTAAATGTCTTTTAGGAGACAGAATCTCTAGTAAAGTCTAGTAAAGTCCAGATCTCTCCTATCTCTTTTAGGAGAGACAGAATGAGTGAGTGCGTGTGTGAGCGGGGTAGGGGAAGAAAGAGAGAGGGAGAGAGAGAATCAGCACAGAGTTCCATGCGGGGCTCAGTCCCACAAGTTGTGAGACCATGACCTGAGCAAAATCCAGAGTTGGGCGCTTAACTGACTGAGCCACCCAGGCACCCCAAACACATCTGAGTTCTAACTGCTGCACTGTCTCTCAACCTTAAGGGTGTCCCTACTTGGGATTTTTTTCTTGTATAAGCCTTGTTTAATTCTGTGCCTTATTTGTAAATTCCTGAAAATATTAATCATGCTGCTTATTGTATACAGATACATTGATTTGCTCAGTTGTGTTGGAGATAATAAAGAATGGGAATATTGTGATAACTAGAGGAGATGAAGGAAGTGAGGTTCAAAGACCTTATAGATCACGTGTGCTTCATAATTGGGTAATCTACACTTGTTATATATAGTTAGATGTCACTGGAATTTACATCTTGTGCCTTTGGGCTCATTTGATGCAGAACTGTGTTAAATCTTTTTTTTTTTCCACATGATTTTTAAGGATTGTTGTGTCTTAGTCACACAACCCTAGCAGTTTTGAGCTGCTGTAACAAAAATACCAGAGATCATTTAATACCAGTGTTAAACAACGGATGTTTATGTCTCACAGTTCTGGAGGCTGGAAGTCTGTGATGAAGGTGCCCAATGGAAGGGTATTAGGGTTTCAACATGAGAATTTCTTGGGGACACAAGCATGTATTTCAGAGCAAGTTGTAATTCACTTCGTATTCTTTTCCTAAGCTTGCTTAAGTATGACCTCTCTCTAAGGCTTCAGCCCAAACTTAACTCCCAAACCACCTTCATGATTCGATAATTCCCATTATCACTAGAGATGAGGCTAGCCAGTCCCCTTTCTCCAAATCTTCCCCCACATCCTGTTCTCTAGTCATATTTACTGAAGTCCTGGCTGCGTGGATTCTCTTGGTCTTAGCCATCTCATGTTACCCTAACAAAATACCACAGACTCTGTTGTTTAAACAACAGAAAATTATTTTCTTACAGTTCTGGAAGCTGGAAGTCTGAGGTCAAGGTGTGGACACATTTGGTTTCTCCTGAGTCCTCTCTTGGCTTGCAGGTGACTGCTTTCTTGCTGTGTCCTCACATAGTCTTTTCTTTTTGCACATGCCCCTGGTGTCTTGTCATCTTATAAAGACACCAGTTCTCGGGTGCCTGGGTGGCTCAGTCCATTGAGTGTCTGACTTTGGCTCAGGTCATGATGTCATGGTTGGTGAGTTAAGAGTCTAGCAATGGGCTCAACACTGACAGCACAGGGTCTGCTTGGGATTCTCTCGTTCTCTTCTCTCTCTGCCCCTTACCCATTCGTGCTTTCTCTTTCTAAAAATAAATAAGTAAACTTGGAAAAAAAAATAACAACAGTCCTGACAGATTAGGGCCCCACCCTCTGACTTCACTTAATTCAAATGACCTCCTTAAAGGGCTTTTTCTTCAAATAAAGTCACATTTAGGGTTAGAACTTCACCCTTTGAGTTTTGGAGGACTGGATTTCCTTCATGAGCTTCTTTAAGCTGCTCCATGGAACTTGTTTTTTCTTTAACCTACAATGTTAGTTGTATTCAGAATTATTTTTTAAGTCTGGTTTTTTTTTTGTTTGTTTTGTTTTTTTTTTTGTTTTTTTTGTTTTTTTTTGTTTTTTTTTGAGAGAGAAAGAAAGAGCGAGCCAGTGGGGAACCCCAAGCAAGGTCCTCAGTGTCAGCACAGAGCCCAACTTGGGGCTCGAACTCAGGAGCCTTGAGATGAATTGAGCCGAAGTCAAGAGTCAGACACTTAACTGACTGAGCCACCCAGGTGCCCCCAGAAATATTCTTTACCTCAACAACTCCCTACTCCCATCTACCAAAAGTGTAGAAGCTACTAATCCTGTATATTCTGTCTCTCCCTTTATCTCTCTCACTGATATTTGGCTTTTTCTTTTCTTTATAATTGACTGGACTGTGAGCTCCTAAAAAGCTCAGAGTGTTTAATTTTCAAATATAAAACTCTAGGGCAGTGAATGTATGTAGATGTATTATACAGTCCATAAAAGTTTTTCTAATTAGTTAATTAATGGTTTTATTTCCTTTAAAGTTTTTTTTCGTTTTTTTTTTTTCTTTTTTTTTGTTTTGTTTTTTTTCTGAAGGGTTGGAAATTGCCCTGGATGTCTTCATTTTGGGGATTAGCAGTTTAGATTGTGCTTTCTTAAGATGGCTTTTGCTTTGAAGAACATCTATGAAAGGGTTAAAGCACAATATGCACTTGAGAATACTTGTGGAATTGAAGTGAGAGGTCTTTAAAACAGCAGTTTAGAAAAACTACTATGTTAAAGGGGACTGCAGTAAATGAAGTAAGTTAGGCTGAGTCTGAGTCAAGGGGATATAATGTGTTTCTGATGTGGCGTGACCACACAAAGTCCGTGATGGCAGGTGCATTGTAACTTCGAGGCCTGGCTGAATGGCTGACACTTGGGTGTGAGTGAGGGGACTGTCAGGAGTGGAAAACAAAGAAGGACTGGAGGAGGGAAAGAAGATGGAATGATTCCATTGGTGTTTTATTTTGTCAAGCCATTTCTTGATATTTCTGGAACATTTTTCTAAATGACTTGCTTACCTCAGCCTTTTTTTGTTTCTGAACCTAGCTTTTGCCTCCAAAGATTGTAAATCAAGTCTGCTGGTTCATGCCATAGCTTCAGATTTAACAACATAAAAAACGAAACAAAACAAAACAAAAAACACCTAATTCCTGAGGCTTCTAAGAGGAAGAAGAAATTGAAGTTAGACATAAGTTTCTAGGATTTCACATCCCAGAGATTTTTTAAAAAATTCTTAGTTGAGATAATGTCATTCCTTCACGTGACAGCCCAATGCCTGTCTCATTTTGTTCACATTGAAAGCCAGGGTCCTAATGATGGTTGGCAAAGCCCACCTTGTGCTGAGTACCCTTACTACTCTGACTTCATGTCAAGTTGCCCTTCCCCCTTGCTGTGCAACCCATAAGCCTGCTTTCTTTCTCATCAAAGCACTTGTTACTTAAAAAAAAAATTTTTTTTTAACGTTTATTTATTTTTGAGACTGAGAGAGACAGAGTGTGAACGAGGGAAGGTCAGAGAGAGAGGGAGACACAGAATATGAAACAGGCTCCAGGCTCTGAGCTATCAGCACAGAGCCCGACGCAGGGCTCGGACTCACAAGCTGTGAGTTGGTGACCTGAGCCAAAGTTGGACGTTTAACCGACTAAGCCACCCAGGCACCCCAAATCACTTGTTACTTTTAAGGTACATTATCAAACGTGTTAACTCATGTCGTGTGTTTTCTCCCCTTTTCCATTAGAGCACAAATTCTGTCATGATAGAGATTGGTCTGTTTTGTTCAGTGTTGTATCCTTGGTCCTTAAAAGAGTGGCACTTAGCAGATCCAGCATTCAGTAACTTGCTGTTGAGTGAATAAATATGATGCAAATCAAAGATGGAATTTGTTTTGGAAGCAAAATGAGATTGTCAATTTATCACAAAATATTGGTACAGGGAAATAAGATCAGTAACAATTTTTTGAAGCGTTGGCTTGTACGTTTGCATAATCATGTTGAAGAAAGTTGATTTTGTTGGTTTTGTTTTTCTTAGGCTACTCTTCATTTTAATAGGATATCCGTGGTGTAAACAATCCATGATCATATTTATTCAGTGAATTTGCATTGGTAATGGCCTCTGTGTCTTCTACAATAATACCTTCATCTTTTATTAAAACTTGCAGGCTGCAAATAGGAGAGTAAGAATAAAGGAAAACATAGGGAAAGCGGAGGAAGATCAGACAAACACTTTTTGTCACTCTCTATATTTTTAGTCACGTCAGTACTTCTCTCTACCTTTTAAAGGGCACCTTCCTCGTTTCCTACTGGGGAAGGTGGGCTGAGTTCTTTGTACTGTGTGTGAGACATGAGGGGAAGAAAAAGAGGGTTGATGATTTGTACCTCTTCCTTTTCCTCTTCACATTACAGTTTGCTGTTTTTCTCAAGGAAAATAAAGCATTCATTTTACTTAGAAAAATTTGAAGCTAGGCTTTTCACACATTACAGTAATCTTTTTCTACATGCACCATGCATTTTTATAGAAACTAACTTTTGAAAGCACAGAGGGAAGGAAAAGACCTGATGCTCTCCCTGCAGGATTGCTTCTTGTTACTGTAACAGGAGTCTGAAGGACCAGAAACACAGCAAGGGGCAGGGCATGCTTGGCGCAAACAACAGCTCAAAGACAAAACAAACAACAAAAAAAAATAGGAAACATCAATTATGTATTAGAGAAAGGTGTTCAGTTAATGATCACAGCAGATGCAGCTTTGTTTACACACACACAAAAATTAGTCTCCCCACACTTGGTGTTCAACCTTGAAAACCCAGTCTCATTAGTCTGAAAGAATCTGTTCTAATTATTCTTCAAATTAGAAATTCCTGAGGGAATGTGACCCATTCCAGCTAGCTGATAAACACCACTCAAAAGGGATTTCTTGATCCTGACTTTGGGAAAACCTCATTGCAGATCCTGTGCTACCTTGGTAAGCAGGATGTTACTCTGAAAATCTTTCCTCTGTTACTGGGTCAACACTGAGACCCAAACATATCTCAGAGAGTCTTTTCTTCATGATGAAGCTGAGTAGGGAGTCAAACATGAGTAAAAGAAACCATTTGAGCATGTTGGCAACTGCTTTAATCCGTAAACATCTAGTCATGGGAACAACTGACATCTTTATTGAGTTTACACAGCCCTTCTCAGGCACCTTATTTTGGTGAGCCTTCTAAACAGCACTATGAATTAGGAGAAATGTGTATCTGTTTTTGGTACTGGTGGCTACCAATTTGACCTTAGTTATAGCAAAAAAGAGATTTTGGTAGGCTGGCTGTCCTGAACTCAGCTGGGAGGGTTACTAGTTTCTTCTGTATGGTACCTGTTAGTTACTGTGGCTCATAGCAAAATTTGGGGTTAAATTTCATGTGCAGGATTGGTGAGGTAATGGATCTACTTAGAAGACATCAGAAGAGCAGGTAAAGCTCACTTCTACTCTAATGCGAGAGTTTTGGATTGCAAGTAGGCTATTAACATGTAAAACAACAACAAAATACATCTAAAGTTAAAAGAAATTTATAGTAAATAAGAGTAACAATAGCTGGCAACTTTAACCAGAGAAGTCACATTAACTTAACTTTCAGGCATTAGAAACACATGCATATTTACATAATGCCAAATTTTAGTATTTTAGGATAATCTTTAACATTACAAATGTCAGAAGTCCCCAAGGCCACCCTATGACTGATTCCCTAGATGAACTCACAGGAGTCAGAGCTCTATATAGGAGCTCCTATACATGAGTATGGCTTAGAAGTATGAAGAGAAAAAGATGAAAATCGCCAGTTGGAACAAAAGGTGCACGGGAGAGAAGGTCTTGGAGAAACCAGTCATAAGCTTCTAGGTGTCTTCTCCAGTGGAATCTCCCAGGATGCACTGAGCCTTTGTATTAGTGGTCATTCAGGCAGGCATTGCATGTGGCTTATACAGGTAACTACTCTGCTAGTTAACTTCCAGAACATCAAAGAGAAGAAGCCTCGGTTTACCATAAGTCGTATTGCTAGCATAAACTATCTGGTCAAACAGGAACAGTATAGCCCAAGACTGCAGGCAGTCAAAAACAGTCTTATTAGGCAAAACTTTCCAAAGGCTCAGAGCTCAGCAGTCATGAGTCAGCCAAGAGCAGTCCTGAATAAAGGCTAGGTTAGCCCTCCCCTGCACTTTATGTTATCTCCATGCCCAAACACTAAAACCATTAAGTGAAGAGTCTTTGAGAACAGCTTCTTCTCAACCATTGTAAAGTCATTCAAATACTCTGCATGTATTGATCATTTATTTTTTATAAATTTATTGTAATACCATTTACCATTTTTATATTTTCTTTAAAGATAAACTGAATTTGTTCCATTATTCTAAAAATGTACTTTTACATAGTAAAATTTATCGGGCTATCCTCATACTAACTGGATTGGTTCACCCTTTAGCTGGCTCTTTTAGTTTCAAAGACTCAAAACTCAGAATTTTTCCTACTGCTTTTCCTTGTCTTTAGTCACCAGCCATATTTTGTAAACCTGCTTGTTTTTTTTCTGAAAATGTGGACCCGAAGTATTTTTTAACTTTTTCTTAATTATGGTTGACTCTTTACCTATATGCCTTTTAAAAATGGATTTGCATGGTTGTCACTTGGTAGCATGTATATGATTTTAAAAACAAGTTTTAACCAAACACCGTTTATGGTTTGTGCCTTCATATTTCTAAATAACCCACTTTATGCAATTTATTGAATTTCCAATTTTGGACAGTATTGACTTACAAATAAGAATATGGAAGATGGATATTTATTTCTCTCATATCAAACAAACCTTTACTCTCCTATATTTCTAAAAGAGTTGTAGTTGGGGGGTGTTTAAATTTTATGCCTTTATAATTTAGAACTGAGACATACAGTGTATTATGTTTTCTATTTTCTATAATTTTAGGACTTACCTGGAGTGAATAAGTGCCTTTTATTATTTGCTTAGTTTTTTTTAATATAACTTTCACAAGTTTACTCAAAATTCATCAAAGAATTAAAAATATTCTGTAAATATGACCAAAACCATCAAGCCACCTATCAGCTTGTTGAAGGCCTCCTTCATCCTGCGCTCTGGGCTGATTTCTCTTCAGCTCTTCTGCAGGCTACCGAACTGCGGCTTCCTTGCATTAGCAGGCTTAGAATTTTTTGACTGTTTTCCTTTGGTGGCTTTTATATTCCCTAGATTGCATATATTTTGACACCAACTGGTATATGGCAGTACAATTCTGATAACGAGTCAGAGTTAACACAGACGCTACAAATTAAAGACATGATTCTCAACTGCCCTCACTTCAGACACCAGCTCCACTTTGGGTCTCCCAAGGCCACCCACAACTCCGACCAACTGTGTACAAATTCACAGGTTCCCAGGATATCCTCAAATTCAATAATTTGTTAGACTCACAGAACTGAGAAAAGTATTCTTAGAATTACATTTTAATTTTACAGGATACTATGGAATAGGTCTGGGAGAGTCCCAAACCCAGAGCTTCTGTTGCAGGATTTTTTACCACAATACCTGGGATTCCTCGTCTTGCTGCTTTGAAGAATAGAGAGGTTGACACAAAATAAGCAGCAGGCAAATTAGAACATCAGAAAGGAGGAACTGTAGGATAAGCTCTCTTTACAGAGAGGTGATATTCTCTTAAGTGAATGCCCCAGGACTATAGGGGAGGGTCCTTGTTTTATAAGTTGCTGATCAGCCCTCCATCTTCCCTTCCCCCTTGTTCCTTCTCACATTCTACCCTTACAGGTTTGATAGCTCTAGGCGCTGGGTTATACGTTCCTGATTGGCTTGTTTTCATTGTATCAGGGGTAGTCTTTGGCCACAGTTAGGTCTTTTGTCAAATTACTGAGGGAAAGCTGAGGTGGGGGGAGGGGGTAGGTGGGTTCTGTTAAATTCTTAAGAGGAACCTTATGCCTGAGGGGGTTTGCTGTGGTCAGACCCTCCAGGCATTGTTCCAAAATACATGTTTTTCCCAATCCGGGGACCTCAGGTGCTAATCCTTTCCCTCTCTGCCTACTGAATCCTGTCTTCTCCTACCCTGTTACCATACCCTGTCCCCATGGAATCAGAGTGTGCCTCCCTGTAAGCATATTGCCAGCCAGAGAGCTCTAGTGAGCCTTGATGTAGAAATTTTTTATTGGGATTTCATTATGTAAGTGTGATTGATTTAATCATGGGCCCCATGGCTGATCTTCCCTGGAGGTTGGGTTGGCTCAAAGTCCTAACCCTCTGATCACATGGTTGGCCTTTCTCTTGACCAGCCCTCAGTCCTCATCATCTCATTAATGTTTACTAAGGTGTGATCTAAAGGGTTCTTGATTAACAGAGACCTTCCTCTCACTTTGGAAATTCCAAGGGTTTAGTCTTTCTCCAGGGACCAGAAATAATGGTCAAATTTCTCATTGTAAAACAGTGTTTCATCCTGTTTCTTGGTTTGTTACATTATTTTGGTGGAATGCATCTTTGAGAAGCTTTCCCTGGTTCATAAGAAGTGCATTGTTTCTCAGATATTACCTAAAAATACATCTCTTTGTCACATTTTGTGGATAGTTTATATGAATATAGTCATCAGTGTTGGAAACAGTAGTCTGTCAAGATTTGCAAGGCATTCATTCACTCTCCTGTGGCTTCCAGTGTTTCAAATGAATAATCACAAAACTGATTATTTGTATGAGACTTGCTCTTCTGCCACCTTATTACTTTCTACATATTATTTATGTCTTTTATTTTTTCACTGGATTCCAAAGTCGTTCTGTTTTGTTGAAGGCCATATCTCTTACTTTTCACTCATGCCACTTGTCCACAGCTGCTCTACTGTGGCTCTCCTCCATATTGTTTTTACTGTGGGACCCATGTTGATATGTCTGCAAGATTTGATGGCAAAGGAAAAAGAAATAAAGTAAATCAAGAAAGAGCTTTAACAACATCTGCCACGAAGTGCTCTCTCTGGTCACATATAATTGAACAAAGAAAATCACATAGTCAGTAATGCCAATGGTACAGGGAGAGACATAGTAGGCACAATACAGTCTACCATGCCAAGTCCTGCCATGATCACAGTCCTTTTAAGTTTACATTTCATTTTGGGCCACAATGCTTAGAAATATATATATTTCTATACATATTTATTTCTCTCTCTATATATATATGTTTTCCAGCCTGTTTTGAGATTTGAATAGGGAATTGGGGGATTTCACTATTCACAATCTAGAGTTATAATTAATCATCATGTCTTCGGTATATAGCTTTATCACATTCAGTTGTGCCTGGCTTCCCCAAGTCCAGAAGCATTCCTGACCTGATTTTGATACATTATTTCTAAGTGTTTGCTTAGAAATACTGGGGAAAAGATCTTAGGATGCACATATATACATTTTCAAAAAATTCTCCTGTTTTGAGACAGACCCCTCACCCTGCCTTTTAGAGATCCTGGAGTGTCTAGTCTCTGAATTATGCTGTGGCCATGAGTTTGCTTCTGATTGGCTTACTCATCCACAAGCAATTGTAAATACACACATACACACACACATATTATACATATATATAACGTATATGTATATGTGTACTTGTATATATATATTTCATTCTGACAAGATAGTTTTCTCTAGCTCTTCTGCTTCCTATTTCCAAAATTTTTTGATGTTTTTAATCTTCTGTCATTTTGTCATATTCTTTCCTGTTGTTTTGTTCGTGTGGCTTTATATATTTTGAATATTATTTCAGTAAGGATTTAGAAAGAAAAACATATGTTTAGCTCATCACATTTAATTGAAAGTCTCATGTTAGTCACCACACAGCTAATTATCATCATGCTTTTTTTTTTTTTTTTATCACATGGCATCTACATTTATGGCTATGGTTGTTTGCTTTCTTGTTCATTGCTCTTATGTTTTTTACATACCTCTTCTAAGTATTAAAAAGACACTGATCTACCAGATTAGTTAATACAGTATTGTTTTTTCTTCATACTGTACAACCCCGTCTTATAGCTTTGCTCAAATCTCTAGAATATTCATCTCTATATTGGATTCATACAATATTGAGTTAGGTTGAAAAATAAGATTGTATGCTTTTTGCTTTTATGTGCTTCTGAGTCTTTAACATGTTTTTCTCCAGATGCCCTCAGGATAACACTTTCTGTTAAAATTATTACCTTGACTAATAGAAAAAAAATAAAATTGTGTTATAAAATCTTTCATTTCCTTACTGGGCACAATATATAATTTTTATGTCATGTTCTAAGAGTAATAAATTGCAGTGTTTGGGATTAACATTGTTAGTGAAAGCAGAACTGTTTGGTTAAAGGATTTTATGAGACAAGGCACTTAAATACTCACATGATATTTAATAGTTCTGATTCCTTTACTGTCCTCATATTGAATAACTGATCCCATAGTAATTGAAAAAAATTCATTGTGAACTAGCACATAGTTGACCTAATAGCTGTGGCATACTCATCGTCTTGATACATGATGATATCGTTGGATTTATTACTCAGTCACAGAATAAGCTTCTGTTTGACGATGCACTGCTACTTTAACCGTGCCCAACTCTCAAAGATGGCTTCTTGACTCTCAATTGAGGTGTAGGTGACATATGTAAATGAAATGTGTCCAGGAGGCTGTCCCCTGGATGTTCTAGAATTCATGATAAATAGGTGGAACAGAAATGACTTCACAATTTTCTTCTTGAAGGAACACACTAAAGCACTAGCCAAATTTGGAATCAGTGTCATGGATTAATGGTCTAGATAAAATGTATAATGTCTATGACATATAGTAATTTTCACTGTATCTCTTTTTGAAGCAAGTATTGTGTAAAAAATAAAATAAGAATGTTCTTAGTGAACTGTCCATTGTCCTGTGGGTTATATACTGAGTTGGCATATATGGAATATATGAAATGTTTGACTTTTTCTGTTTTCAGGTATGATATACAAAGTATGTCCTTTCATGTTCCTTAACATTGAGTAAAGGGGGAAGGCATGGGCAACCACGATAAATCCATCTCTAATGTTTAGTTACAGTACCAGAATTGGAGTCACATGGACGTGAGAGAAAACTATTTTTTATTATAAGCAAGGTTTTATTAATCTTGGGGAAGTGTCAGTCTGTCTGAATTCATCTTCAGCAGGTGGATCCCAACTCCACCAATGTGATTGTCTTTGTATGGGATGTGTGTGCTTTTCTTTGGGAAGATGTTGAATTTCATGCAGTTTCCTTTCTTTACTGAAGAACCTTCAGAGAGGGTTGGTTGGTTCGTTTTCAGTCTCGACAGTGGTACATGTCTCCAAGTAATTCTTGTGTAAATACATGCTCTTCTCAATAGATGTGATGGCCCTGGGTGTTTTTTCTAGTGTTTGCCACGTCTTCTAATGTTTGTGCCCCTTCAGAAGAAATACCAAGTTCCTCTTGTGAAGGCTTTGAAGAACACCTTCCAAGAAGTAGGATTGAGATGGGGAGGAGGATTATATTTTTTTCACAAAAATATTACTAATGATTTTTTGCTCTTTCTTCTAAGCTTTCACCCCAAATTTCAAATCCTTAGAAATTCAGAGGCTAGAAATGGATATTGTGCTCAGTTCACATGATCTATCTCATTCTGACTATGGCACAAGGATGGAACTCAGGATTCTACAGCTCATGAGTTAACCTGCCAGGGAATGAAGTGGTCGTCTTCCTTTCTTCTCAGCACCTCAACTATTTGTGAGTGGTTCAGCTAGATCTGCCTCCAGAGAACTTGACACTGGGGGAAATACTTCTTCACTTTACCCAGAGGGGCATTGTTTCTCAGCAATATTTCTCAAATTTTTTTTTTTCCTCCTCTGAAGTTTATCAAGGAGTAGAATGTGGAGTGGTCATGGCAGCTGTAAGAGAGGAACATGGGGATGATGGTAGTAGATCGGATTTTATTGACCTTGTTATGCCCTCATGTATGGTGTGTGTCCCAATTATATTTGGCCGACCTTAAATGCAGAATAATTGGCATTTTTGATTTAAATGTGTGAGCCCTCGTTAAAAGCATCCTATAATTTTATCACAGTTAAATAAACCACAGTGTTCTTAGAGATGGTGGCTAAATCAGAGGTCAGCAAACATGGGCCGTAGACTAAATAGCCCACACTTTTTGTATTTAAAGTTTTGTTGGAGCATAGCCATACTCATTTGGTTATTGTTAATGGCTTCTTTTGTGGTGCAACAACAAAGCTGACGAGTTGCAGTGGTGACTACATTGTCCACATAGCCCAATATGTTTTTTCATCTGAACTTGTACAGACAAAGTTTGCTGATCCCTGGTCTAAATTACTTCCATTTGTCTATTCATCAGTTTGTCACTATTACTATAATTTTCATAATGCAACCCATCATAAAATTTGAGTATTATGTGTACCAAGGACAGGTACATATGTGTCTTAGATCTTTGGGTTGCCTTAAAAATGTCTGCAAAAATCAATACACACTATGGAAAGGACTAGGGAAATAAGGGAACAATATAAGATCAGCAATTGGGATCTGTCTCTAACAGGTAATACTGGGGATGGGATGACAAAAATAAATTTACTTTAGAAAAATTTCAACCATTTGATGTGATGATGATTGAGCATTCAGCTTAATTCTGGATTGAGTTTTGATACCTCTATCCATATGGAAATTTGATACTTACCTAGAAAATCCAGAAGTACATGAAAAACCATTAAAAGAACACGTATTGCCCATCGGAGTTCCACAGTCATATCAGGTGGCACACGCAACACCAATATAGCAGGTTCATGTTTATTTTAAAAAGCTCAAAGATTATCTTCAAAAATATTACCCTTCTAATGATAACCAGTTGTTATGCCGATGATCATTGACCAGTCCCAAACGTGAAACCTGTATTCAAGAGATGTAAAATGAAATATTCACTGTCCCACATCAAGAAAATAGCCCAAATTCAATAGATTGATAAGAAAGTATTATGATATAGTATAAGAGCAACCTTGGCCATAGGGGATACATTAAGATTTACAACTACAATTGAACAATAAGATATTCAGTACTATGCTTTTACAGTGAGTTTAATGGAAAGATGTGAAACATAACATAGAGAACAGTGTGTCCTCTTCTTGAATCCGAGACCCTGGAAATCTCTACTAAAATCTAAAAGCAAGGATCTAAGAGTAGAGGGGTCATTACTGAAATTGCAGTTATGTCTATAGCTATCTCTGGAATCTTTTGTTCATGTGGTGACCACTGGCTCTTAGCATTGTGATCCAGCCCTCATTCCATCATCCTCAGTTCTTGCCTATAGTGTGCCTGAGATCCTACCTCTAGGTTGCAACTTGTTTTTCACTCTGATTCTCTAGATTTCTCCTCCTTTTGGAATTGTTATAATGCTGTGATCTCAAAACTTTGCAGCTGATTCCTGCTACTGGCAGTCAGGTATCCCAAACATCAAGTTATTCTCTATATTGTCAATGCCTAATAATTGTTTCATGGATGAGAAGTGACCTTATGGTCCATTTGTAGCTTCTGAATAGCTATAATCCAGATTTCTTGCTGCTAGCCACTGTAGAAATTGCTCTAGTGGCCATCACTTTTGAAATGCAAACCATTTTCTGCAGTGTGCATGAGACTACTCTCTGTTGACTGCTGTTCCTAGGAACCTGCTCCTAAGGACCTACCAGCCTGGCCTATCCTGTTCCAGTGTGTGAGCTCTTTCAAGCTTCACTTTTTTTTCCCTCTTCTGTGGTCCCATGTTTCCATGGAAACCATCCTGCCCTGTGGCATTTGCCTGAAATACAGCATGTTATACCTGACCTAGTATTCAATAGTTTATAAGATGGACCTGGAAATGAGATCTGTATCACGGTGAGGTAGTGAAAGAAAATAACTGGATTTATATGAGGCTTGTGTGCAAGTCCTGGCTGTGCCACTTTCTAAAAATTACATCATTTCTGTGAACCGTACTTTCCTCATCTGTAATAAAAAAAAAAAAAAAATAGGAAATTCATGTTATTTTTGTAGTTACAATGGGAAAATGAAAGGACATAATTTACATAAAGCATCTATTTCAGTGTGTATCTTATAGTACGTATACAATAATGATTAGCTCCCTGTGTTCTCTTTAAGGAGCAATCTATTTTCAGTAAGGGTACTTTTATTGTAGAGACAGTTTATGTTTTCAGAGTTCAAATAAGGAACAAACTTGAGGGCTTCATGTATTCAGCAGAAGCTTTTAGGGGAGGTGGGAAGTTCTTCTAAGACTTGAAAAATGTAAAAAAAAAAAACTAACGTACCTCGAACTTTAGTTCTAATAATATTTCTAATAATTTAGTTCTAATACTGTTCTAAGGTGCAAAGCCACAGGTGAACGAACACCACTGTAACCGGTGGGAGGTGGTGGTGGGGGTCATTCTGGTTAACTCTACCTGGAGAAGATTCAGAGATTTATTTGGGCTTTTCACTGTATTTAACAGAATCCAGTGTAGTTTAAGTAGCCAAGGAATCAATCAAAGGATATTGCAAATGTTTCATCATTTCAGGAGAGTTTAAGAGCCAGCTTAGAGGCTGATGGTGTTGATTTACCAGAGAAGAGCCTACTAACCCCACAACTTAGAATATAGGGAATTTTCTAAACAGAAAATGGATCTTCTAAAAATGCTGGATGATTAAAACACGACAAATGTTCGCTTGAGTCATTTTGCAGGGGGAGGTCATATAAAGCTGGGACAGGGTTGTAAATAAAAGATATTTCTACAGAGCCTGTAAACTTGGGAAATTCTAGGTTATTTCACACCAGTCATCAGCTCACTGATGAGTTCATAATCATAGTACATTAAATGTTTTCTGCAAAGCTACTTTACATCATGTTGACATTTTGGAGAGAGCACTGACTCTTGTCCTTATACACTGATGCTCAGAGTTTAGAACATATGAGTGGATTAGACAAGAGGGAGAGAGGAAAGGAGGGGTGTAATATTAGCCACTTTATACATAAAAAGGAGAATGTGGTTTTAGGCATGTACTAACAATGGGCTTCCTAATGCTTTACTGCTCTTTTTTTAAGTTTATTCTTGAGAGATAGAGACAGAGCATAATCAGGGGAGGGGGAGCAAGAGGGTAGACACAGAATTCAAAGCAGGCTCCAGGCTGTCAGCACAGAGCCCGACACAGGGCTTGAACCCATGAACCACGAGATCATGACCTGAGCCGAAGCCAGACATTTAACCGGGCACACCTGCTTTACTGCTCTTCTAAACATATTCAAACAATGGCATGATGGGGTAATTTCACATCTGCTTTTTTAGGGAAGGAACTTGTATCAAATGCTGTGCAGAGAGAGAACTGGGAAGCCCCTCTCAGTGGAGAAGCAGAGATTGCATGGGGTCCTTAGTTGCTTTCAGGGTACATTCAGTTCCCTCTTCCAGATTTGGGCAGATTCTTGAAATAGGGCAGACAGAGGTGGGGGGTGGGGGGACAGTAGCATTCTTCTAAGAGAAATCTCATAAAAGTATGAATCCAGGGTAACGGTGGCCACCCTGTAACTTGGCATTTGGTGGTCATTGCTGGAAGACCCATTGGAACCATATTTTGTAAACACTTGAATATGAAAGGGGGCATCTGAACATCATAGCTATTACAGGTTTTCTGTTAATATATGATCTCAGCCCTGCTTTAACAGTCATGAGTTAATCCTCTTTCTTGACTCTCTTCAGCCCCTTGTGAGTTCACTTTGTTTTCTCGAAAAATGATTAGCATACATGTTTAGATTTTTAAACTTGTACTGGGTACACATGACTTTTACATTTCTCTATTACAGATAATAAGGTTGATAATTTCTCCTGCAGTGCACAATGTATTAATTTGAGAGTGATTTCTTGATAAGCCCATTTAAGATAGACTTTGAAATCAGTGTCTGACTTGATAAACCCATTTAAGGTAGACTTTCAATCAGTGTTTGTGTGTCAGATACTACCAGCATTATGAAGAAGACCATGAGTCTCTTCTCTAGGTAATAGAAAGTTTTGCTTGAATTGTGAGTAGAAGAAAGGTGTTATCGAAGAGGGAGATGAGACAGAAGTGTATGCATTCAGAGGGTAGGTGCCCATTGACCCGCTTTCTCCCTACTTTGTGACTGTAGGTAAAGTTTGCTAAAATTCATTATATGCTTTTCAGAACTTTGTGAACACCATTATTTGGAATGAATAAAGCACTACAGTGTGAAAGAGAAACACATTGGAAACAGAGAACAATTCTCAGTTCTTAGCAGAAAGTAGATGAGGCATTTTCTGCACAGGCTTTCACAGCATCCATACCTTGCTTTCAAGGACTGGAGAGGCCCCAGCCTACATTAGGTTTCAGGTGTGTGTATGCATACCTGCTACGGCAGTTTTCCTTTCTCCTCAGATACTCTCCACAGGAAGCAAGATGGATTTGGCTTCTGTGCAATTACTGAAGTAGAGCCAGCGACATGTCCACAGTTACCGGCCATCACGCTTGTAGCATTTCTGTAAGATGAACAAAGATGTGACTCAGCAGTGATTTAATAACCATCCTGCCACCCTTAAGAGAATTTATATGGGCCTGTTATGTCACTTGCTGCCACACAGACCTCAGCAGTGGAGCTGTTGCATGAGGGATTGCTCTGTGGGCCTGCAGGGGGAGGAAAATGAAATGGATCAGATTTCACAGAACATTCCAAGTTGGGGTTCTGGTTTTTCCGATCTGGTTTCCTACAGGGGACAGGTTTTGGTTTCTATAGTTTGGTTGCAAAGGAGATATATTTCCAGTTTACCAGGTTGCACGGATAGGGTGGATGTTACGTTACATATACATAAACACATTTTGAGCACTGAACTTCCTTTGATCATCAATTCTGTACTCAGACATGCTCAGTCTAATCCCACTTAACCCACTCTTTAATCTGCGGCCAATACTTTGAATTTTCTGAAGTGTTTTTTCTTTCAGATTTCTTATTTTTAGCAATGCCTATTGAGTCTTCAGAATTTCTAGTTTTATTGAATTAATAAAAATTCTATGCGTTTTGAAATCTAGTATAATTTATAAATATGATAAAGCAAAGTTAAAATATATTTTTAATTATAAAATAGAGCTTCTTTCCTTTAGTTAGCTACCCCCCAACCCAATTAATTTTTTTTCTCCTATCTTTAGGCAAGAGGCTTTTCATGGTACTTGATATGCAGTCATGGATTGGCACAACATAACTATTCGTTGAAGTAGGTGGCAAGGTAAAATGCCTTTTCTTATCAATTTTCCTCCAGGTATTCTTGTTACAGTTTTTTTTTTTTTTTTTTTTTGCATGGATTTTTTTAGTCTACACTTTGATTTGTGACACAATCCATACATACAAATGCACAGTCATGGAATATAGTTTTATCATGTGTATTGAATTTATGTGAATCTAAATCTGCATACTTTCCCCACAAAGAAAA
Source organism: Panthera pardus (assembly GCF_024362965.1). Lineage (NCBI taxonomy): Eukaryota > Metazoa > Chordata > Mammalia > Carnivora > Felidae > Panthera > Panthera pardus. Next base: position 139,631,062 of record NW_026526765.1, on the reverse strand, counting down.
AATGATTATATTTTAAGTACTCCTGGTACTTCCTTACACCCGAGCTTCCGTTATAGGAAAGAAAGTGATGGGAGTTGGGAATGTACTACGTCAGAGCCCATCTCGGTTCTGAGGATCACATCTCCTTATAAACCCATATTCTAAGTGCCATTCCCATGTTTAAAGGTACAGAGATGTCTGCCAACTTCCTGTGGTCCTCTAATAAATGATGCCTTTTAAAACATGTTTTATTTATGTATTTATTTTGAGAGAGAGAGAGAGGAATAGAGAGAGAGCGAGCAAGTTCGTGTGCAAGCAGGGGAGGGGCAGAGAGAGAGAGGGAGAAAGAGAATCCCACGCAGTCTAAGCACTGTCAGCATGGATCCTGATGCAGGTCTAGAACTCAGGAACCCTGAGATCATGACCTGAGTTGAAATCAGGAGTCCGACACTTCATGGACTGAGCCACCCAGGCACCCCCAAATAAATGATGTCTTATTCCTTAGTCAGAAGTCTTTATTGTTTTATAAATATTGGAGGAGGGCAGGTCTGTGTTTTAAGGTGTGGCACTTCCCTGAAGTATTTCTAAGAGCTTTTCACTCTTCTTGGTATAATCTAATTCATCACAAAATGAGACTTCATTGTGTATGTGCCGTCTCTGTATATAATCTACTTCATATGGGTATGTATGCACTTACATGTGTAAAAATCAGTCCGTATTTGTGATAGTGTATGTATAGGTATAGGTATATAGATATTATTCAGTTATATTTAAGAATTTCATGATACAAATTACAGGTGAAGAAAAATTCAAAATTCTTCACAGTTGGAAAAACTGAAAATTTTTTTTTTTGAATTTCAATTCAAGTTTGAACAATCTTGGTTCTCTGCTTCTCTCCTAGCCTCACCCTCCAGTGAATATACATGACTATGGTAATCTGATGATGTGTATGGACCACTTTTCGTACAACCCAAGGACCCTTCAGGGCTTCTTAGCTCTTTGAGATGCAGGAGGATGAGGCCGGTAGCCACATTTTCCCAGCTGTGCAGATCTAGAACCTTCCTACAGCCTCTGCCCCAAGGGCAGATTGATACCATTCTTTGTCTGTTGTTGGCTTTCCCATGAACCCAAACACCAATAGTACCTTGATCTCTTTGGCCTATATATCGAGGGACAGTGGGTAGCCAGAGAGGGAGCTCTTCATCGCCCACTCAACATTCTGCCCTCATCCTCAGGACCTTCATCTATACCTTCTGTCCCTGAGCTGAGCAGTCCTCCCTCACTCATTTTCCCTACTCTTCAGACTGCCTGGGAGGCACAGTTACTCCTGCTCATATTCTTAGTGGTTGCAATGGAAAGCAACCCATTCGATCTCTGGTAAAAAAGTTGAAGTCAGAATAATTTCTTTCTCAGAGGAAAAAGGAAAAGCGACGAAGGATTTTTATTGGTTGTAGCTCAGCCTCCTTTGGCTCACACTGCCATCCTGATCCTCTGCTAGTTTTTCTGGGAAGTTAATTGGGAATCTTTTTGATTAAATGAATTTAAGTTGGCTTCTTTATTTGTGTCCTTTTAATATGCCTCTTTCTTTAAGCACTTTTTTTTTTTTTCTGGGCCAGCAGTGGATTCCAAGTTTAGTTTGCATTTTTCCTGATCCATTAATGGAATTAGCCATATCTTCAAGGTACTGTACTTCTTTTAGAGGAGAATGCATTCAGAAGCCACACTCTAGATCATAGATGTGCTTACTGTCATCAGGCTTTTGGAGTAGACAGAGCTAGAGTGTTTACATACATTTGACCCTTTATACATACTTTTATATGATCTAGAAAGATTGTATATCATGAGTTCACCCTGATGTTTCTTTTTTTATTTAATGTTTATTTATTTTTGAGACAGAGACAGCATGAATGGGGGAGGATCAGAGAGAGAGAGGGAGACACAGAATCCGAAACAGGCTCCAGGCTCTGAGCTGTCAGCACGGAGCCCGACGCAGGGCTTGAACTCACAGACCACGAGATCATGACCTGAGCCGAAGTCGGACGCTTAACTGACTGAGCCACCCAGGTACCCCAGCACACTGATGTTTCTAATTCCAGTTCAACACCTCTGGGTTTTTTTTCTATTTTTTTTTTCTCTATTTCCTCTCTGACAGTGAGAATCCTGGCTCCTATTACTATCAGTATATACACAATCCCTGTGTATGTAATTAGTCGCCCATCTTCATGGCCGCTCTGTCCCCCTGTGGATGCCCTGTGAACCCTAATAGGTGCCTTTAAGCCTGATTTTTGTTCTCAGTTCATGGGGCTGCATTGTCTCATGGATGCCTTCCCTATTCCTCTGAGGCTCTGATTCCTTATACCAGACTTTCTGCCCCACATTGCATGTCCCATTTAAGTTCTGAATCTTTACACCAGGCTGCCCCCATATGGGGACTCCTTCCTGCATTAAAGGTATATTTGGAAAGGCTAACAAAAATACATAAAACATTTACTCAGACACCCTGTGCTAGGCTGACCCTGGAATATGGATGCCTTCCTTACTGAGCATTGCCTCTGACTGCACATACAGAGCAACTCTTTGTGTGAATACTTTCCTCACTCTTTTAGGGCTCTAAAACCCTTCAGCAAGTTGCCCTCCCGTGTAGATTCTGTCTTCGTCCTGCTCGAGATCTCACTTCATTCACTGGACTGCCCAGATGCATGGATACCCTCCTCTGCCTGTTCCAGCTGAACAGTTCCTTCTACCCAGCCTTACCCCTACTCCCACTTCTGTCATTGTTCTTGTATTCCAGCATCCAGCTCTGGGCCACCACAGCAGCTCCACCCCCTGGTCCAGATAGACCTTGTTCTGTTTCACTTAACTGTCTGGCAAGTGAGTTATTCAGGAAAGGAAAGGAACAGGCAGAAGAGGAAGAGTCCTTGCACCATTTTAAGATATCTGCTTTCTTTGCTTGGTTCAGTTGTCTACAACTGCAAATGTAAAGGAAAAATCTAAAATATTTACACTGCAGTGACTAAGTAGTGTCAGAATTATAAGCTCACAGATGTCAAGTTATATATATCTCCATTTATTTGTATTCTCAGTATGTAGCATATGGCATGGCACGTAGCAAATATTTATGATTAGTGAATTAAAACTTGCATAGGATGACTTTATGGTTCGCGTTTTAAACTACACTTCTAAATTTTGCAGGAGCTTAGTCTACTAACAACTTCCCCCTCCCTCATTTTTATTATTCTAAAAAAACATGCTGAATAAAACAGTGTAATTTAAGTTCTAAGGCACTTTGAATCTTTATTTCTTCCTTGTGTGTGTGTGTGTCTTTACCTTTTCTCTTTCCATTGTATCATTCCTACAAATATGCAAATAGACTGTGGTATTTAACCTCCCTTTTGCTCTATACCTCCATGTCCCTTCATCCTTTTTCATACATCTGCCCCCAGTCTATTCACTGTCATTTCTCATCTCAGGACTATGTTTCCTTGGGGGAAGAGGGCATATGGATTCTTTCCTGGTCTTTCTGCTTCTCTTTCCGCCTCCAGTCTTTTTTCTGAGTAGCAGTGTGAGTCTTACTCCCCACTACCTCCTCAGCCTTATTTCTGGCCACTTCCTCATGGGCTGCACCACATACAACTAATCTCTAAATAACTCCTTAAACGCATAAGACTACTTCCATTTGATGTCTTTTCACTTCATTTGATATCTTTGATATCTTCAAAATATTGTCTTTTCTTCTACCTTTAGGTCCTAGCTTTCGTATTGGAAGCTACTGTATCCGGAGTTGTCCTGTTTACTTCCTTCACTTTCAGTAGTTTGTAATTATGTTGTCTATTTCTTTTTTTCACCTTTCATTCTCATAGACCATAGACTCCATCATCGTAAGGACCATGATTATCTTGTTTTCCATTGTATTCTAAGAAGAAAAGTTAGATGCTTAATAAACATCTGATGAATGTATAAATAATAATGCTGAAACATTCAAACAAAATGAGGATAGAGGAGACAGTTTTAAAAATATGTATGCTCTAGGGGCACCTGGGTGGCTCATTCAGTTGAGTGTCTGACTCTTGATTTTGGCTCAGGTCATGATCCTGGGATCGTGGATTCAAGCCCTTCATCGAGCTTCACGTGTGACTCCATGTTGAGCATGGAGCTTGCTTATTAGGATTCTCTCTCTTCCTTTGCCCTTCTCACTCCCTTGCACATTCTCTCTTTCTCTAAAAAATAAAAAAATAAAAAAATGTGCTCTATAAGAGTAAATGTTCTATGTATTTTTGTTAGCCTTTCCAAATATACCTCTAATTCAATTTTTAAAAATCACATAGTTTCCAAAAAACAAAAAAAAAAAGAGGCATTATTGTACAACATGTATATGGACTTTTATTTGGGAAAAATGAATTTTTAACTTATGAGAAAACTGTACAGCTAAAATATTACCAGTTAGCTTAAAATATATTTGCAATAACAAAACAGTTGACTTCCTTAGCTTAGTTCAAGGTTTTTCAAGATTTCCGTTAACTTAAAAATATTTGGAAGCCAAGCCTAGAATTCAAGAAAACCACTAAAATGTTAACGTGTCAATTCTTACTCTGTGCCAACTGAATAGAGGCAAAAGTTTTTGAATATTTTTCTCATACATATTTAGGTGAAATGTAAGAAGGAAATATGTTGAATGTATACTGTGATGCCCAATTACTGTGTGTCTGCCTTTGGAGTGCTTATGGCCCAGGGTAATTGATGAGGTCCCAAATAATATCAAAAAGCAATTTATTCTAGAGCATGGTTTTCAAACTATGGCCTGCGGCTTGTTTATGTTCAGCCCTCAAGGTAAGAATTGTATTCACATCTTGAAAGCATTATAAAAAAGAAAAACAAAGATATGAGACACAGACTGAATGTAATATGCAAACCTTAAAATATTTATTTTATGGCCCTTAAAGGGGAAAAAAAAATTGCCAACCTATTTTCAGAAGCATTACTGAGGAAAAGTAAGAGGAAAAAAAAATGGAATAGATGAATCTAATGTAGGTAAGAGCACATTTTGGAATGAAATACTCATAGTTAAATATTTGATTTTTGGCTCCTTTAAATTATGAAATTTTGGTCATTTTTTTTTTCTTCCAAGTCTATTCTGTAGTTAAGACAGTTGGAGGTACCAATATTTCAAAAATGACTTGTGATGTTTCAAGATTTATCTTGGATTTTAAAAAAGGTATATGTTCTGGGGCACCTGGGTGGCTCAGGTTAAGCATCTGACTTCGGCTCAGGTCATGATCTTGTGGTCTGTGAGTTTGAGCCCCACATCAGGCTCTGTGCTGACAGCTCATATCCTAGAGCCTGCTTCAGATTCTGTATCTCCTTCTCTCTCTGCCCCTCCCCAGCTTGCGCTCTCTTTCTCTCTTTCAATAAATAAACTTTATAAAAATAAATAAAGAAGGAAATAATATGTTCTAAGTTCCCAAAGGAAAAACTCAACAATATTACTTGGTATTGTATATATGTGTATGTACACAATATATATACATATATAACATATGTGTATACATATATATACGTATATATATGCACATGCTATATATATGTATATATATGTATACACACACACACACATACATACATACAACATGTATAGTATATATATATACTGAGCAGGATTTTGTCTAGTACTACAGTTCTTACCATGCAGTGGACTTTATGAAACCTTATAAAAATATTAGTGCCAATTACCTTGATGTTATTTTTCCTCTTTTTTTTAAAGACAGATTTATTGAGGAATAATTGACATGCAATAAATGCAGCATTGTAAGGTATAAATTTGATAACTTTTGACACAAGCATACACCATGAAACATCACTATAATCAATATAATAAACATATTCTTTACCCCCAACCATGAAGAGTGAAAAATACCTATTGTAAAATCTAGAGAAACCACTAAAAACTTAAAAGAAGTATAGCTAGTAAGCTAAAGGGAGACATTAAATGAAATACTACAATTTAAGTAATCCAGAAAGCAAAAAAAGGAAAAAATAAGAAAGAACAAATATAAAATTTAGAAAACTAACAGCAAGATGATAGATTTAAACCAACCCATATTAACAAATATTATAAATGTAAATGGTATAAATTCTCCACTTAAAATGTAGCAACCATAAGAGTAGATAGAAATCTAGACTTAATTATATACCTTCAAAAATTTAATGTAAATATAAAAGTAAGTTTCATGACAAGAGATATTAGCAGACATAGAGACATGTCATAGTGATAAGAGTCAATTTACTAAAACTTAAAAATCCTAGATATATATAATAATCTAATAGTAGTTATTTTAAAATACATGAAACATCTGTTGACAGAAGTGAAAGGAAACATAGACAAATGAACAAGTACAATTGAAGATTCAACATCTCTGTCATAGAAATTGATAGAAATGTAATTCATAAATTATTAGGGATAAAAATACTTGAACAACACTGTCAACCAATATGACTTAGTTGATATATCTAAAGCATTCCACTCAACAGCAGAACATAAATTCTTTTCAAGCATGCAGGAAACATGCATTAAGACCATACCCTGGGCCACAAAATGAGTCTTAATGGATTTAAGTGATTGAAATAGTTTTATTTCTATACACGGGCAATAAACAACTAAAAAATAAATTGCATTTATAGTGCCATCCCACAACACAAAATAGTTGGGGATAAGGTTAACAAAATGTATATCCTAAATATGTAAATACTGACAACTAGAAAATATTTTTTGATCATTGATTTGATTGGTGTGCAGGGGACCATCCTGTATCATGCTTTAAAGAGCTAGTGTATCAGGGAGCCTGGGTGGCTCAGTCGGTTAAGCCTCTGACTTAGGCTCAGGTCATGATCTCACGGTTTGTGAGTTCCAGCCCCATGTTGGGCTCTGTGCTGACAGCTCAGAGTCTGGAGCCTAGTTAGGATTCTGTGTCTCCCTCTGTCTCTGTACTCCCACCCCACCGCTTGCTCGCTCGCTATCTCTCTCTCTCTCTCTCAAAAATAAGTAAACATTTAAGAAAATTAAAAAAAAAAAACATATTAAAGAGCTGGTGTACCGTATATACCATAAACCCAGAATGTGTCCTCTGCCCTTCTAATTTTACTTGGAAAAACTCATGTCCAGTGTACATATTGTAAGTTGACGAATTTCTGTTTCATTTCTGCCATATACTCCTACATATCTACTTCTCTTTTCAAGGTGTAGCCTAAGGTTTACTGGTAAACTGAGTCAGGTATCAATCATTTTGTGATTATATCTGCCAGTTTTGCCTCTTTTCCTTCAGTATATTCTACAAACTTCTTGTGACCATATTGTTATGTTCCAGGAACTGTGTTTTATAATAAGGATTTAGATTTAAAAATCCATTCCTGCCTGTAAGATCACAATTTTGTAGGAAGGCATACACAAACTAATAATTTCCATGTAATCTGCTCTAATAGTTTTAGAAACTCTCCTGATGTCAAACTGTTGCTCACATATTTCAGTGTCTTACTTTCCGTTGAGTGTTTTTTGGACAGCATAATTGCCTGGATTCTTTCTGCCATTTTCTTTCTCTGACTTTTGATCCCATGTTGGTTTTTGCACCTGATGTTTAGGTTATATTCTTATTTTACACACTTTTTTTGGAAGCCCTGCCTGGCTTTGGCTGACTGTCATTGGTTGTCCTTTGGGTATTCTCAGATGTAAACCATTTCTTCTAGTTTTGGTTTAAAACTGATTATAATTGACTCTTCACCTGGTGTTAAAGCTGAAGACAGAGTTATTTTGTTTTTTACAAATACTTTTACAAAGTATTTAGGCATGTCAATACCCTGAATATTATAATAATCTGTAAAAGCATGCATTTTAATCCCAGGAGTTTCTCTCTCAGGAAATATTTTATGCACTGTGTATTTTATGAAAATGCAGTGTTTTCTCTACTGAAAACTGTGCACCCTGACTGCTGAACACAGTTTAAAAGCCATCAGGAGGATTGTAGGCTGAGAGAGGGTGCTTGGTTGTTAAGGCTTTATTGATTTTACAAGTTAAAGGATGACTGACTCTTTTTTTCTCCCAAGGAATCCTGTATTCTGTCTTTGTGCACACAGACTGTACCATAGAAAGGCAATAAAATGGGAGTGTCTGGCATAGTTAACACCACCAGGAGCTTTAAGAAGTCTTTGGGGAATTATACTCCATGGAGGCTTCATAATACAGTGTTTAGACTGGCTGTCTAGACAGTAGGAAATGAAAATCTGGCAGCCTCAGCTACGTAATAGACTGTTTATGAATATTGACTTATGGTGTAGTCATGAGCTGCTTACTGTGTACAAGGAGAGCTGAGATAAAGTTAGCTTGCACCACATTTGCCATGGTGACTCATGCTACTGAAATCAGGACCCACAACTTCTGACTTTATCTAGTGCTCAGAAGGTTTTATTATGCCCATATTTTCACATAACATTGAATAATTTTGTTCAGAAACTCTTACTGTCGTGAGACTTAAATAATCAAGTATGTTTGGTTTTTAAAGCCATGAAACATTTATTTTTTCTCCTTTTCATAAATGGACTTGAGATTAATTACCTAAATATATGTGGTATATTTTTCATTTGGGTTTTAGCAAATAATGACTTTTTATGTCTTTGTTTGTGGAGTGACTCACTTTAAAAGTCATTGACTCAGCTAATCAGTGTAGAGCTGTGTGAATATTTGAGATATGTTCTTAGATAAAGGAATGATTGCAAAATTATGTTTATTCATTTTGCTTTTCATTTGAGTTATTACTTCTATGAAAGAGTTGCTTTAACTTTTTAAATTCAAAGGAATTTAACCTAGGTCTATTATGGGGAACAAATATGAAAAAATAAAATTTTGTCAGTGAATAATCACCCTCTTGGCTGGTGGACTCTGAAGGGAGAAGTAATTTTTGGTAGTGTGACAGCTGTATTTTTATAATAGAATTTTAGCTTTGTTCACCAAAGTGTTGGCTTCTCTTTAATTTCCTCTGCATAACAGACAATTTGTGTCACTTGCTCCTGAAGTATGTTTTTGTTGTCCCTTTTAACAGTATAATATTTAAGATTATGAATTTACTGGATCATTGAGGAAACAATTTTCAGATTATTGACCACAACAAATGAACCAGAAACATTTCAGACTATGAAACCATTTGAGCCATATCACTGAATAGATTATTTGCCAGTTTGGTGTCTTAGCCACAAGAATGATGGATTGCTGACTAAGTTTTTAGGTTGCCATGTAATTAACTTCATTCTCTTTGGGTAGCTTAAAACTAAATCAAAATCATCTAGTCAGGGGTCTTTGTAAGGCCTGACATTTGAAATGATTATAGTAGACTGATTAAGGATAATCTGATCCATTTCCCAAAAAGTTGCCATTTTCCTGGTCGAAATTCACAAAGCTGGTTGAAGGGTTAAGATATGAGATGTGAACAGTAGTCCTATTAAATAAAAATGCTCTGATAATGGTAGTAAGTTTCACTATTTATTTTAGATGACCATTCATTCTTGGAATATTGCTATAAAATAATATTTACATACTTTTTGCAGATGGAGAAAATAGTATTTTGTGGCAATTTTCACCTTTATCACCTCTCTGATGTGTTTCGATTCTTGTTCACCTGAGAGACAGGAAAGACTCCATCGCTCCTGGCCATGACTCTGAGGGTTGTGAAAGGAAAAGTGCCCAGATTGGCTATCAGAGTCTCTGGCATGCAATTGAAGAAGCTCTCCAAAGATTGATATTTGTATCCTTGTGTCTGAAATTGAATAGCACTGTTTATTTCAATATTTAAGAGCCTACGATTCATCACTCATGGGGTTACCTTCAAACAGGTGATGTTAGGATTTACCTGTCCTTTATTCTAAGCAGAGTAGGTGGCTTAAAACATATTAATTAAAAACTGTTTAAAAGCGAATATTTCATCATCTTGTAAAACCTTACATAAAAATTAAAGTGAGAAGAAACTCCTACATTTAAAACAAAGTCTAATGGATTTCACTATTTGTCCAAGTATATCAAGTGCCAACTATGTCAGGCACAGATGGAATAAAAATAATTAAGTGCAGTCTTACTTTGCCTCTAGGAAGCTTGCTTGCATTATAGTAAGAAAGACAGATATGTAGCTAACCATGTTACAGTGTGGTCGGCTCTATACTTTTATAGATGAAGTAATAAATTATTTGACACACAAATTGTCATATTTATTTTCCTAGCTATCTATAGCTAGTGAGAGGCAGGGTGGTAGAGAAACAGAAAGAGTCAGGAAAGTCTTCATAGAAGGAGCCCCATTAGGGTTTTTATATTTTCAGTCTTTGGGATTACATCTATACACTCAGGTAACTTGATGCTTTTAGGTGAATATGTAAACTACTTTGGTTCACACAGCCAATTTACAGAAGCCATCAATGACTCTGATTAAACATTACAAATTCATTCAAAAAGTATTTATGGCTGGGGCGCCTGGGTGGCTCAGTCAGTTAAGCGTCTGACTTTGGCTCAGTCGTGATCTCGTGGTTTGTGGGTTTGAGCCTCATGTTAGGCTCTGTGTTGACAGCTCAGAGCCTGGAGCCTGCTTCAGATGCTGTGTATCCCTCTCTGCACATACCCCACTCATATGCTGTCTCTCTGTTTCTCTCAAAAATAAATAAAATGTTAAAAAAACATAAAAAAAAGTATGGGCAATATTGAGGATTAAGGACTACACCAGAGACTATACATGAATAAAAAACAAAGGAAGATTTTCAATGAAAGATGATAAATATAAAGATAGGTAGATGTGTGACTTTTTAAGGACATCCAACAGGGGTGAGTCCAGCCATAGTGGAATGTGTATATTAGGACTTAGAAGGTTCATCAGCACATGGGCAGTGTAATGAAAACCCTAATCCTGGATAAAATCATGGAGCAAAGAATACAGACCAAGGGTCTAGTTCTGGGATCCCAGATGAACACAGAAAACTGAAAAGATTTTGGCACTATGTATTCAGAAAGGTATAAAAATATCTTAGAAACTGTGGCCTTAGAGAATTTTGATAGTAGGCCATTACAAAAATGAAATTCCAAAAATATTCTTTGCACTGGATAATATGGATGTCCATCATGACATAAACCACCGGGTGACTAGAAAAGGGAAGGTGCCAGATTAATGAAATGAAGAGAAAATGAGACAAGCAGAGATGGGGAAAATGGACCACCATTTCAAGAAACGTGGAGGAAACAGGGGCACAAGAAAAATAGAGCTAGGTAGACAAACGTAGCCAGAGATCCCAGAGTGGGAGAAAGATGAATTTTGTGTGTCTGGGGAAAGACATAGCTTAGATAGATGGAAGAGGCAGCAAGAAGGATTGCTCTTCCTTATCAGACTTGCCACATGGTAAATGGCGTATCGTAGCTGGCTTATTTGCTATATTTAGCAACTTCAAGAGAACACATAACTTTTTTCGAATCTTCTCTCAGCAGTTGTTTTGTTAATTCTGTGGAAGACCCTAGTGTTGGGACTGGTTCTGTCTTTCCCAGAGTGGGATGTCTTTGCGTGAGCTATGAGAGAAAAACAAGACAAATGGCCTCTGGTTTCTCTTGCTTGGGGAGTTGTCTGCTGCTGTGGTTTATTCACCTGGGAATGCTGTTGAGGGCAGACACTTGTCCCCCAGCCCAGGGGAGGAGTGTGGTCAGGTGACTGGAGAGAGATGCTGCCTCTTCCTTAGCCTCCCCCAGAGAGAACACACACCACTAACTCAGAAAGATGTTTACAGTATGTTTTGTTATTTGTAAGTGAACAGACATGTCTGCATCCCAAAGCTATAAAAAAAGAAAATTACCAGTTGGGACCTAAGGAACTCATTCCCATGCGTTTCAAAATGGGCTGGATATGGCAGAAGGACCACTGACAGTTTAGGCTCTTGGAGTGCATGAGATAGTCCCTCTCACAACTTCACAGTATCACTCCACTGCCCTCTAGTCTAGTTTTTCTGGTTACCCTTAAATTCTTTTCAGCCTCATCTCTGCTATCAAAAATCTCCTTCCTCACAAAACTCCACACATTCCTATTTCTTGAAGGAACTTGAGACCCTTCCTTTTCTTATATCCTGCAGACTCAGGTTTCCTTAAGCATAAACTTTGCTAAGGCTCTGCATAAAGTGCCTTTGTAATACTTACACAAAGGTACTTCCCATCTAACTCAGAAGAAAGGAAGGAAGAAAGGAAGGAAAGAAGGGAGGGAGGGAAGGGAAAGGAAGGGGGGAGGGGAAAGGGAGGGAGGGAGAGGAAGGAAGGAAGGGAGTGAGGGAGGGAGGGAAGAGAAGGAAGGGGAAGGGAAGGGAACAGAAGGGAGGGGAGGGGTGTTGGGAGGGGAAGGAAGGGAGGGAGGGCAAGCTTGTATACTGTTGCAAATTCTGATCCCATATGATCGCTCACTCAGTAGGTTGAGAAGTTTGACCTCAGGAGTTTACGTGGTAATATATAGTTTGTGTGAAAAGTTGTCTCACATATAAAACCTTTTTTTTAAATGGTTTGAACATACACATTGGATCTTTAAAGATCAGGCGACACTTCTACAAAGAACTCCCTCTCCCTAGCTGGCTGTGCATCTTCCCTGTCAATCTCCTCAAAGTAAGGGCACGCATTTCAGGTTTGGGAGAGAAGAGCCTCTTCAGAGTTCATAGAGAGTATGGCAGGGGCAGGGGCAGCACTTACTCCTGTACACAGGTGTGCTGAGGTGTGTGTGCACATTGTCTTCTGGACTGTGTTTGTGGCTGCATGTGCAGATCCCGGATATGTGTAGGCAGGGTCCCTCCCCTTCCAGCTCTAGGCTTCATCAGGGAGATTCAGAAGCTTTGCACCTGTCTGTCCGCTGATAACTTTGAGTCAGTACAGTTATGTGACTGTGATGTATATAAATGATGCCCTTAACTTTGACATCATTATGCAATATACATGTCAAAAAAAAAGTCACTTTGCAGGGAACAAGTAGAGATGGGATCCCAGGGGTGGGAGGGGTGTCCACACATGGAGGCTCTACTTCTAGTCCCCACTTTCCACCAGTATGATCTGCAATCGCTCCTCTCTCAAAATATCTTTGTAATACCTATGCCTTTTTCTTCTTTAAAAAAATACAGCACCATATCGTACTTTTTGAAAAATAAAAATGCTTTCTATTTTTACAGCTTTTATTCTACTTATTGATGAAAAAATCCTCTGACTCTTGTGCTAAGGACCATTTTGATTCGTTCTGAAGCCCTAAGATTGCTTTTATTATAAAGTGCCACAACATAAGCATTGAATGGCTCTGTTTGAGCCATCTGAGAAGAATGGTTCCTAAAACCCCATTCTTCCCTATATTTTAACAGGGAAGAGGGGTTAGTCCAACCAGTTTCAAGCAGATCTTTGTAATCTGCAGGTTAAAAAAAAAATCAAATCAAACAAAACGACCAGCTTCACAGGCAGAGGCTTAATGCCGAGATGTATTGCATGCTTTCTAGATCCAAGCTTGGTGTTCTGTGTTAAGACGGCCTTTGCTGCTACTGCTCCCAGGGGCATAGAGCACAGAGATTATTAATAATCTGGAAATCCAGTTAATGGAGTTTTAACTAAGTGGAACTAAGCAGTGTATACAATACCTTCCTTGATACAAATTTTAATTTAAAAGCAGACTGTATTTGTTCTGTATTGCTCTGCCACTATGATGAGTGGAGACAGAGCTACTGTTACAACTGGTGAGGTTAATTATGGGGTGTGGCCATGGGGGAGGTTTGAAATGTCCTTCTTCCTAAAAGCTAGGTAACAGGATTCCAGGGGCTCTTCCACATACCTACAGTCGGCTCCTGGGACCCAGAATTGGCTACCAGGACCCACACATGAAAATAAGTCTTCCTACACTCTAACGAGGTCACCGCTGTCAGGGGGCTTAAAGACTTCTGTGTATGTTGTTAAGGATCAGTAGATTGGTGCTCCTATGACCCCCACTTCAGCATATAGGAGGAGGAGGGGGCTTGATTTGCGGGGGAAAGGAACCGGGGAAAGATTCTTGAGTCTGTGCACTGGATAGGATTCTTGCTGAGAGACTCTTTCTCCAATGAGTAGAAGAGGAGGTGATTCATTCCCCTCCTTGAAGCCAATTGGAAAATAGAACATTAGGAAAACTTGTTCTAAACATTTAGGGACTTCTGAAAGAAGGGGGAAATTAGGATGTGATTTTTCTTGGCGAATCTGCTTATATTTGGCCCAGTTCCATGGACAACCAAGAAAAGAGGGTGGGGGGAGATGGAGGAGGGGTTGGTTGTGATGCAGGCTTAGTTTCCCTAGGCAGCAGGCAAAAATAAATAGCTCAGATGGGTCTTAGTGCCCCCCACCCAAGCTGGCTGCTCGCTGGAGACAGGACCCCAGAAGTAAAGGGGCTATATGTGAACAGCTACAAATGGAAGAGTTGAAGCTAGATCCACATTACCCACATCAAGAAATTTTTTGGATCTGAGATCCTGTAGTGCATTTCAGAGAGCCATCCGTGCTCTCCATGATCAGTGGTCTGAAACCAAGTAAACAGACTGTGGTCCTTTATAATCTTTTTGGTTCTCCACCACCCAGAAGACCAAGCGTCTGTGAAAGGGAGCATGAATGTTGGGAAGGAAAGAGCTTTTCCTTGGATATGAGATTGGACGTTTTAAACAGATTATACAGTGCTTTGTAACCTAACGTAACTAGGAAGAGCTTGGGCTCAGAATCCCAAGGAAGAATGGGGGTATTTTTCAGTAGGATCCAAAAGCAAAGTTTAAGGAAGAGTATGGAAACTTTATCCATTTTATGCAAAGAATTGAGACAGTCTAGCAGTCTAGCAGTGATCTGAACACCTCAGGTTTGGGAACTTTTAATGACTACAGTAGAAATTGTTCCTTTACTTTAAATAGTGAAGAAATCATAATGCCCTGTCCACTCTCTGAAACACACCTCATTATCTTAATAGAGAAACTGCCAAAAGATTTTCTTCTCTATTCTACTTATGTCTGTACACATGAAGTGCTCTGCATGGGAATACATGATGTGATTCAAATTGGGATCCTAATGTCCATAGTTCTTTAGCTTGGCAGGCTCAGCGAAGTTAGGATATGTCATGAGACGCTATTGAATCATTGGTACCGTGTCGTTCTTTGTGAACTGGGGTGTATCTTCCCCAAATCCTTTATACGTGGACCAAAAGCCTGTCTACCTCCTTAGGGAACTCATGTAAACCAATTCTTTTATTTGAATATCATTATTAAACAATGGGAGACCCAGAAGGCTTTACATACCCCTGTCTCTGGATTGGGGTGGAGTGGAAGGGAAGAAGTCTATGAGGGCTAACCATTCTGGGCATAGCCTGTGGAAGCCCACTTTTCGCAGCCATTTAAAAGTATGGTCTAAATATAAGTTTGAACAAAGGTTGATGATGTTCTGGTTTCCTTCAGGATTTTAGATCCTCCACAGTTATTCACGGGAGCCAAGAATGTCTTAGGGCTTCCAACACATGGTTTATTGAGTGTCATTGGGGATCCTATAGTGGATAGGTATATTATTCCTCATCATACCCCTGATTTGTAGGTCACCAGGCTTCTCACATGACTCCAAATAGGTAAGTATTACTAAAGGTCTTGGGGAGTCTTCTCTCTTTAAAATGGAATGGCTTGTCATTTTTACTTTTACAGATAATGCTTTTCTAAAAATATTGAAATTAAATGACCCAGGGTAATTCAGTCTGTACCTTCAAAATGGGCAGGTACACAGTATACATTCTGGAGCTAAGTTTACCTGCTTCACATCAGATTGGATTTCAGGATACATGCCTCAAGGCTTATTAGCTTCACAAACATATTTCCACTGATGATCTAAGATACTTATTGTGTGTGAAGCTGCGAATATATCTAGGTCTTAAGAGCTTTTAGGAGGCCAGAAAAAAAATTATGTACCTTTTCCAAAAGGCTTAGAATCTGAAGAACACAATTGAGATTAATTCACACAAGAAGTAGAGGGGCGGGGATGTAAATGTCTGTTCCTGATAGATTTATTGAGCAGTGGATTTATAGAAAAAGTCAGTCATTGAATGTTGTCAGAAAAGGATCTTGTTGCCTTAGGGATTTCTATGCATGTTTTTAGTGTAGAATTCAGTGGAGATAAAACTCAAAGGCTTTTATTCTTTTATTCTTTTAATGTAGAACATAAAATAATCCAAGGCACTGTATATAAGGAGAATCTGATGGCTGAGGTTGTCAGGCCTGCAGAGGTCAGCGTCCATATAATGTAGGCAGCACTTGGTAACATGATGTCAAAGATCAAAATGCACCGTGTATAATGTGTTCAGACAGTTCTAATTAAAATCACACTTTGATTGTCATTTGAAGGACAAGAGAGTACACAAATCGACTTTTGCCCGTATGTTTTAATCATGGAACCAATCCAATTATTGCTCTTGAATTGAGGAGGATCAAAAGGAAGACTTGCAGTTGCTATGTGTAGTTTTTGTTTAATTTTCCTTTTTTTCCCCTCTGCAAGACTATGGGATGCGAGTTTAGGATATTTCATCTTTTTATACTGCTGTTCTTAACTATTACATTCAGTCTATTTCCTGGAGGTGCTATGCAAAGCAAACTCCATCTAGTCTGTTGTACAAAATACCCAGACTTGTAGGAGTTAATCACCTAAAAACCTGGAAGGCTCTATTTGTATATTTTGGTAAATGCATAACATTTCAGGCACTTAGAGGTTGCTCCCTTTGCTTGAAACTAAATTTTTATTTACATCTGGAAGGTTCTTTATCATGCTTTGATCTGAAGGAGCCCACGGACTCTCTGTGTCAGGATCCTTTGTATAATTTTTAATATGTATACATTTAACTGAATCCCCAAAGTGCCTTTTTACCATCTACTTTCTTGATATTGATGGCCCCACATAATAAGTCAGGCACTGAATTTATTCTACTGCCAAATGAAGCGTTTCCTTTCCTTTCCTTTCCTTTCCTTTCCTTTCCTTTCCTTTCCTTTCCTTTCCTTTCCTTTCCTTTCCTCCTTTCTTTTTTCTTTTCTTTCCTTTTTTCTTTTGTTTTCTCTTTTCTTTCTTTCTTTCTTTCTTTCTTTCTTTCTTTCTTTCTTTCTTTCTTTCTTTCAATTCTTTTCACAACTGTCAAACTCCAAGAAAGCTGGCTGAGCAAGTGGCAGAAAACTGTATGGTATAATGATGTATAAATCATATCAGTTGATACTTTCCTTTTCTGTTGTTATTATTTTTCCTCCTTACTCCTTCTGGACTGAGACTCAGTGCAGGCAGTAACTCCCAATCTTAAACTCCTGCTTCTTCTCTTATCTCCTCTCACAGGGGACCTGTTAACCAAAATATGAACATATGGATGAGAGGCAGTGAGATAGCATAAGACACTAACTCTCTTGTTAGAAAGTGGCAAACATAAATATTTTAGAATATACCATTTTAAAACGTCCCGTCTACTATAATTTTCTTCACTTTTTGCATTTATGCTTTTCTTCACTTTTCTTTCATGCTAAACTTTTCAGAAGGTTTTGGGGAAAACTTTTACTAGTGTCTGGATAACCTAAGTAAATAGTTTATTCACTGTATCTTCTAATATGATGCTTTCCTATTTCATAAGGTGCATTGCCTTTTATTATTTTATAGGGAATACTTGATGTGTTACACATAAATTTACCCAAATGGACCTTTGTCATTAAATATTTAATACTTAAAAAAAAATTGGTGACATTTGGACTTTTCGATCATTCACTGAGTCACATCCATGTATTTATTGGGCATGAGCATGTGAGCCAGAATCTGCTTAGATTTGGAAGGGATACAAGGATGACTCAATGGCGTTTACCCTCAAGAGTACATAGTCTAATGGCAGGTGGCAATGGCACATGCAGTTACTTTACAGTGGGATCAGTATTATAATGAAGTTAAGCAACACACTTGATAGAATTAAGAAAATAGTGCTTTCACAGAGAGCATCTGGGGGGTGAGCTCAGATAAAATACAGGAATTTTCTGGGAGAAGAAAGAAATGGGACACCCTGAAAGAAAGGCAGTATGGAAAACACCTAGAAGCAGTTAGTTTATGGATATTAACTTGGAATTGGTTTGGATCATCTCATCATTAACTCACTTTCTCAAAACAAAATACTTGGGTGATTCCGACCTTGAGTTGAAAGGGGAGATGACAGGAGGTATTTCTAGAAAGACGAATACATGTATATGTAAGCTGACTTGGCACCCATCATGTCCTAAGTGCTTCTCATGTTTTGTCTCTCTCTTTTTTTAAATTTTTTTAAAATGTTCTATTTATTTTTGAGAGAGAGACAGTGCAAGATGGGGAGGGGCAGAGAGAGAGGGAGACACAGGATCTGAAGCAGGCTTCAGGCTCTGAGTTGTCAGCACAGAGCCTGACACGGGGCTCGAACTCACGAACCGTGAGACCATGACCTGAGCCGAAGTCGAACGTATAACCGACTGAGCCACCCAGGTGTCCCAAGTTTTGTCTCTTTTATTCTCCACTACAGCAGTATCTCTACATTAGCTGTTTGTATACAACTTCCACAGATAAAGGAATGAATTTAAGGGATTAAATTCAATAAGTACTCACTGATTAACAGCCATTCCTTAAGCATTTGCTAACTCTTCCCACACAGTTTCTACCATACTAACAAAGGGCATTGATTTCTAGGGTAAAGAATTTCGCCTTTGTCCTCAAGTAAGTGGAAAGCAAATGTTAGTGTGATTAGATCTTAGATGGAGAAAGAAATTGTAACAGCCAGCTCTCTGGATAATGGTGCTGAAACTGATAGGGATTAACAGATAAAAGGTCCTTCTAATACACATGGCAGAAGATAATAATGGTCTTAAACAGCACAGAGCATGTGACTGTCTGCACAGGGTGGGATGGAAAGATAGGAGGTACATTTAAAAGAAAGCAAGTCAG
Source organism: Panthera pardus (assembly GCF_024362965.1). NCBI lineage: Eukaryota > Metazoa > Chordata > Mammalia > Carnivora > Felidae > Panthera > Panthera pardus. The sequence goes on along the minus strand of NW_026526765.1, from coordinate 139,612,098 downwards.
GAAGGGAAATCTTTGATGTAGTGAGTACCTTTTATGTGTCAGATATTTTATGTATATCTGTACATTGGGTCGCTTGAATCCCGAGAGTAAAGCCTATTCCTTTATTTGCTCAGTCAAGGAATGTTTGTGATATATTGTAAGGAGCAGGAGATACAAGAGTGTATTAAAACATAGTCTCTACTGTCAAGGAACATATAGTCTGATGTAGGGTATTGTTATGTCTGTCTTTCAAATGTGTAAAGATCAAATCAGAGAGATTATCGCCTCCAAATTCATATAACGTCTTAGCCTTACATTGCCACATCTGTCTTCTGACCCCCTTTCTCACATCTGTACTGAGGGAGTCCAGCATCTCTACTCATTTCTGGTAGGTCAGCATTGTATACAGCTTCAAGGGTTCATGGCAGCAGACAGTTAGGACTCTCTCCAGATGTCAGAACACTCAATGTCAGTTTGTGAGTGGGCTCAAGATACATTCTTCCTTGTCCAACTTGATATATATTCTGCTTCATGTTCTAGTCCAGCTCTGTAAGATCCACTTGTACGTGCATCCCCCTGGTGCCTACCCATGTGACTCAGACAGGTATTCATATTTCTTTGGCATGTGAGCTATTTTTGCCTGGAGAAGGGGCTTTATTTTACCACTTGAGCTGTTCAAAGACATGACACTATCTTCATAGAGGCAATGGGGAGAACTGGGGCAGATCTGGAAGAAAACACATATTGTCATCAGATGCATCAGCTTCATCTGAAGTCATTGCATGAATTCCAGTCAGGGACGTGTTGCCCAGTGGATCAATAGGCTACTCCTAGTCATGCATCAGATTCAGAGAATTTGGGGATTCAAGATTCTCATGCTTTCCTAACAAATACCCCCATATTATATTTCTTAGTTTTCTCCTTTTTCTATCAAGGATCTGAATTTGACAAATTGCTTGTTGAAATTGTACATTCAGGCCTGTCTATAATTCTTTGGTGACTGTCATAGTATATTGGGCTGATTTTCAGTACATTTAACATGTCAAGAGATGGGAGTCTCTTTACAAAGATGGAGGAGAGACCCTCTGGCTTTCAGATTGTACCTTAAGTTAGCAGATGACTGCTGTGAGCCTTTTTTGTTCCCCACCCCCATATTTCCAATTCTATTAATAGAAACCAGCTTATCCCATAATTCTTAAAATTGGTGATAATCTTTATAATGATAAAGCCACTACTTGTAGGATATAATCATGGCCCCAGTAATGGGATCCATTGTTGTCAGCCTGCGAGTAAATGAACCTCGACTTGGCTTAGTCATGTCTATCAATTATTGAACCTTCATCTCTAAATCAAGTGTGTGGAAAGGAGGAGAAGAGTGATTGTGTGATTTGGGAATTCTGTTTGGTTGGTATTTGATTCTTGGCTTTTACACTGGCATAGCTTTGAAAGCATCAGGATGCTCTGGAGAAACTTAAAACCTTCCAATTCATAACAGGTCCAGGTTCTTTAGACTATTTACTTCTGTACTGTATGACCTACTCATGTAATATGAAACATTACATGGTTTATATGAAAGAAAACTGGATCTACAACACAAAATATTTTGAAGAGTGACAGTTAAATGGAGACTGAAAAGCATTCTCCTAATATTTCAGTTTATAACATCTGCCTAAGAAGGCCAGAAGTAGTTTGGATATACAACAGATGCTAGTGAGAAGTACACTGTTCCCCTCTCCTAGCTCTTGTGTCTTCTTGCCCATTCTTTAGTATCTCTGTTGGAATGCTTGTGGTTTCATGTTTCTGTGCCTCTCAGTTCATTCCTAGTGGCCCGTGACAGGAACCAGAGTCCATAGTAGAGGACATATTGAGCCCCATCTGCACCAAAACGAATCTCATTATCTGGAAAGAAATGCCTTGAAGGCAGCCGTGATAACTCTGAAAGCTCTACATATACCTCACTTTTCTTCCAGGGAGAGACAGGAAAGCTGTGCCACACGAGCCAAGGAAGAGGGTGTTCAACCCAAATTGGACCCTTTACCTAAGTTGAAATCCCTCGAGAGTCCCCGAAGGGTTGCTCCTGAGTCTGGTCAGTTTTTGGCAAAATTGCACAGAAACAACCTAAGATATTTCTCCACTTACTTTACTTTCATTTGTTCTCCCCATCACTCACCTCTTGGCTCTGTGATTTATGACTGATATTCTCTGGTTCTTTCGAGTTAGGCCTTGCCCAGCAGGTGAAGCTCAGTTCTTGGCTCTGATATTTCCACTCTCTGCTCATGGCATCAGTCCTGACCTTCTGGTTCTTTTCGGGTGATAACTGATTACTTGAGTCCTCAACTGGCAGAACCCAAGGTCACTCATTCACTCAGTCAGCATCTGGCTCCATCACCCAGCATTCAGCAAGGTAGAAGGGAATTGGACAGACAACATAAAATATTTCAAAGAATGACAGTTCATTGGATACTGAAAAACACTCTCCTATTTCAGTTTACGATAGTCACCTGCTCCAAGAAGGCCAAAAGAGCAGTAGTTCAGATATACAACAGATGCTAGTGAGAAGTAGGCTTCGTGTTTTACTTGGCTTTCAAGCATTTTTTAGGAAGGACATGCTGCATGTATGCCAGTTATGGAACAGTTATGGTAGGCTGTCTTCCTTCATAATGCACAACCTTTTATCAGTACAGCTTGGAAACATTGTTAGTCTCCAAAATATGCCAGAAGCACTGCAGGTATTACATTCTCTGAAGGACTTTGGCTGGATTCACGAGATGCTGGGCTCAGAGAGAATGAAGCAAAAGAAAGTTTGCTCCAAGCTTTTGCCCAAGAAGCTGATAATATGTTTTTCATTTTTTTTAACGTTTATTTATTTTTGAGACAGAGACAGAGCATGAATGGGGGAGGGTCAGAGAGAGAGAGGGAGACACAGAATCTGAAACAGGCTCCAGGCTCTGAGCTGTCAGCACAGAGCCCGACGTGGGGCTCGAACTTATGGACTGTGACATCATGACCTGAGCTGAAGTCAGATGCTCAACTGACTGAGCCATCCAGGCTCCCCCAAGCTGATAATATTTTTAATTACTGGTAATCTGTAACCACCCCACTCCCCAAATAAATCTCCAAAGAGGAATAGTATGGAGATGGAATAATGTTATCTTTGGAACTGACCCATTTTGTTCCAGAGCCACTATTTGGTTGACCACATACTGCAAAACACAGGATGTCCCACAGATATCATGATTTCCAGGAACATGTCCGTGAGCATGCTTTTTAATACTTTTTTTTTAGCATAGAAGTGTGTCATTTTATGATGGCAAGTCATTAAATTTTTCAGTCTTTGGAATGTAGTGATGTTAGTGCCATCAATTTCAGTAACATTCAGGATGAGGAAGAGGGAAAGCTTTGGATCCTAAAGAGAACAGTTCTGTTATTTAAGTACATAGTTTAATGAAAAGTTTGTTTGTAGGTGAAAATATTTCTGTGTTTATTGTTTTGGGGACTCATTGTTTTAGCCAAATGAAACCCTCAGAAATTAGATACACCTGCAGTTAAATCTTCCAGTAGTAATTGTTGTTTTCTTCCCACTCCCTTGAGTTATGACAAATAGTTCCTATTCTAGGAGAATTTCTCCCTGGAATGCAGAACATTAAAAAAAAAAAAAAAAAAAAAAAAAAAAAAAGCGTGCCCTGTCCCTGTCTTTGCCACTTAATCCCTAGTGAAGTTATTTAGAATCTCTGGACTTCAGTTTTTTCACCTGTAAAATGAGGACTAGTAATTTTTTTTTTAATACAGTGTTATTAGGAGAAAAATATGAATAGCACGTGAAAAACACCTGGCTTAGTGCATAGAAAATGCAGTTCAGATTAAAAAAATTTCCACTTCTATATTCTGGGTAAAAAACAATAGTAGTTTTACCTCAAGTAAGACATTTTTCTTGTCTTTTGGAAGCTTCACCTCTAATTTCAGTCTTTACTTTGAAATGGGTGAATGTTTTGTCTTTGTTGGTATGACCACTCTGGTCATTTAAACACTATATGGAGAATATATATTCGTCTTTACTGGATAGAGTTCCATTTATATATTTTTAGTTGAGTGCAATATAAGATATTTTTAGTTAAATCATAGTCTCTTTTTATCTTAGTTTTTAAATTAAGTGCCTACCTCTATTAATTTTCTAAATTGGAGACACATGTCAAGAAAACCATCTTTCTTGGGGCACCTGGGTGGCTCAGTTGGTTAAACGTCCAACTCTTGATTTTGGCTCAGGTCATGATCACAGGGTAATGAGATTCAGGCCTGCATCAAGCTAAGCGAGGAGTGTGGGGCCTGCTTGGGGTTCCCCCCACTCTCTATCTCTGCCCCACTCATTCTCTTTCTCTTTCTCTCTCTCAAAAATAAATAAATAAACTTAAAACAAAAGAAAACCATCTATCTTTTTTTATCTTTAAAGTTGTTATTTTAAGTCTGCCAATCCTTTCTTGGCATTCCCTCTCACCAGTTTGTATAGGGTTGGTGAGGTTTAGTCTGGTAGGTAAACAGAGGGGCTGGAATGGGAAGTATACATAGAGGAAAAAGGAAAAGCCAGTACCTGATGTCAGTTCTGACTGGGTAGCAGCGAAGCCCTGGAAGTTGTTAATTATTTTAATTGTCACCTTTCTTACGAGGGAATTTGAAGCTTCATACAATTTCCATGGCTTGGAGATTGACCAAAGGAAAAAAAAAAACAATGTCTAAAAGAAACTGGGATTGAAATTAGGGTACTAGAACAATAGTAATTTAGGATTAAATGGAATTTGAAATGCAATTTTAATGGTAAAGTTTCATATCTCTTGTGCCTGATTTTTAAGCCCACACATATGCATGCATTTCTGGTGTCTTTTAACCCCAGAAAGAGATGAGTTTGGATGCTACCTCTGTTGCTCACTTGCTGTGTTATCTTGAGTAACTTTCTCTCACGTGATTTTTTCATGAGCATTTTGAGACTCTTGTGATGCTTATTATGATTAAATATCATTGATATAAATGTGAACTTCTAAAACAGTGGATGCACAGTACCTTTCAGGTAACTCATCCTTCCCCTGGATCCCTGCTATGTTACTGAAAAGATTCAATTGTAGTCTACATTGCAAAGAAAACACCTAGCAAAATGACCTGCCTCCTCAGATTTGTCATTAATCTTCTAAAAATGTATAATTATATTTTATCTGGTGCCAAAAAGAAAACCTGTTTGAAGTTTGTTCTTAGAGTCAGTTAATTCCGTTTCCACAAATAAATTCTCGTCTAATTATATTTTGACGTTTTGGTTTTCAGAATGGACAGTTTTAAATACACTGTGTTACTGGAGTCTATTTAAAAGTTTTCATTATGAGTTCCTTTTCTGTTTCCAAATCTTTAGAGTCTCCATTATTTTCATTTTACTTTTCCCCTAGAGTTGTCAGTCATGCTAATATTAAAGTAGCTGTTGAGGAAAATAATAAACATATTCACATAAAATTAAAAAGCATTCATTCTTAACAACAGCTTCAATTATTAATGGTGAAATGTTGATTTTTTAAAAAAAGTTTTGGTGTCTTTCATTAATTTTGTTAGTTTTCAACATACAGGTCTTTCACATCCTTGGTTAGGTTTGTTCCAAAGTCTTGTTTTGTTTTCTGTTGCTGTTTTACATGGGATAATTTTCTTAATTTGCTTTTTGCATAGTTTGTTGTTAATATATAGAAACACAACTGATGTTTTTTTTTGTATGTTGATTTTTTTTTTTATCCTGCAACTTTTTTATACTCTTTTATTATTCTGTCAGCTTCCTTGTGGATTATTTAGAGTTTTTCTATGTATAAGAACATGTAATCAGCAAATGTCATCAGTAAAAAAACAGATAATTTTACTTCTTCTTCTGTGATTTGGATGCCTTTTGTTTCTTTCTCTTGCCTAATTGCTCTGGGTAAGACTTGCAGTTCCCTACTGCATAGCAGCAAGAGTGGGAATCCTTTCCTTTCTCTTGATCTTTAGAGGAAAAGCTTTTAGTTTTTAGCTGTTGAATGTGATGTTAGCTGTGGGCTTCTTATATATGGCCTTGTTATGTTGAAGTAAATTACCTCTATACCTAGGATGTTGAAAGTTTTTATCACGAAAGGATGTTGAATTTTGTCAAATACTTTTACTGCATTTATTGAGATGACTATGTGATTTTTACTCTTCATTCTCTTAATGTGATGTATCATGTTAATGGATCTATGTTTGTTGAACCATCCTTGGATCTAGGTATATATCCTACTTGGTCATGGCACATGATCCTTTTAATGTGCTGTTGAATTCATTTTGTTGGTACTTTTCAGGGATTTGGTATCTGTATTTATCAGGGACATTGGCTTATAGCTTTCTTGTAGTATCTGTGCCTGGCTTTGGTAACAGGGTAATGCTTGCTTCATAAGATGGGTTTTGGAGTGTTTGTTCCTCTAATTTTTGGGAAGAGTTTGAGAATGCTCAACATTAATATATTTTTTTCAATTTTTGTTAACATTTACTAGTGAAAGCATCAGTCCTGGGCTTTTCTTTATTGTTTGTTGTTGTTGTTGTTGTTGTTTTTGAGAAGGAGAGACAGATTGAATGAGAACACAGTTAGGTAAGTGGGAGAGGGAGGGAATCTTAAGCAATGCCCACTGTGGAGCCTGAGGTGGGGTGGGGGTGGGGGGCTCTATCTGACCACCATGAGATCATGACCTGAGCTGAAGTCAAGAGTTGGATGCTTAACCTAATGAGACACCCTGGTGCCCCACAAGGTTTTGATTACTAATTCAGTCTCCTTTCATGTTATTAATTTTTTTTTCAGATTTTACATTTCTTCCTTTTTTTTTGAAAGAGAGAGAAAGAGAGACAATGCACATGCATAAGAGGTGGAGGGTCAGAAGGAGCAGGAGAGTGAGAATCTTAAGCAGGCTCTATGCCTAGCACAGAACCCGGTACAAAGCTATCACCAACAGTGACATCATGACCTGAGCCAAAATCAAGAGTGGGACATGTAACCGACTGAGCCACCCAGGTGCACCTCTGTTTCTTCCTGATTCAATCTTGGTAGGTTTTATACTTCTAGAATTTACCCATTTCTTTGAGGTCATTCAGTTTGTGGACATGTAGTTGTTAATAGTGGCTTCTTATTATCCTTGTTATCTTTCTGGCAGCAGTTGTAATGTCTCGTCTTTCATTCCTGATCTTGCTTATTTGAGTGTACTCTCCTTTTTTCTTAGCCTAGCTAAAATTTGTGAGTTGTATTTCTCTATTCAAAAAGTCAACTTTTAGCTTTGTTGATTTTTAAATTTGCTTTCTACTTTCTGCTTTCTTTATTAAACTGAACTCATGTTACACCTTACATAAAAAAATCAACTCAAAATTAAAGACTTCAGTCTAAGATTTGAAACGTATAACTTCTAGTAGAAATCCAAGAGGATAAGCTCTTGAGCTTTTCAGCTTAATGCTGAAAGCATAAGCAACAAAAGCAAAGTAGACAAGTAGGACTTGAAAAGGTTCTACACCACAAAGCAGACAATCAACAGAGTGAAAGGGCGGCCTATGGAATAGGAAACAGTATTTGAAATGATGTATTTGACAAAGAGTTAATTAAATAGCAATAAATAAATAGAATAAATAGGCAGAGAACTTAAATGAACATTTCTCCAAAGAAGACATATAAAGAACCAACAAGTATATAAAAAGATGTTCAGCATCACTAATCAACAGGAAAATGCAGTTCAAAACCACAGTGAGATATTATCTTGGACCTGTTATGATGGCTGTTATCAAAAAACCCCAAAAGGGGCGCCTGGGTGGCTTGGTCGGTTGGGCGTCCGACTTCGGCTCAGGTCATGATCTCACGGTCGTGAGTTCAAGCCCCACGTCGGGCTCTGTGCTGACAGCTCAGAGCCTGGAGCCTGTTTCAGATTCTGTGTCTCCCTCTCTCTCTGCCCCTCCCCTGTTCATGCTCTCTCTCTGTCTCAAAAATAAATAAACGTTTCAAAAAAAAATTAAAAAAAAAAAAAAAAAACCCAAAATATAGCAATTGTTGGCAAAGATGTAGAAAATTGGAACCTTTGTATGCTGGGAAGAATGTAAAATGGTGCAGTCTCTCTGGAAAACAATATGGGGTTTCTTCAAAAAATTAAAAATAGAACTTACATATGACCCAGCAATCCCAGTTCTAGGTATTTATTCAAAAGAATTGAAATGAGGATTTCAAAGAGATATCTGTAGTCCCATGTTCATTGCAGCATTATTCACGATAGCCAAAATGTGCAAATAATGTAAGTGCCCATCAGCAGATGAATGGATAAAGGAGATGTAGTGTATACACACAATGGAATATTATTCAGCCTCAAAAAAGAAGGAAATTCTGCTGTATGTAACAATATGGGTGGACCTGGAGGACGTTATACCAAATGAAATAAACCAGTTACAGAAGGACAAATACTACTTTATTCAACTTACATGAAATATCTAAGACAGATTCACAGAAGCAGAGAGCAGAATGGCTGAGGGAAAGGGAAAATGGGAAATTTCTGTTCAACAGGTGTTAAGTATCAGTTACATAAGATGAATGACTCTAGAGATCTGGACAACATTGTGCCTATACCTCACAATATTTATTGTGCACTTAAAGATTGCAGAAGCTAGATTTCATGTTAAGTATTCTTACTGCAATAAAACAAAACAAAATAATTTAACAAATCAAGTTAAAATGTAATTCACACACAAAATTATAATAATTTCTCTTTTTAATTTTGCATTTTATTAATCCACACTCACCATGTAGTATTTCATTATATGGTTGAATACTTATTCTACAGAATTTCTTGTTCCCTCTCTAATCTTTTAATCAGACCCTCTGAAAGAAGTGGAATGAGTAACAGGATTTAAAGGAGCAACATTAGCCTCCATTTTTATTTAAATTCAAACCAGTTTCAATCTCATCATGTTCTAACTTTCCTTACATTTTTTTCTTCGTTATAAATGATTCATTATAAACCTTCTATAGATATCAGTTGGCTTTTCAAATTTTAGTCATAGCAACATTTATTGAGAGTATTTAATGTGACTAGTTCTTGACAACCATTATCTTCTTCTCTTTCTTCATTCCTCTGTAATAGAAACTATCATTATTCCTATTTTGCGGATTAGAAGATCAAACCTTAAGGTGGTTAAGTGAGGAATCCATGGCAATATTGATCCACAGAGGCATAGTTGGAACCCAAATCCACATTTTAGAACACTTAAAGAAAAAGAAAGAGGAGATACAAGACAGTCACTTATTTTGGGGGTAATTTCAGAAATAAAATTGATAACTTTGGATTGGAATATTTATATTGCATTAGGGTTATTTTCATATCACAGTTAACTGCATATAGCCAATAATTATCTCTGAAATATTTAGATGTAGGGTTTTAACAGTACGATTCATGGGGTCAGTTATGATGTTGTATTTTTTTCAATTAGCAAAGACACAATCCCACATGTAAAATCATTGTTCTGAAATTGTAAAAAAAATCTGTTTATATCTTTGATATTTTGTATTTTTTCCATTGATATTGGTCTTCAGCAGTAAATTATAAATGGGCAACAAACATCTGAAAGAATGTTGACCCTCACTAAGAATAAAATAAATGGCATAAAACTTTGAAAAATGAAATATCGTTTTCACCTGTCAGTTTGGTAAATGAAAAAGACTGATAACCCATATTAGAAAGAAAGTGTGCAAATGTTCCTTGATGGTGAGTGTGTAAATGTAAGTAATAATTTTGGAGGACAGTTTACTGATAACTCTGAAAATTAAAACATAAACTTTGGGCACAGCCATTATACCTCTAGGAGAATTTCCTACATCTCAATTATGCAAATAGATAGAAAAAAAATACTCACTGAAATCATATACAAACTGTGTGAGTTTAAATTGTTAAACTATTAAAGTCTTAAGTCCCCTATAAATTGGTGATCTTAATAGAATCTATCTTATTGAGTGTTGTACAAAGTAATGTATTAAACAATTTGTATCTAGCAGTCACAATTTTTAATGTTTAAAAAAAAAACAAAATTTTTATTACCTTTAATCAACCGATGTCGTAGATTCTAAGTCTAAAGTTCTCTTTTGGTCAGGAAAAGAGTGGATGCAGGATTGAAAGCAAGAGATGGCTAATGTCCGGGAAAAGTTAAGAGCCCCAAATAAGGGTCCTTGCCCCGTTTTTATTATCAGAAGGCTCACAAACATGGTGATGGACATGCACAAAGGGACAATGAATCTGTGAACATTACCTTGTGGATAGGAGGGAAAGGGAGTCTTGAAGATATTCATGGTTAGGGTTTTGGGTTAATACAAAACAAAATCCAGGTGCCAGGCTGTCAGGGAAGAGGTTGTTTACACTGGACATGAAGCAGTATCTCTATTTACCTTAGCTAGCCTAGGGGATGAGACAGATAGGGGGAGTAACCTCAGGGTTGACAAGGCACTTTTCTTTTGTTTACCATCTCTGCTCTGGGCTGCTTTGCCTGCAGTGCAGCAGTCCATAGTCCAATTTACCAATTTACCTAACCTGGCCCTATTCTCCTCCTGTGCAAGCAGCTTTCTGCTATAGTACTAAATTTGGAGTGCTTTCACCCTGAATATCTAATCTTGTTATTCCTATGTATTGGGCACCTTTGCACCATTTCTATTTCAGGCCTTTGCCTCTCTCTCTCTATTTTTGGGGGTTCTGCACGCCTCCCTGTTTTGGGGTGCCTTTGCACCTCCCTATTCCTAGCACCTTTGTGCCTCCCTATTCTCAAGGTGTCTTTGCACAGCTCTGTTCTTGGGGTGCCTATCTGATTTACCCAAACTCGGGTGTGAGCATATTATGACTGTGTATTTCTTTATGCCTTGTCAACCCTTTGGTGTAAGCCCTGGGGGATTCCTAAGCTTATCCTCCACAAACCCAACTTTATTTTTATATTGCAAAGTAATATATCTTTGTTACAACACATAAAACAGTATGAGGCATACAAATTTCCTCCTTTGACCCCAAGTAAGAAACATTTTGATTTTGAGATCTGAGCACCTGGGAATTTTTTCACTGGGGATCTTTTGTGAATTAGAAATGATTTCCAGGGGTTTTAGGTTATTCTCAATTGCTAACGTAGGGATTGAGGAAATCTCTTCATTCTATTAAGTATGATAGAGTTGGACCACAGTTTGCTAATTGAGAAATCCTTAACCAACAAAGGGATAATAATCAGCCACCCAGATCAACCCTCCAATATATCAGCATGGATACAAAGAAACGGGTATCACTCATTCCAACACAAAGCCTTTTAAGTAGTAACATCCTTTTGATTTTTTTGCCAGATGCACATCTTTCTCAAATATGTTTTAACAGAAAAATTTTAAAATATCAGATATGCTCAATCCGAAGTAAGTAGGGTACATCATAACCATTAGGGGAAAAAGTTTGCTAAAATGTTCTCAGAATAGATTGAAGAAAGAATTTCAAAGGGACATTGGAAATGTTTAGTTTAATCCTCTTACTTTAGGAGTAAGAGAAACTGAGAGAATTTACATATTTCCACATCAGATTTTAAGACCAGACCACCAGTTAGAGGCAGAATGTGGCAATGAACTGATTACTCATCTTGATGCAAGGCCTGTCCAGCCATCACCTATGGCATTCCAATTGTCTGGTTCCAGTTAAATATACTTACAGCTTGTTGAGAAGCCTCACTTTTCCCTTAATGTTTATCCCTCTTGGCTTTTATGGACAGTGATTGAAATAAAGGACAAGAAACAAGCTCACAGGTTTATCTGTAGCCAGTCACTCATTTTACAATGATTTCTTAAGCACCATAAATATACCAAATATGTTCTAGTTACCATGGATACAGAAGTGAACAAAGTGATTCTTTTAAGCAAAATGGATAAAAAAAAATATAGATGATTTTTATGGCCTCCTCTTCTGTGGACTCTGACTTTCTCATCTCATCCATACTTAAATATTTCCCTTCATTTTTTTTTTTTTTTTTTTTTTTTTTTTTTGCTCATCATAGGAATTTGTTGGTTTTAGGGTGACTTGGTATATACATTATTTATAAGTAGTCATGTAATATCCAACTGGGATTTTTTTTATTTTGGTTAAATATACAGTATCTGGGGCTAGAATTCTACCGTGTGGGTCCCAGCTCTGCCAGTTATCAGTTTTGTAACCTTGAGAAGTTTTTAAAATTCTGAATATCTGAGCTCTCTTATTGGTAAAATGGGCACAGTAGTTCTAATGTATCATATAAAGTTTTTTGAAGATTGACAATGTAGATGGTGTCAATAACTTGCTAGCACATTTTTATTACTGCTTCTTCTGTCAGTAGACCAGTAAAGCAGGGGACTCATCAAGTGTTAAAACTAGTAAAGCAGCAGCAGACTCAATAAAAATCGGAATATACTACACACCTATAGCACTACTGACTCCACTGAGAATTGATCATGGCATGCCTTCCTTCCAAGTCCCAACATGGCCTTTCAATTAGTGCAGTGCTCCAAGCGTCAGTGGGAGGTGATGCTTGAATTGAAACCAATTTGCCATCCTGAGTCTGTTTCTCTAGACAGAGCCCAAAGCCTCATGTGCTGACAGTCTTTCCTGGGAAAAAAGAAGTAAATTGGAAGGATTCAAAGTTTTTTGTAGCTAAGGTAATCCTGTTTTCCATTTTGTCCTGGAAAGCCTCTGTTTTCAGCCCAGTATAATTAGTATATTAAAACTATTAAACGTTACCCCTTTGGATAACAAATTTTATGGCATCTTTAGTTATAGCTTCTTATAAAAGGCATAATATACATTATTTTCACTATTTTGAACTTGGTGTTTCTAATAACTTTCCTTCAGAAATGGAAACAAACAACAAATCTGGTTCTTACAATGTACTCCTGCTTTATACTCTCACAGTATAGCTGCTTTTCAAAGGGTAAGTCTCATCTCTTGTACTTCTATTTTCCAATAAATGTTGAAATTGTTTTGCTTTGTCAAGTACCTAATTCTTATGTGTGGGTAACAATTTGTCACAATTTCAAGAATTACAGCCCTAAAACTTTTATTCTGTGTCCTTTGAGGGGCCAATCTTTTTTAAGTGACTAAAACAATTTACTATCCTCAAGAGACTTATTAATTTCTTATCTCCAGATGAGAGTCTTTAAAATGATGGCTCATTTACAGACTATTAGACAATCTTTTATGAACCAATGCATATGTTTTATGTTTATCCTTTAATATAAATTTTTTATACCTTAGATAAATTTAACTCAGGACATATTTATATATCCTAAATCAAGTCTATGTAATAAATGTTTATTTGGATTGGTGTGGTAGAATCCCTAGTCAGAGAATAAAGTTTTCGTAATAAACATTTTCATTCAACCATGGTTATTGAGTGTTAAACAACTTTCCTGACCTTTGTCTTCCTACACATGACTCATAGATTAATTTACAACAAATAATCAGATGGAAAGCATTAGTGGTTAGATGATTTTTAATTATTTTTGACTTAGCGTCTTTGAAGTTTTAAACATATTAACAAAAATCAGCGATCTAAATGTCATTCATCAAAGCAGTTATTACTCCTTAAGTAATCCCCTAATTGTTACACATGTACACACACATTTGCAAATAATTTTAGAGTTTTCTCAGGGGAAGAGGTGGTGTTACAGGTGTGGAGTATTTTCTGATTTTTGGGGAGTCTGCTCTTTTGCTAGTTTTTAACACTTGATTCACCCCCTGCTTTACTGGTTTATTGAGAGAATAAACGTTGTTGATTAGAATCAATCCAATTATTATTTTCAACTTTACTAGTTGAATTAGTATTATACTAATTCAAGCTGATTTAAATAAGAAATTCAGAAGATCAAGTCAAAACATGCCAATGGAAAACCCTAAGTTTCGGTGGATCCCTGATTAAGAAACTGAAGACCAAAGTGTGAAAAAAATCAACATATATATATATATACATATATATATATATATATGTATATATATATAAATCACATATATACATTATATATATCACATATATATTATATATATATATCACATATATATTATATATAATTTTTTAACATTCATATTTTAGGCAGCTATGATTATATGATTTTTAGATTGAGTAACGTTAGAAATTATTGGTTATTTGTTACTAACAGATTCGAATTCTATTTCCTAAGGGCATTTCTTTCACATATATGTTGGATATATATTTGGATCCAATATATATTGGATATATATTTAGGTATAGTTTTATAATGGGGTTTGGAGAGCATTAGAGTAGAAATGTTGGAAAAATATACTAGCCAATGGCATACCTTTTGGCCTTGTTATTTTTTGCTAAAATTATTAGTAAAATATTTTATAAAATGTGCTAAAAATAAATCATGCCTATGCATTATGAAAATCATCTTCTTGTCCTGAATTGAATTGACTATAAAGACATAAACTGTAAGTATTTAGGCTGTGTTGGAAAAAATCTGATCTGTGCTGTCTCTTAGAAATGGTTTTCATGTGTGTTAAAAGTGATTCTGTGGAGTATGTTTGTGCATTTCAACAAAATAGTGTTTTTATTTTTTTTTAAATTTTTTTAATGTTCATTTATCTTTGAGAGAGAGATAGAGTGTAAGTTGGGGAGGGGCCGAGAGAGAGGGAGACACAGAATCCAAAGCAGGCTCCAGGATCTGAGCTGTCAGCACAGAGCCCAACGAGGGCTCGAACTCATGAGCCAACTGTAAGATAATGACCTGAGCTGAAGTCAGACACTTAACTGACTGAGCCACCCAGGTGCACCAAAATAATATATATATATTTTAATGTTTATTTATTTTTGAGAGCAAGAGAGAGAGCATGAACAGGGGAGGAGCAGAGACAGAGGGAGGCACCGAACTCTAAGCAGGCTCCAGGCTCTGAGCTGTCAGCACAGAGCCCGACACGGGGCTCAAACATCACAAACCATGACATCATGACCTGAGCCAAAGTCTGATGCTTAACTGACTAAGCTACCCAGGTGCCCCCAAAATAGTACTTTTAAAGAACATATCCCATTGCCTGCAACACAGTGATTGCTTAAGGAATGTGGCAATTCTTTCTCTCTGTCTTTATGTCTCTGTCTCTCTCTTTCAGTTCTTCTTTCTCCTTCTCTTGCTGGCTCCGTCTCTCATTTTCTCATTCTTTGGTCTCTTGAGCGTGCATATGCCTCGGATTCTCTCTCTGACTTTGTTTCCCTTTCTTTTTCGAACTGAATTAGAAGATCTGGTTTCTAGTCTTGGTTTCATAAGCTTGTGATATTTTAGGTTGCAGCTCAAAATAAATTGGCTTTTGAAACTCTTGGGGACATTCAATCTCAGTAAAATTCCAAGAAGAGAAGGACATATTGCAAATTCTAATTCATTTGTAGGCCTCCCACTTCCCTATTCCCTGTTTGCCCACTCTTAAAAACCAGTTACATTATCTAATTCAGCTTTTACCTAATTCAATGAAAAACATTACCAGAAGTTTATTGTATACAAAGCAGTGATTTAATTTCTCTGAGGAATGATGGTTAATAATTTATCCTCTAAAAAGGAACAATATAGAAAGTCAATATAACAGTGCATATTTATGAATTTTTACGTAAATAGAGAGCTTAAAAAACTGTGTAAAACAGGCTGCAGAAAATACTTAATAAATCAACCATTTAAACATCTCAGAGACTGACAAATCAAGTAAGAAATAATAATAAAAGATATCTGAGACAAGAGCAACAGAATGAATAGAACCTTGAATTATTAATTGTAAAAGCACCTATACTCAATAAACTAGGACATTTATAAAACAGACTATGGATAGGCTACTAAAAAGCCTGCGTGATCCATGGTATCAATATTATACACAAAAAATTCTTCAGTTATGATGCAATGCAATTAAGATTTAATAACACAAAGCTATATTAAAAATTCAGTATGCTTAGAAATCAAATGATATATTCTTAAATAATTTGCATTAAATGAAAATTAGAACACTAGAGAAGATTACAAAACTAAAAGCTATTTCATAGAAAAAATTGATATAATTTTGAAAATTAGATGAAAAATTTCTACAAAACTACAAACTGCTGAACTTAAAACAGGAGAAAATAAAACATGAAGACAGGTAAACAATAAAGATAGTATTCAAAACTTCGTGACCATAAGTATCCAAGGTCTGTTTTTATAGGAATTCTGTTAATCTTTCCACACAAACTTGAGGAAAAGAGAAAAAGCAAACCTTCCAAAATTATTTAAGGAGACTATTGTAATCTTAATCCCAATAGGTAAAGAGGAAGAGAAAAGTATTGGCTCTTCTTATGATTATATGTGAAAAATTTGAAACAAGGCAAGAGCTAGGTAAAATAAAGATGTATTTTATAATACATAATGATCAAGTAATAATTACGTAAGTTACAACATGATTTAACATCAGAAATTCTATCATTATAATTCATATAACTCCATTTATGTGTTAATGATTTCTAGGAAGAAAACTCTTTGATATCTTTAGATGCAGAAAATTCTTCAGTAATGTTTTGGTAAAAACCCTTCATAAATTAGTGATACTTGGGGACTGATATTTATTAAATGTATTTGTTTTTATATTATATAAGGATATGTGTGTGTGTGTGTGTGTGTGTATAATTGTACATATGTGCAGGTATATTGCTATAAAAACATATTCCTAATAAATATATCTAAAAACATATAAAATATATTTTTTCCCATTAAGTACAATGATTGCTAAAAATCTACCACAAACATTATACCTACTGAAAACATTTAGATGCTGTTTTAAAATATAGATCAAGATTAGGACATTCGCTAGCACAACTACTGTATAATATAGTATTTGATATCTTGATCAATGCTCTGAGAATAAGTGTTAGGAATTGACAGAGAAAAGATAAAGTTGGGATTTGGGGCACATTAAGTGGTTATGTACCTAAAAACAACAATGACCGTAAATAACTATCAGCAAAGTATTTGGACTAATAAGGGTTAGTTTTCAACATGGTTGTCGGTAAAGTACAAACATAATAAAATCAACAGCATCCCTCTCCAAACCAGTTATAACCAACTATAAATAATACACTTTTCAGAAAATTCACAAAAACTAATGTGTTATTTAGGTCTTAACTAAAGCTACATGAGAAATCTATGGAAAAATTTTGAAGTTAATAACATAGAAAATGATCTGGGTAAGTGGAAAGATATGCCTGTCCTTTAATCAAGAACAATATATATTTTTAGAATACCTAAATTAATTTTATTATTAATTACTTTGACCAATATCATGCAAACCCTCAGTTGGATACTTCTGTGAACTGTGATAAATTTAAATATAAATGGAAGGATAAAGGTTAACAGGTAGTCAAATATAATCTTCAACCTTGCCACTTACAGTGTGGTTCTTGGACAGGCCTCATCATCATTATCATTACCATCTAAGAGTTTATGGAAAATATAGACTTTGGGGACTCACCTCAAACCCAGTAGGTCAGAATAGGTATTGTATCAAGGTCCCCAAGCGATTTGTATGCATGTGTTTCTGTGTGTGTGTGTGTATGTGTATTTTACTATAGTAGAGATTACTACAAATCAGTAATAAAAATATAAATATCTCAACATAGGATTGCAAAAATTTGGACCAGGAACTTACAGAAGAAGCCTAAAAAAATCACTAGTCTTATAAGGAGAGGCTCATGTTCATTGGTAAATACAAAAATGAAAGATTTTTTGCACACATCTACCTTTATTGTGAGCAGCTGGTGAGGGCGCTCCCAGCAGTAGTAAAACAATCAGTTTACCAAAGCAGGGGTTCCATGAAGCCACCTGATTGGAACCTTTGAGAGTTCAGATGTACATGCTGATCCAGAGCAGCAGGAAGGGGACTCCAAATCCCATGAGGAGCGAGGCCACCAAAGAGATGAGGAACTCTTTGTAGATATCCAGAGTGCACTTGGGGGAGGTATCCTTGCAAGTGAAGAACCAGAGGGTAAAGAATACGCTAGCAGCCAATAGCACTGTGGTCAGGTGGGGGAAGAGAGCCAGTTTCACTGGGCTGGTATATCTACTCATGGCCTCGAGCTCCATTTTGCCAGGAGCAAGGTAATCCATTGCTCCACCTCTGGAATAGAAAAAATGAAAATTACGTAAAGAGATATCATTCTAGATACATTATGGGCATGGATCATGCCACATGTTTGGCAGAACATAAACAACAGGAATCTTCACCTTCTGTGGTGGGAATGTAGATGGCTGCAGGAGTCCTGGAAGGCACTAAAGCAGTACTTAGTAAAATTAATGCTCTCTGAGCCAGCAATCCCAGTCCTGGACATGAACCTTAAAGTTTACAAAGGAATGCACACAGATTGATTCGTGCAATGTTGCTTGTGGTACCAGCAAGCTACAGACTTTCTGGGCATCCATAATTTCAGTACTAAGTCAACACACATGTTGAAAACAACATGCTTTGTAGGAAAGTAAAAGTAGCTCTAGAACACAGTGTACTGTTTCTGTAAGTTAAGAAGGTAAGAACACGTGTCTATTAGCCATCTGACTGCCTTCTTTGGAAAAATGTCTATTCATGTCTTCAGCCCATTTCTTAACTGGATTATTTGCTTTTGGTGGGGGGCGGTGTTGAGGTTGATAAGTTCTTGATAGATTTTGGATACTAATCCCTTATCCGATATGTAATTTGCAAATACCTCTTCCATCCATAGGCTGCCTTTTAGTTTTGTTGATTGTTTCCTTTGCTGTGCAGAAGCTTTTTATTCTGATGAAGTAGTTCAGTTTTGCTTTTGTTCCCTTGCTTCCAAAGATGCATCTGGTAAGAAGTTGCTGTGGCTGAGGTCAAAGAGGTTGCTGCCTGTTTTATCCTCTAGGATTTCAATGGTTTCCTGTCTCACATTTAGGGCTTTCCTCATTTTGAATTTATTTTTGTTTATGGTATAAGAAAGTGGTCCAGGTTCATTCTTCTGCATGTCACTGTCCAGTTTTCCCAACACCATTTGTTGCAAAGACTGTCTTTTTTTCCATTGGATAGTCTTTCCTGCTTTGTCAAAGATGAACTGACCAGATAGTTGTGGCTCCATTTGTGGGTTTTCTGTTCTGTTCCACTGATCTGTGTGTCTGTTTTTGTGCCAGTACCATACTGTCTTGATGGCTGTAGCTTTTCACTATAGCTTGAAATCTGGAATTGTGATGCCTCTAGCTTCACTTGCCCTTTTCAAGATTGCTTTGGCTATGTGGGATCTTTTGTGTTTCCATACAGATACTACCTCACACCTGTCAGAATGGTTAAAATTAACAATACAGAAAACAAGTAATGTTGGCAAGGATGTAGAGAAAGGGGAACCTTCTTACACTCTTGATGGGAATACAAACTGGTACAGCCACTCTAGAAAACAGGATGGAGTTTCCTCAGAAAGTTAAAAATATAACTACCTTATGACCTAGCAACTGCACTACTAGGTATTTATCCAAGGGATACATGCATGTTGGGTCACATGCAACCCAGTGTTTATCATAGCATTATCAACAATAGCCAAATTATGGGAAGAACCTAAATGTCCATTGACTGATGAATGGGTAAAGAAGATTCCATTAATATTACTCAAAAAGAATGAAATCCTGCTGTTTGCAAAGACATGGAAGGAGCTAGAGTATATTATGTTAAGTGAAGTAAGTCAGAGAGATACAAATACCGTATGATTTCCCTCATATGTGGAGTTTACAAAACAAAACAGATGAGCATAAGGGAAGGGAAAAACAAAAGAGGGAGGCAAACCATAAAAGATTCTTAACTACAGAGAACAAACTGAGGGTTGATAGAGGGAGGTGGGTGGGGGTGGACTAGATGAGCGACGGGCATTAAGGAGGACACTCGTTGGGATGAGCATTAGGTGTTATATGTAATTGGTGAATCACTAAATTCCGCTCCTGAAACCAGTATTACACTATATACTAAAATTTAAGTAAAAACTTGAAATATTAAAAAAGTAAAATTAAATTTAAAAAATAAGATAGGAACAAAAACTATTTAATGTATGAGGCCACACAGAAAAGAAATATATACATCAAATACCTTGGAATAGTTTATACTTTTAGGGAGGTATGGAATGGGAGTGGGGCATAGGTGAAATCTACCAAATAATTGAATTGAGGAAGGGACTAATGGTAATAATCTTCCATGAATTAAGGTGCATAATTCTAGAAGAGAGAGGGAGGCAGAAACAATATAAATTATAAGAATTTTAATGTAAATTATATTAATTATGCAAACTGTAATGCAATTATATAAAATGTAAAAGTCAGTGGTCTCCATATTCAAGAGTTTTGAGGTCTCACATCATCTGGTGCAATAATATAATGCTTAGGAAGTATATAATGCTTGGAAGTGATCTTTCTCTTGAGCATTTTAATACATCTTTTTTAAAAATTTTTATAATTTTTATTTTGGAAAGAAAGAGAACACGAGTGGGGGAGGGGCAGAGAGAGAGGGAGACAGAATCCAAAGGAGGCTCCAGCCTCTGTGCTGTCAGCCCCAGGGCCTGACAGGGCATTCGAACTCATGAACCATGAGATTATGATCTGAGCTGAAGTTGGACGCTTAACTGACTGAGCCACCCAGGCGCTCCTAGCATTTTAATACATTCTCAATGCATTAATATTTAGCACTCTAATCACAGGAAAACTTTTGAGAGCCATGGTTTTGCTAACATAACTACTATAAAAATTTAAATTTTGTTGAGTGCAGTGACACCACAGTTTGCAAACCGAAGGATGAAGGGTCAAGTTGGAGTAACAGATGTGTTTTGTCTGTCCTATATGGTATTCTAAATATTGTAAGTAATCACTAAGACTTAATAATCATTAACTTTCATGTAGGAGTCAAGATTTGTGGCTTTTCTTTAGCAAATTCCAGTGCTGGCAACGCTGGCCCTCTGTTTTTATGTGATGAAGCCTTGGTAGATGCCGGGGAGCAGCTTCGGTCTGAATTG
Organism: Panthera pardus; assembly: GCF_024362965.1. Lineage (NCBI taxonomy): Eukaryota > Metazoa > Chordata > Mammalia > Carnivora > Felidae > Panthera > Panthera pardus. The sequence goes on along the minus strand of NW_026526765.1, from coordinate 139,591,077 downwards.
GGACCATGTATTCTCCAGCATATCCTTGCCTGATGCACTATGTATGTGCATTTGTATCAGCCATCCAGCTCCTGCTGACAGTTGATTTGGTGAGGCCTTAAGCATGGAACATGCCCCAAGGCTCAGCAAAGAGGATTCTCTTTCATCATGTCCAGACTGTCTCAGACTTAACTGCCACATCTCTCACTTTTATTCTTCCACAAACCTTTAAGTTGATTACATGGGGGTCCTTCTGTCCTGCTTCTGCTTATACTCAGGTGGTTTTTAAATCCTACTGCCCACCAGTGAACTTCTGTCCTGTTGAATTTAATCTTGCCATTGCCCTTCTCAGACTGTGTTTGCTTTAGATACATTGAAATCTTTTCTTTCCCCTTTTTCGATCTCATATAAGTGCCAACAATACTATCTGTCAGACTGATGGGTAGAAAACACTAAAACCATATTTTTATAGTGTTGAGTGTGGCAACACTTGTCTCACTTAAATATAGGTCAATACGATGTCTTATGTAAGTTAACAAAAATATTCCCAGTCTTACCTCCTCTTAAATCTGTATTTATTCAGTTCTTATCCTGGGTGCTCTAGTTTTAAGAATGCTATCAATTTTATTAAGTATTATTAATGATGGTTATTAAAAGGATTTTTTTTCTAGATGTCTGTTTTTATGTGTACCATTGGACCATTTATTCAACAATTTGAAACACCTCCCGCGTGCTTAGCGTGACTTAGGGATGTATATGGAAATAATGCCTTTGCTGTGCTTACAGAGCATAGAGAAAAGAGTAGGAAACAATGTGCGAAAGCCTACACAGGCAGGGTAGTATGTGAAACATAGAGTGGTTGTTTCTTCCCGTAGAGACTGACTAAGGAATTGAAAGAGAAAGTTTTCATAGATTCAGGGAGGAAGTGACTAACCAAGATCTGTTTTCTGCCCCTCATTAACCCTGGGTCTGGCTCCCTTACTTGCTTTCTTTATTACTTAATTTTACTCCTTTTTTTTTCATTTGATTAAAATGACTTTGGAGTGCATAAAACATTGCAATAATGTAATGAATGGCATTACTTTTGTTAAAGCACTTGTAGAGAAAAAAAAAAAAACAAACAACTGCATATATAGCTGTTTTCACCACCTAACTTTAATAAAAGGGATAATTACGTTGGCCTTGGAAAATAACAAGATTTCTATGTAGTTTCCATCACATAAGGGATTTTTTTTTTAATTTTAATGTTTTATTTATTTTTGAGAAGGAGAGTGCAAGCAGGGGAGGGACAGAGAGAACAGGAAAGAAGATGTGAAGCCAGCTATGCACAGAGAGTGGCAAGCCCAATATGGGACTTAAACTCAGGAACTGCAAGATCATGACCTGAGCCATAGTCACACACTCAACCAACCGACTGAGCCACCAAGGCGTCCCAGGGGATTTCTTATTCTCTATTATTAACGCTCCCAATAAAAGTCTTCTCCAGTCCCTGTAAGTTACTTTGTTTAAGCATCTGCTGCATTGGTGCACAGAGTATGAGGCAATTTTAGCAGGACCCAGGGAGATTCTTTTTGTCTCTTCTTTTTTCAGCCATCAATGTATTTTAACATCCATTATAAAAAAAAAATATGTTGCGATTCAAACATACAGTTTTGTAGAAAGAATGGTGTCAGGTCAGACTGAAGTCCATGACTAAGTAAAAAATTGGAAAAGCGATAGTACGTGAACAGCCTCAGAAGAGGCATTTAATTTTTTTTTTTAATTTTTTTTTTAATGTTTATTTATTTTTGAGACAGAGAGACAGAGCATGAATGGGGGAGGGGCAGAGAGAGAGGGAGACACAGAATCGGAAGCAGGCTCCAGGTTCTGAGCCATCAGCCCAGAGCCTTACGTGGGGCTCGAACTCACGAACCGTGAGATCGTGACCTGAGCTGAAGTCGGACGCTCAACCGACTGAGCCACCCAGGCGCCCCTAATTTTTTTGTTTTTTTAACATTTATTTGAGAAGAGGTATTTAGAAATGGAAAAGCTCTGAGGGTAGATCTTAGTGACTAATGTTCAAAAAATTCTGGACTAGGTGCTTTTTATGATCATTTTGAACCTCAACGTTCAGTGCTTTTATGAAATATCTTTCCTTATGGGAAACCCTGAAACTTCTCAGAGACTGAAGTCTCCAGTGAGGTATGGCAAGACATCCACATGAAGTTATACAATGATGCTCAGAAGTTTGCCTCAGGTATAAATTAAGCCCCTTGGGATAATGAACGTGGCCCTTAGGACATGCATTTACTTCTGCAGGACAGGAGGTTTCAGTTGATGATGAGCAAAAGTAAACTAGAATGGCTGGAGGATAAGAAAGATTCCCTGTTAGGAGTGCCTGGCTGGCTCATTTGGAAGAACAGGTGACTCTTGATCTCTGGATCATGAGTTCGAGCCCCACATTGGGTGCAGAGATCACATACATACATACATACATACATACACAAACAAAGTTAAAGACAGATTCCCTGAAGTGACATTGAAGCTTCTGGGAAATCTCTCACCACACAGCTGAGTTTCTAATACAGGTTATACTAGAAGAAACACAAAATCATCTTTTTGTCCCTTTGGTAGACAGTGGTTTGCAAATCATTATCCTATGAGGAAACTTTCAAAGAATAAAGAACAAAAAGAAATAGGAAAAACGTAGGAGTGTATCAAGCAGTCATTTTTTATTTTTTAATATATGAAATTTATTGTCAAATTGGTTTCCATACAACACCCAGTGCTCATCCCAAAAGGTGCCCTCCTCAATACCCATCACCCACCCACCCCTCCCTCCCACCCCCCATCAACCCTCAGTTTGTTCTCAGTTTTTAACAGTCTCTTATGCTTTGGCTCTCTCCCACTCTAACCTCTTTTTTTTTTTTTTTTCCTTTCCCTCCCCCATGGGTTTCTGTTAAGTTTCTCAGGATCCACATAAGAGTGAAAACATATGGTATCTGTCTTTCTCTGTATGGCTTATTTCACTTAGCATCACACTCTCCAGTTCCATCCACGTTGCTACAAAGGGCCATATTTCATTCTTTCTCATTGCCACGTAGTATTCCATTGTGTATATAAACCACAATTTCTTTATCCATTCATCAGTTGATGGACATTTAGGCTCTTTCCATAATTTGGCTATTGTTGAGAGTGCTGCTATAAACACTGGGGTACAAGTGCCCCTATGCATCAGTACTCCTGTATCCCTTGGGTAAATTCCTAGCAGTGCTATTGCTGGGTCATAGGGTAGGTCTATTTTTAATTTTCTGAGGAACCTCCACACTGCTTTCCAGAGTGGCTGCACCAATTTGCATTCCCACCAACAGTGCAAGAGGATTCCCGTTTCTCCACATCCTCTCCAGCATCTATAGTCTCCTGATTTGTTCATTTTGGCCACTCTGACATATCGGACAAAGGGCTAGTATCCAAAATCTATAAAGAGCTCACCAAACTCCACACCCGAAAAACAAATAACCCAGTGAAGAAATGGGCAGAAAACATGAATAGACACTTCTCTAAAGAAGACATCCGGATGGCCAAGGCACATCAAGCAGTCATTTAATACAAAAGTTATGTGTGTGGATTTATGTGACATTTGTGAGTTTTTGAAGTGGTAGTTTTTTGTGATGTGTTTCTTTATTCAAAATCAGTGTTTACTCTTGTGCTTAGTTTTTTGAGGGATTTTCTAAAGATTAATATATTGTTCATATGATAAACACATCTGTGAGATAAATTCAGTAATTTCCCTAGGAGGAAGAGCACAGGATGGGCCTTTTTCCCTTTTAGTTGTTTTTTGTTTTTTGTTTTTTTTTTAATGTATGTTTATTTTGAGAGAGAACATGAGCAGGAGAGGAGCAGAGAGCGAGGGAGGGAGGGAGGGAGGGAGGAAGGGAGAGAGAGAGAGAGAGAGAGAGAGAGAGAGAGAGAGAAGAAAGGAGGGAGGGAGGAAGGGAGGGAGAGAGATAGACAGAGAGAGAGAGAATCCCAAGCAGGCTGCACACTGTCAGTGCAGAGCCTGATGTGTGCCTTGTTCTCATGAACTGTGAACTGTGAGATCATGGCCTAAGCTGAGATCAAGGGTCGGATGCTTAACTAACTGAGCCACTCAAGTGCCCCATTTTTTTTTAATAGTTCTTTTATCATTTATCTATACATGGTCTTAATAGAAAATTAAAATCTTTATTACTTATACCTAGCTTAAAAATGTTAAAATATAAAATTTACCATTTTAACTAGTTTTTAGTGTACAAATTGAAGGCATTGATTATATTCAGAGTATTGTACAACCATTATCATTGTCTATTCCTGGAAGTTTTTCATCACCCACACAGAAATTCTGTAACCATTCTGAATATTTGCGGGGCTGATAAAGCAATAACTCCCCACTGCCTCCTTAACCTTGCCCCTTATAACCTCTATTCTACTTTCTGTTTCTGTGAATTTTCCTCTTTTTTATATTTCATATAAGGGGAATCATACAATATTTGTCCTTTTGTGTCTGGCTTACTTCACTTCGTATGTTTTCAAGGTTCATCCATGTTATAGTGTGTATCAGATGTATCATTGTACTCCCTTTTGACACTGAATAATATTCCATTGTGCGGAGATAACATGTTTTGCTTATCCATTCATCCACTGAGGGATACTTGTTTTTTTCCTACTTTTAGCTACTGCGAATAAAGCCAAAACAAACTTTGAAATACAAATATCTCTTCCAGTCTGTTTTTTCAATTCTTTTGGGTATATGGCTGGAAGTGAAATTGCTGTCATATGCTAATTCTGTTTAGCTTTCCAAACTATTTTCTACAGTGGTTGCACCGTTTGATATTCCAACCAGCAGTGTATGAGGTCCCTCATTTTTTTTCATATCCTTGCCAACGCTTGCTGTTTTCAGTATTTTTATATATACCATCCTTATGGATATGAACTGGTATCTCATTGTGGTTTTGATTTGCTTTTCTCTTAAGACTGATAGGGTTGAGAATCTTTTCATGTATATTGGCAATTTATATGTCTTCTTTGGTCTATTCAAGTCTTTTGCCCCATTTTACATGGGACTTTGTTTTTGAGTTTTAGGGGTTCTTTACATATTTTGGGCATTCACCCCTTATCAGATGCATGATGTGCAATTTTTTTCCCATTCTGTAGGTTATCTTTTTACTTTCTTGGTAGTGTCATTTAATGCACAAAAGGCTTGTTTTGTTTTACTTTGTTTTGATGAGAGCAACTTTATCTGTTTTGTCTTCTGTTGCTCATGCTTTAGTGTCGTATATAAGAATCCATTGTCGGGGCGCCTGGGTGGCTCAGTCGGTTCAGCGTCCGACTTCGGCTCAGGTCACGATCTTGCGGTCCGCGAGTTCGAGCCCCGCGTCGGGCTCTGGGCTGATCGCTCGGAGCCTGGAGCCTGCTTCCGATTCTGTGTCTCCCTCTCTCTCTGCCCCTCCCCCGTTCATGTCTGTCTCTCTCTGTCTCAAAAGTAAATAAACGTTAAAAAAAAAAAAAAATTAAAAAAAAAAAAAAAAGAATCCATTGTCAAATCCAAAGTAATAAAGATGAATCCTTATGATTTATTCTAACACTTTTATTGTTCATCTCTCTATTTAGGTCACTGATTCATTCTGGGTTAATTTTTGTACATGGCATAAGGTAAGGATGTAGTTTTATTCTGTTGAATGTGGAAATTCAGTTGAGGACACTCTTTTTTCCCTGTTGAATATCTTGGTACTCTTGTCAAAAATCAACTGATCATAGATGTATGGGTTTATTTTTATTATGGACTCTCAATTCTATTTCATTGGTCTATATGTCTATACTATGTGGGTCTTAAACTTACTTTTGTATTTTTTCTTACAGTGGCCTCTTCCCTAAATTAGTTAAGGGCACACCCCCTCACAACCTGGGATCTCTCAGTTTTATCATTTGAGAACCTCTGAGGATTATCATTTTCTTATTTCTGTTTTGTGGTTCAGTTTATGTCTCTTTTAAAGATATGAACAATGCCATCTATTTCTTATTCTTTGTGCATATGCATATATGTAAACATATGTGTATGTATAAACGTGTATTTTTTATTTTTTTATTTATATGTATTTTATTTTACATAACAATATGTGTTTTTATATTTATACAAGTATTTATACAAACCAGTGACAATTCATAGTACATCATCTTACCCTTGTCAATCTCTTAAATGGCTCTGTCTATATATAAAGGGCAGATTTCAAGGAGTATGTCTGGATCTGGATTTCTGTACCTTAAGTGTGCTTATTATTAAAAAAAATTAGGGGTGCCTGGGTGGCTCAGTCGGTTAAGCGGCCGACTTCGGCTCAGGTCATGATCTCGCAGTCCTTGAGTTCGAGTCCCGCGTCGGGCTCTGTGCTGACAGCTCAGAGCCTGGAGCCTGTTTCGGAATTTGTGTCTCCCTCTCTCTGACCCTCCCCCGTTCATGCTCTGTCTCTCTCTGTCTCAAAAATAAATAAACGTTAAAAAAAAAAATTAAAATTATTTGTTATTACATAGCTTATTAGTTCAGACTCTTCCATTAAGTTGAGATAGTCCAATTCTAATGATTGGTTAGTTTTCATTGTACTCTATTTGTTTTGTATGATTTCCTCTATTTTTTTTTTTTTTTTATATAGATAATCTTCAGGTGACTAACAACGGGAACAACACAAGTTAGCTCTGTTAAATTAATTGTAGGATATAAGTAAAGAATTAAAAAGCTTTCATTAACCTTTATGTATGGGTGGAAGACACTTTCTGGCTGTTGCCATCTTGAGTCATGCAATCTTTGCTTATTGCATATGAAGGAATTAAAAACATAGCCTTCTCAATATCTGTAATTAGGAGTATTGCCTGTGCCTTGAATACTACTTTCCTGTTAATAATATGCCTTTTAAATGGTTTGCATAGGGGCGCCTGGGTGGCGCAGTCGGTTAAGCGTCCGACTTCAGCCAGGTCACGATCTCGCGGTCCGGTCCGTGAGTTCGAGCCCCGCGTCAGGCTCTGGGCTGATGGCTCGGAGCCTGGAGCCTGTTTCCGATTCTGTGTCTCCCTCTCTCTCTGCCCCTCCCCCGTTCATGCTCTGTCTCTCTCTGTCCCAAAAATAAATAAAAAACGTTAAATGGTTTGCATATCAGAGGCCAGTAGTGAAGGGCTGCAGTTGCTCAAGAGATTAGAATACAGAATAGTATTTCCTGTCACTGTGTCTTTCTCTAAGATCTTCTTGTGTGTTATGGAAAAAAAAAAGTTTTGTAATCAGATAAATTTGAGAAAAAGTTATATATATAACAGTGTTGTTTCTTCTTAATCATGATTTTCTCAGAATCTTTCATGTAAGATGTCCATGGTAACTATGTAAGACAGTGTAGAATGCAGCCTTTCCTAACTCAGATCTCAGAAACTGAACTGTGTAAGACAGCTATATAATACCATTTTGGATAACGCTGATCAAGAAAAATATATCTAGACCATTCTAGAAGATTGAGGAACAGGTTATACTGAGTAGAAGAGGTGAATAAAAAATGACAACCCAGAAAGAATGACTTCAGGGTTTTTATAATAGAGGAGCACCCAAAAATTATATAAATAGATAGGGTCCAAAAGCCAAGATAAAATAGAAAAAACATATGGGAATGCACCAAAATGGTTGATTGTCATAGATTTGGGGCTGGCATATACCTTTTTAGAAATGGAGATAAATCTGGTTCTTGGCCATGTTACACTTACAACCTATGTAATTAAAAGGACAGCAATGTTGGGGCCTGGGTAGCTTAGTTGATTGAATGTCCAGCTTTTGATTTTGGCTCAGGTTATGATCCTAAGGTCATGGGATCAAGCCTCATGTCGGGTACCCTGCTGAGCATGGATCCTGCTTAAGATTCTCCCTGCCCCTCTCCCCACTCTCTCAGATAAATAAAATTAAATATATATATATATATATATATATATAAAGAAAGGACAGAAATGAAACTTAGTTGTAATGATTTTCACATTCCACAAGTTTCGTTTGTCCTCAGGAATATTTATTCAATGCTCATGTGTTTAGTTGGTGGACTCTGTGCGCAACCCCAGTATTCAAATGTATTATGCATGAAAGGTTCAAATGAAAGGAAAGGTCACAGAGGGATCTGAGTAAACAGATTGTCTAAGGGTTTTTTGACAGTAAACTCAGAAACACACAGAGAAAAGCATAACCTCTGTGATTTTAAAACTAGGAATGCCTTTAAGACGGGCAAGCCTTTTGTTCCTGATGTCTGCATTTGTGTTGCATAAATATAATATAAAATTTGATCTTACAGCTGCAAACAGTTTTTGTTTGAGAGTTTACTAATTTTAACTTAAAGACTTCAAAATAACCAGTGAATTGCTCAGAATTTCAAGCAGGCTCCATGCTTCTCAGGGGGCTAAACAGTATCTTTAATTTTTTTCAGTGTTGTGTCCCCTCTGAATGTCATTCAAAATGACAGATTTCAGGTAGTCTATGAAAGTAGCTTGTAATCTTTTTAGAATGTAAAATAATATTAGTGGTAAATCTTTACCAACTATACTGATGATATGATAAATATAGATTAAAAGAAAACATTTCTTTTATAAAATAAGTCACTTCTTGTTGAGAAGTGAATTTCAGATCACTGTGCAAATCCATTGACAGTGTTCATTGTCTTTTCTTATTCTTTTATATAATTCAGAATCAAAATAGGATCCTCATCTTATAGTCAACTACTTTATATATTTGGAATTTTCCATATTAATAGAGCAGGAAGGAAAAATAACTTGTAATAATATACAACATTTCTCTTAATATCCTGAATAGGATAGCTCAAAGTACCAGATATTTAAAGAATTTTTAATCAGATGTTTTTTTGTTTTTTTTGTTCTTTTACCTTTGTTCAATTTTGGCATAATGACACAATTTTGGAGTCTAATAGTGATTTAGGTTTAAGTCTTCCTCTTAATCAACTTGGGGAATAGTCAAACCCCTGAAGATTCATTGCCTTTTTTCTTTTCTTTTCTTTTCTTTTCTTTTCTTTTCTTTTCTTTTCTCTTCTCTTCTTTTTTCTTTTCTTCTCTTTTCTCTTTTCTTTTCTTTTCTTTTCTTTTCTTTTCTTTTCTTTTCTTTTCTTTTCTTTTCTTTTCCTTTCAAAACCTTGGTGGCATAACTTTCCCCAGATCTGTCAGATCCTCACTGCCACCCTTTGCTTTTCTCCATTGACCATACTGTTAGGAATGGATCTGTAACTCAAAATTTAAGCTACACTGGAAATAAATTTTAGCCACCCATAATGTTATAGAGCATCAAGCCAACAGAGTAGATTGATTTTGGAGAAATTTAAGGCATCAGCCAGGACAGTTTAGGTGTATCTTTGGTAAATTATCTCTGCAATATTAGTTATAAATATTTATTTATAGAATTTCCAATAATCTTGTAAGCCTGGATACTGCATATGCCTAAGGGTAAGAAACATTTTAGTTCTGTGATAGCCATCCCTATGGCTCTAAAGACTCAGTGTCCACTTCTAAATAGTCATTAGAGGGGCGCCTGGGTGGCTTAGTCGGTTGGGCGTCTGACTTCGGCTCAGGTCATGATCTCGCGGTCCGTGAGTTCGAGCCCCGCGTCCGGCTCTGTGCTGACAGTTCAGAGGCTGGAGCCTGTTTCAGATTCTGTGTCTCCCTCTCTCTCTGACCTTCCCCCATTCATGTTCTGTCTCTCTCTGTCTCAAAAATGAATAAACGTTAAAAAAAAAATTAAAAAAAATAAATAAAAAATAAATAAATAGTCATTAGAATTTCTGAGCTTTAGAAACTCCCATTCCAGCCTTCTGAGTCTTTTTCTTTTCAGCCTCTTTAGCCTCAAGTCCCTACAGCCCTTCCATAGTGGCAGGCTGAATTCTGAATTACGGGTTTATTTATTTACCAGTGGGAACTTTTTTAAGCTATGAAAATATATTGTATTTGTTTGGCATATATTTAAAACATATGTATCCTATTTATTGATTCTGGAGAAAGCATTTATAAGTAAAAAGGAAACATTTTTTTTCTGTAGATATGTGAGAAACAAATTAGCCTTTTGGCCACAGTGGTTGGAGTCGTGCTTTCTTAGGGCTCAGGATTCCTTGACTGGAGCACAGCAGACAAAGCTTCATCGTGGGAAGGAACTGATCTGGAATATAAGAAATTTGGAAGGAAAGTTGGTTCCTTACACAAATCTCAACCTGTCCTTCAGAAACAACCTCTGACGATTTTACCAAATTTTTCCTTTCCTCTCCTGACAGCTCCACCCGCTTTTCTGCCCTGAGACCTGTTACCTTAAAGTTTCAAGCATGAAGCATAGAAAATAAAGAAGAGACGGGTGGGAAGTGGCCCCTTTGAAGAAAGGATAAATGATGAAGGAAGGAAATAGCCGCATGGTCTTTTTCCTGAATTAATTTTAATCTTCCTTTTTTTTTTTCTTTCCTGGGCTTCTATTCAAATAAGTGTCCATTCTTGATCACTAGCAGATTGATGCTCTTACCATTCATCATCAGGAATAAGATGAGACTTCCTGCCTTGTGTTGTTGTGTTGTTTGGTGTTTGTTTTTACCTGAGGCCTAGATTTATTCTCACTCGTCTCCTCTTCATAAACACTGCTTAGAAAGCAAAAGTAACTACCATTTTGATATAACTGGAATTTAATCTTCTGAGTTCTTCCAAGGCAGTCCCTGGCTCATTATAGCCTGTTTCATACAGACTCTGGGATGGCAGCATGAACAAGTTAGAAGAGGTAGGTAGGTTTCTAAAAGCTAAGTGATCCAATTATAATTGGTTTGTCCCAGAAAGCTCAAAGCCTTGGGAACAGAGACAGTCCACCGTTGTGGGACTTGCCTCATTTTGGGGTATCAACTGCCAGGAGCGAAACTGACAAAAAAATAAAAAGTTTTAGAAACAGCATTTCAAGTCAATCAGGGGGGAAAAATAGCAAATAAACAAATGATAATGTAATGATGCAATCAGCAGTGGCTTCTGGACTTAGGCCATTAAATAAAACACATTTTGGATCTCAGGCCAATCAGGCATATGTGGAAAGAGGGAAGGTTTTGTTTTTTGGGTTTTTTGTTGTTTTTTTTTTTTTTTTTTTTTTTTTTTTGTCTCCTCCATTCTCTGTTTTTCCTGAGAGTATAGGTTAACAGGGCCAAACCCAGGTTATATTTGTCAGCTGAATGAACATAACTGGGTTTTCATTAGGGAGATGGGGATGAAAAATTCTAATAGATTTGAAGGGAGGAACAGTATGAAAGCATGAAGAAAGTTTTTGAATAGGATCATACAAATTCTGCCTCTAATAATGTTTAATGTCTATTTCTTAAGTCAGTTGAGGATCTGCAAGATGTTATTTTCCACTTACTTTAGCAAATGGCATTCTAAGATTTGAGTAAGTCAGATGTGTATTCCCACATGGAAACTAACTGAACTGAAAGCAACACTAACCTCCCAATCAAATGAGATACCCAATAACAGAATCAGAATAGCAGTGGGGAGTCATTCCCTTTAGGCAAAGCTCAGTATATTCAGAAATCGCTGAATTGCTGAAGAGCAGGAAATCATAAGTTACCATTAAACAAAAGAAGATAAACACTGAAATGTAGTTGAGATTATAAGGTAAACAGAAGAGAAAGCCAAAGATAGGGTACAACCCTCCCCTTTGCCTTTCTGGAGTCCATTTCTCTTGATATCTTGGCTCAAGGAATTTAGGGAAATTAAAAGTTGCTTCTTTAGGGTAAAGTAAACCAAACTTGAGAATCCCATTCCAGGTTAATTGCTATATTTTTGTTACTTGATAGAAAATAAAACATCTGTCCCAAACTTCTTTTCTTTTATTTACTTGTACAGTGAGTACAATGAATGTATCCTTGAGTTCGATATATTAATGATGTTTACCAGTTGTGTGACTTGAAGCAAGTGATTTTTTTTTTGTGAGCTCTTTTCCTCACCTACAAAATGAGAATTATAATGCATTCTTAAATTTGTTGAAAAGGTTGTCAGAAGATTTTAAGATAGTATATAAAAAAAATTTGGACATAGCTTCTCAGTAAATTTCATCTCTGAGAACGTTTATTTAACTATATAAGGCTATAAACCTCCCAATACTAAGAAAATACAAAGAAAAAGAAGAATTCTCCAAAAAAACCCACAAAAAAATAAAAAACAGATCAGTGCACTAATATGATAATAAAATGATTGCTGTTAATTAATGATACATTTTAGAAAGAGCTGTTTGGAAGACCCAGTGAATATCTGAAACAGGATATAATTTTTATAACTTCTAGTGAGTTCATAATCATTTGCAAATGATTTTGAAGAGTTTTGTATGCACTTTTTAAGGGAATTGGCAAGTAGACGCACATGAATGTTATAGGATGAGAATCTTTGTCCATTGGGTTTGGTAGTTTCCATCTTGTCTTAGAAGGAATTAAAAGGGAACAGAATATACCAGTCCAAAATAAGCTTCCTTCTGGTTAGAAGTTAACCCATTTGTAAAAGAAACTTACATATGTAAAAAGTTTTACCTATGTAAAATCTACATGTGTAAGGGTGTCTCCCTCTCTATACCTGGAAGAGGAGGACTAAATCTCCAGAAATTCTTATCCGTGGAGGAGACTTGGTCTTAACACTGTATAAGAACAGTATCTGTTCCTGCAACTGGCCTTCTCTACCCATCCAATGTATTTCTTTTGTCTTTAGCTGGAGATGATATTTAAGGTGGTGGCTTTGATCATTTGGGGGAGTTACTCAGTGTTCCTGAGTATCTTTCATTTATACAGGAGGTATACATGTTATTAAACTTGTGTTTGTTTTTCTCCTATTAATCTTTTTTTTTTTTTTTTTTTTTACATGATAGTCTCAGCCAAGAATCTAGAATGGTAGAAGACATTTTTTTTCCTCTTCTATAGAATCCTTAGAAATCCCATGATTTGATAACATATTTGTGACTTTCTGGATCAAGAACCATCAGTGAGTGAAAGGTTACAGTTATAAAAATATTTTTAGGGCAGTGAAAATACATCATTATGCATGTATTATACATGAGGCATATATGTTAAACATTTTCCCAAACCCATAGAGTGTTTAGCAGCAACAGTGAACACAAGTAAATTACAGACTTTGAGTGATTATGATATGTCAATGTAGGTTTATCCGTGGTGAAAAAATGCCCCGTTCTAGTAAATGTTGATAATGAGGAAGAATGTGCATGTGTGGGCATAGAGGAGATATGGGAAATCTCTGTATCTTTTTCTCAATTTTGCTGTTAACCTAAAACTATTCTTTAAAAAAGAAAAGCCTTTAAACAACCTTACATTGAATAACAACAAAACAATATTTTAATGTAATTCTGATTGTTGTGATGATGTGATGACTTTATCTATGCTACTAGACCACTAAATACAGTAAAAATAATAATAGTTTTTAAAAATCCCTAGCAGACTTGTGATACTAATTCATACACAGGTATGGCTGTAGTTCAGAAATACAAATACAAGAATCCCTGTAGTAAATTTCCTTTATTAAGCTACTTCTGATTAAAGCTATTAATATACTACTGAGAAAGCAAATGTCCATGGAAATATTTTGAAATTGTTGACTAGCAGAAGTTTCTCATTGTTCACCAGGTGGGAGAACAATGTATATGAGGAACTCCTTTCTGTCTCAGGAGCTCTCTGATTTATACTATACTCAGACAAGTATATATTGATTTGCAAAATGTAGGGTTGTTCTAGAGATAAACATCTGTGTAGTCAATTGGTAGTTAATTTGGGTTAGCATTCTTAGAAAATAAAATGGCTTTTGGAAACATGTCCGCTCTTTCTTTGCAAATCTGTTTTCATTCTACCTGTTGATTCATATTACACACATTATGTATAAGTCCCTGTTGACCTTAAAAACAAAACAGCTGGTTATTTTGCCAGCACAGTGCTTTATTCAGGAAGAGCAGAGGAATTGCAATTCAAAACAGCAAGCTCTGGCAAACCATAGACAAGCCTGGAGAAGGAAGTTGAGAAGAGCTGCTTGGAAGGAAGGTCAGGAAGGAAGTGAGCATTCAGTGTGGTGATGGCCTCTCATTTGTTGAGTTAAGGTATTCATTGGCTGAGCATGTTGCTGAGCAAGGAGAAGTTCTTCCTTTCTCCTGCAGGAGCAGTAAAGTAAGCTTCTTCCTGTTGGGAATGCAAGGTGTGTCTTTCTGTTGGGGTCTTCAGTTGACAAGGAGGGGTGGTACATTAGACCTCCGTCTTCTGGCCTCCATTTTAGATGAGGTTTCCTTTAGTTAGTTCCTTTAGGTGACTTTAATGCTTGCTAAACTCCATTTTAGATGAGGTTTCCTTTAGTCCATTTCACATATCAGCTTGTAATTCTCTCTTTCCATGAGGGATGTTAGGAGAGAGGAGAAGCTTAAAACACCTACTTTAAATACTGGAAGCAGAGACATTTGACAGATGAAGTAAGAATGTGTGCATCTAACACCAGTAGTAGCATCCTTAGCAGCTAGGGACTTAGAAAGGCATATTCCTGGGTTCCACCCCAGACCTACTGGATCAGGAATTCTGAAGATGGGGCTTGAGGAACTGTTTTAACAAACCCTGTAGGTGACTTTAATGCTTGCTAAACTTTGTGAGTGACTGTTCTAAAGAACAGGGATTCCATTGCAATAAGTATTGGGAAAATATGATTATTACATAATGAATATTTGAAGCATTGTAAAACAAAAGAGGGTGTTGACTGAATTAGAGGAAATGAATAATTAATATGAAGTTCAGATCTTATGTGCCTCATAGAGACTGAGAACCAATTAAAATCCCAAATTTTTTCTGTTCTATATCCACTGACAGAGTGCTTGTGGAATGTGTATGATTATTATATAATCCCAGCACATATACATACACACACACACACATGCATAATTCACATGGAAGAATGGAAACAAATCAGATAGAAGTCACTTTTGACTGTGTTGCTCTGAATTAGCTGTGAAATTGTCTTGATTATTTAAAAAAAAGTTTTATTGTTTGTTTATTTTTGAGACAATGCGAGAGAATGCAAGCAGTGGAGGGGCAGACAGAGGGAGACGCAGAATCTGAAGTGGGCTCCAGGCTCTGAGCTGTCAGCCCAGAGCCCGTTGCAGGGCTCGAACTCACCAACCATGAGATCATGACCTGAGCCGATGTCGGACGCTTAACTGACCGAGCCACTCAGGTGCCCCTTGATTAATTTTTCAAAGTCTCATATCAAATCTTGTTTCACAAGCATCTTTCAAAATGAAATATGTTAATGAACATAAGAAACAATTGCTAAAGAAGTGACCATTATAATACTGCCAGTTTTCATTTATATCTATTTCTTTATACAAAGAGATACTTTAGTTAGCCCTAGAAATATTTTAGTTACTTAGGAAAAAATAGGACAACAAGTTGTTTGTTAAAAAACTCCCTTGAAAATATAACATGCAATTAATTTTACTGCCCAGGTACACAATTTTCACTTAATGGGAAGTTAAGTTGTGTAAGGAGGTCATATCTTACATAATTTAATTTTGAATAAGTAAATGTATTTGCTGATACTTTGTTTCTACATGAATTTCTTAGATAAAACAAGATTCATGTTCTATGTAATTTATTACATGTATGCCATCTTTTTTTAAAGGAAACAAGGAACAAGGAGTGAATAAAATTGAAATTAAGTTGTTTTGTTAAACTGTTTTATTTGAATAATTTTAAATTTCAGGACAAATTCCAAAGACAGCACAGAAATTTCCGATATACAATTTACCCAACTTCCCTTACGAGTAGCACCTTGAATAATTACGGTACATTTATCAAAACCAAGAAAGTAACATGGGTACAATGCTTCCAACTAAACTACAGACTTTCTTTAGATTTTGCCAGTTTTTCTGCCACTTTTTTTAAGATTCAGTTCAGGATCTCACATTGCATTTAGTTGTTATGTGTGGTTAGTCTTCAGATCTGTGAAAGTGTTTCAGTGTTTTTCTTTTCCATGGAATAGACAGTGTTTTTTTAGAAGTAACAGATATTTTTAAGAGCCCCGCAAGTTTTTGTGATGTTTTCTCATCTGGATACAATAAAGGTGAGTTCATACTGACATCTCTTACCCTTAATTCACCTCGGAAGTCATTCCACCCTCCCCCACCTCCCCTTTGCTTATTTGTAAGCGTCTTTATCTGACAGTGAGAAACTAATTCTAAGTATCAGAAATGCTAGCCCTTCCCCCTCTGAGAAATAACTTCACCATCTACGCTGCAGAGCTAGTGTGGTTCTCTAGTCTAATAGCATCCAGTCAAAGCACTGTTTGCCAGACTTACTGAGTCAGGCCCTTCTTGCCTACCCTTTTTTTTTTTTAAATTTTTTAACGTTTATTTATTTTTGAGACAGAGAGAGAGCATGAACGGTGGAGGGGAAGAGAGAGAGGGAGACACAGAATCGGAAGCAGGCTCCAGGCTCTGAGCCATCAGCCCAGAGCCCGACGCGGGGCTCGAACTCGTGGACTGCGAGATCGTGACCTGAGCTGAAGTCGGCCGCTTAACCGACTGAGCCACCCAGGTGCCCCTTGCCTACCCTTTTTGATGTCATGTTATATAATTGTAGCTAGGTTAGTTTTTTTTATGGAGTAAGATGATGATTCAAATGTATTATTTCCAGCTTCCTTTGCCTTACTATATGTAATGCCAGCCCTCATTGATACTACTTCTAAATATGAATAGAGCTCTTTGCAGGCTCTTGATTTTGTCCTTTGGTATATTCATCGTATTGCTAAACCCTTTAGTGTAAATAACACTTTATAAAAAGTGTCACGTCTGCTAGGGTATGCCTTCCTTTATTCTTAATATTTAACTTTATGAATTTTAAGAACACTTTTCAAATATTATGAGAAAGCCAATTAGATTTTGATAGGATATATTTTATGAATATTGTCATCTTTATTGTTCAGTTTTCCCATCCATTAAGATAGTATATCCCTACATTTTAAGTATCCCTTCATGTCCTTCTGTAATATTCTATACATTTTTAAATCATTCTTCTTATAACTTTCCTTAGTTTATTTCCAATTACTCTATACTTTTTATTTCTATTATAATAACTTTAAAAACTTCTATTCCTAAATGTTTCTTACCAGTTTTTAGGAAAAAGATGATTTTTTTGTGTGTAATAAACTTTTATACTCTTACACAGCTGATGTCACCTACTAATTTTGATGATTTGTAGATTCTTCTGGATTTTTTTATTAATAGTTACACATTTAGTGGACAATGACACTTCTGTTTCTCCTATTCTAATCGTAAAATCAGTCTCTGTCTCTCTCTCAATCTCTCTCTTTGTCACGTTGCATTACCTGAATTTTGTAGTACAGTGGTGAAGAGAATGATAATAGCAGACATCCACGTGTTGCTTCTAACTTTTAAGAGATATCTTGCAACATATCACCATTGTGTGTGATGTTATCTTTTTTTTTGACATAGATCCTTTATCAGTTAAAGAACTTAAATTTATTCCTTATTCACTAAGATTTTATTTTAAATCATGATTCATTAAACTTTCACCCAGTTTTCAATGCATTTATTAGTATTATCATTTGGCTTTTGATTTTTTTTATGGCTCAGTTTGGTGAACTACTTAAAGGGACTGCCCAAGGTTAAAGGATCAGTTATATTCTTGTGATTAAATTATACTTGGTAATGATTTACTCTGACGATTTTTATGTATTTCTATAATATCTTACTTAGGATTCTTGCATAAAAATTCATAGGTAGAATCGACCCACAATGTTTTTTGGTTTTGTTTGTTTTGGTTTTTCTGTACACGTCTGATTCTGGAATCAAGATAATACAGTTTTCATAAAGTTAGTTATATTACTATTTCAAAGACCAATATGCAACATTTCTGGTTTCTTCTTGAGGGACTCAGAAATAGAAAAGTCAGGCATGAAATTCAAGTAGGGAAAACTCCACCTGAGAGTGATATGTTCCTGGCCCCAGTTCTTGGCACAGGGTACCAGAATTTAGATGCTTCTTCTGGAAAAACAGAGCATCATTGTAAGGAAAACAAATAAATATGATTGTTTTTATACACCCATGTTTGTAAACTTAAAGATCTGTACCTGATACACAAACAGTTGATGGAATGTGTGTGTGTGTGTGTGTGTGTGTGTGTGTGTGTGTGTGTGTGTGTGTATGTGTGTGACAGAAAAAGATTGAGACAGAGAGAGAAAGAAGGTATGAAATCAGTATGAGACATAATAGACATACAGGGAGGATAGATCAGGAGAGAAGCAAAACAGAATTTATTAAACAAAATGATCTAGGAATCAAGTTTAAGTGAATTTGGGGTAGTACGATAAGAGAAAACCTATCGGGATACCTGACAGGGAGAGCCACTGCATGATTACCTTTCAAAGTTATTCCTCCACCTCTGAATAGAACTCTCTCATAAAATTAACATACTTCTCATTTTCATTCAAATATGTTACTTTTAAAATTTACTTGTCACTCTTTCAGCAATTTTGGCAAAAATGTGTTATTAGCCATTTGGATTTGCCATAGGACTTTGTAACTATCTGCTCCTACTGATTTGCTGAATAATAATGATCCAAGATCATTTATCTTCCTTAAATATCCACAAATTTAGCTGAGGAAAATCAAAGAAAGTTACTGCTTTGAGATCTAAAATGTACATTATTAGGGTGCCTAGGTGGCTCAGTCGGTTGAGTGTCCAACTTGGCTCAGGTCATACTCTCACAATTTGTGGGTTTGAGCCCCGTGTCAGAGTTGACAGTTCAGAGTCTTGAGCCTCCTTCGGTTTCTGTCTCCCTCTCTCTCTCTGCTGCTCCCACGCTCATGTTCTATCTCTCTCTGTCTCTCAAAAATAAACAAACATCAAAAAAATTAAAAAAAGAATCATCTTCCCTTTGGGAGTCCCTTTGTGTCCATATGCTATTGTGTGATTACATATATAAGGACATAAGGTCATCATGAGAAAACACAGGAAGAGAATTATTATTATATTAATCAAACAAAGTCTTATTAAAAAAAATTTTAGAAAATGAAATGTATGGGGCGCCTGGGTGGCTCAAGTTAGGCGTCCGACCGGCTCAGGTCATGATCTCCTGGTCCGTGGGTTTGAGCCCCATGTCGGGCTCTGTGCTGACAGCTCAGAGCCTGGAGCCTGTTTCAGATTCTGTGTCTCCCTCTTTCTCTGACCCTCCCCTGTTCATGCTCTCTCTCTGTCTCAAAAATAAATAAATGTTAAAATAAAAAAAGAAAATGAAATGTAGGGTGTTATATAGAAAAATGGTTTGATAAACTTTTCTTGCTCTACTGTGAAGAAAAAAGTGAGGGAGAAGTTAAAAGAGGTAGGCAAAGATTTTAATACATCCTGCCTTGGATTTGAGTAGTTAAAAGTAAAGTAAATATTTACTTCAAACACTTCTTTGGTTTTTAACATACTTCACCTATAATTAAAGCACAAGTTTCCTTGTAAGCTGGCTTACTGCCATTTCTTTTTTCTTTTTTTTTAAATTTGTTTAATGTTTATTTTTGAGGTGGGGGGAGAGAACCACTGCGGGGAGGGGCAAAAAGAGAGGGAGACACAGAATCTGAAGCAGTCTCCAGGCTCTGACCTGTCAGTACAGAGCCTGATGCATGGCTTGAACCCATAAGCCTTGAGATCTTAGCCTGAGCCTAAGTTGGACACTTAACCAACTGAGCTACCAAGACATCCTGTTTCTATATCATAAATAATGTAAAGTCTTGGAACTATAATTTGGTTATGTTGAAGTGATGGAAACAAAATAGACATAAATTAAATATTTTAAATAAGTGTTGAATGTTAAATAGAATCTTTCGCATGAAGTAAGGAAGAGAAAAAAATGGAGCCAAGAACATTAACTCATCCTTTTATAGTGCAGAGGGAGCCTGCCATACTGTGCATTTTTAAATGTTGTCTAGAAAGAGATGCCACTTAATGGACTCATATCAAAGGAAAATATCAGGGTTCCATAGCCTTTCAGTTTAGTTGAACAGGACAGTATAGGTTTGTTTACATAGTTTTGGTTTCCTTTGCATTTCTGTGCACTCAGTCTTTTGGATTTCAGAATTGCAAGCTATGATTTGGATTAGTTTCTAAAAATGTGCAAATGACATCACTTTAGTAAGTATCAGTAATGTGATGAGCGCTGTAAGGTGGCATTACAGTAAAATAATGAGTTTTGAAAATTTACATCATAATAGGCATATTCCTCACACATATAAAAAGCTGTTTACTCTTTACTTCTTCAGGAAAATAACCTGCTCTAAAATAATACTTAAATTTAAATATCAAGTCTGGAAATCTCTATGAAAAGCAAGATGCCAGACAGTCCTGTTTGTCTTATAATCTCCCGTCCTTATTTTAGAACGCTATGCACAAGGCGTGCAACTAGAAGAGAAGTGGTCCTATTTAGTTAACTTTCTATTTACTTTTCTAAATCACAACGCGGCTCACATCCCTCCCATAACTTTTGCAGGAACAGCCAATGTTAGTAGTTTCCTGGAGCCCCTTCCCTAACACAAACCTTGGAGCTGAGTAATGCAGGAAATTAGTGCAGCATTAGTCCATGCTGGGCACTGATGATCGAGCTGAGTTAATCTCTTCCAAAGCAGGAAGCCCCTATAAATCCAAATGCTTGCTTCCTTACTGCCATGCCACACTGCTGACCCTTGGCTATGGCTCCCAAGGGGGGTGGGCATTGTGTGTGTTGAGACCACAGGTAGCTGTAAGTCAGCCCTCCACAGGTACCACCTCTGTTCTCTGGTGCAGTGAAGGATTTTTTTTTAAGTTAGCTGCTTTTCCAAGAACCTTCTTACTTCTCCATCAGTCATGAAACTCAGTTCCCTCTCTCTGTAGTTGAATTATCCCCTTCTCCCTTGAAGTTTTGAAGCCATGCTGGGACATCCCAAAACACCAAATAACACTTTTCAGGTTCTAGGGAAAGCCAGATATTATCCAAGACCAAAAATGTGGCTGCTCTGAGAAGTAAGGAGTGAAACAGGGAAAAATCCTTTTTATGTATAACAAAAGCTAAGCAGATACAAAATTAACAGAAAATTATTTTGCAGTTTAGCTACTAAATCCTTCAAAAAAAACAAGAAGGATTCAGGTTGTACTTGAAATGCTTGTTTTAGTCAGTTCAGGTTGCTGTAACAAAATACCTTAGACAGGATGGCTAAAGCAATAGACATTTTTTTTTTTTTTCCTTACAATTCTGGAGGCTGGGGAATCCAAGGTCAAGGTATTAACATTGGGTGTCTGGTGAGAGCTGCTTGAATGGCTTGTAGTCAGCTCCTTTCTCTCTGTGTGCTCAAAGGACCTATCCTCAAGGCTGCTTCTAGAGAGAGTTCTTGGGTCTCATCCTTTTCTTATAGGAACACTAATCCCATGAAGGTACCACCCTCACTACCTCATGAAAACCTAATCACCTCCCAAAGGGCCTGCTTTCAAGTATCATCACATTGAGGGTGAGTGTTTCAACGTGTGAATTTCAAGGGAACACAAACATTTCAGTCTGTTACAATGCTTTATAGGAGCATTTTGTTTTCAACTTATATTTCACACACAATTTCCAGGTTTAGTATTTGACTTTTATCATCATAGCCATGAGGCAGGATCATCATTTTTCTCTGTTGACTTCTATTGTTAATGCGATACAGTACGAATGGCCAGATCTTAATCACAACCTGGTCTTTTTCTCCCTGGAGTTACAATGTCATTTATATCTGCCACCTTGCCATTTCTCCTAATATGTCTTACCAGTTTTTCAAATTCTGTAAGCCCCAAACTGAACTTACGCCCATATTTTTCTCACAGTATCCCTGTAGGCTTTCTTAATTCTCTGGTTTGAGCCAACGATGACCCAGTCACCCATTCCCCAAATTCAGTCGTCTCTGAAGTATTCCTGTAGTTTACCCCATATCAAGTATGGTCTCTAAGTATAATAGACTTGGTTCTTCCTTGGAGTCTTGCTGACTCCACTGTCATCTCTTTTGATTCAAGCCCTTATTACTTCATGTCTAGACCATTGCGATTGCCACTTTAGTTTTCTTTCCATTTCTCTTCCTAACAGACTCTATCGTGGCCTCTTGATTTTTCTTCCTCTAGCTTACCTTAGTTCATGTTACTCCCTTGCTTAAGATTGTGTATTGTTTTCCTTATATTTCTACGATAACACTTGCTTATGTCTGGCCGTCAAAGCCGTATGATCTGGGTTCATTTCACTTCTGCATTCACCTACATCAAACGCACTGCCAAAATCCTTGTTTCTTGCCTTTCTTTCCCTTTCGTGTGGTACGCTTTTGGAGCTCTTCTCTGCTTCTCAAAATTCGTCATTCCTAGAGGCCTAGTTTTAGTCACACCATCTTTATTAACTGTCCCTGATGTTCCAGCCATCAATTAGCTTCTGTCATGAGAAGTGCAGTTATATTTCTTATGCCGTCCATATGGTACGCAACATCCATTGATCTGAGTTGTACCTTATCTTTTTTGGGGGTTTGTGTTGGTGTTATTTTGGTTTTTTTTTTGGGGGGTTTATTTTCATCTAAAGCGATTTCAGATTTACATTTGCAACTCCAGATATGCCCATGTGCAATTTTAGTTATCCTTTTGCACCACAGCTAGCTTTGCTTGGAACTAAGCCAAGTTCTGGAGTTCACATTTCTTCTGATGAAGGGTCTATTAGTTTTCAAGAATCGCATCACACACTAGGAAATCTCAGTTTCCACAGCAGGAAAGGGTCCAGGAAATTTTTCTAGATTTCCTCTGTGGCTCTCTGGAAGTGTGTGAGACCAGATGGGGTGGTATGGCTGTTGTGTCTGTTGTATGCTGGCAGACTTCATATTGTCATATGTCCAAATACATGGTTCCTCTCAGTTTTCTAAGAAGGCAGGGAGGGAATACATTTGAAGGGTCTCTTCAGATTCTCTTGGCTTTCTCTTCCTTTAAACACTTAGCAGTTTGCTTAGCCTCAGGCATAGCTATTTTGGTGTGCATGTTTGACCGGGTCAGCTACCACTTTGCCCTGTGACTTGCCTGCTTATTCAGAGTTCTTACATTTTGCCACTTTTGGACTGAGACAAAACACTGCCTACTGGCATGAGACACTGCTTTTCAATAATCTACCAAGGTTGTACACTTTGGAATTGGAGGTAGCTAACTTCCTATGGAGAAGACAGAACATTCTAAGAAGCTTTGCAGATAAACATGATCTCTCTTTTTCTTCCCTCTGAAAAACTTCCCTAAAGTATAGTTTCTCTGTGGAGTTTATCCAGAAATGTCCTCTCTCATCGAGTGGAGACCTTTGCTTAGAAAATAGTTTATTGTGAAGACACAGCCAATATGGGGCCTTGAGGCCATTTCATGGGTTGGCTCCCTTCCTTCCATACTTCATGTATTCTTTCTCTTGCTCAGACATCTTACCAAATCTTTGGGGTGTTCTGGAACCAGTTGCATTGAAGGTTGGGGTTGGTTTCCTCCACAGCACCAAGCAGTTCTTAGATACCAGCTGGGCATCCTACAATTCAGCTCACTTCTGACACTGTCTGTTTATATCAGATCCCTTAGATTAAGTGTTCAGTCTTACTGGACTGCCCCCCACAAAAACTTCAGACTCCAGTCTGAAGCCTGGGCTCCTGACCAATCAGCTGTAGACTGGAGGTTCCAACAACTCTTGCCTTAGGTTCCAGATGCCAGAAGCAAGTCCAGGTTATTACACGTACTTCTGATCAACCGATAGAAGTCAGAGCTTCCTACAACCCCCTCCTTCTTTGGGTTTGATTAATTTGCTAGAATGGCTCATAGAACTCAGAGCAGCATTTTACTTGTTAGGTCATCAGGTTATTATAAAAAGATATAACTCAGAAATAGGCAGACAGAAGAGACACATAGGACAAGGTATGGGGAAAGGACATGGAGCTTCCATACCCTCTCCTGACATTTCCATGTGTTCACCAACCTGGAGGCTCTCTAAACCTAGTCTTTCAGGGTTTTATGGTGGCCTCATGAGGTAGGCATGATTGTTATTGGCAAATGATTCAAACTCTAGCCCATCTCCCCTCCCTGAAGTTCGGGGGGTGGGGTGGGACTAAAATTTCTAACCTAATCACATGTTTGGCAGTTCTGGCAAGAAGCCGCTATTCCTAGGTGCTTCCAAAACTGACCTCATTAAGATAAACAAGACATTTTTATAGCTCTCATTACTTAGAAAACTCCAAGGGTTTTAGTAGCTCTGTACCAGCGATGAGGACAAAGACAAAATATTTATTATAAATCACAGTATCACACCAAGAAAGCATCAATACTTATTCCCTCCCTCAAGCTGGTTTTCTAGAAAACCTTAGCTAAGTCATTTCATATGTAATGAACTTAATTCCTAGGCTTCCCTATTGTGCTGTAGATAAGAAACTTGAAAGAAAGGTCAGGATCAGCCTCTGCACTCCAGTGCAAACTGGTTCTCTTCTCTCTAGTCCTGTCCCTGCCCTCCCTACAGTCTAGTAAGGGTCTTTCTCTTTCTGCTTCTCCATTCTCTCATTTTTGTCTTTATGTTTTAAACCTATAATTTCTTGGGGTACCTGGGTGGCTCAGTCGGTTGAGCATCCAACTCTTTTTTTTTTTTTTAATTTTTTAAAAAACATGTATGCACCTTTGAGAGAGAGAGAGAGACAGAGCATGAATGGAGGAGGGGCAGAGAGAGAAGGAGACACAGAATCCGAAGCAGGCTCCAGACTCTGAGGTGTCAACACAGCCTGACGCGGGGCTTGAACCCATGAACCGCGAGATCATAACCTGAGCCAAAGTCGGTCACTTAACCAACTGAGCCACCCGGGCGCCCCAGATCATCATCTGACTCCTGATTTTGGCTCAGGTCATGATTTCACAGTTCGGAGATCAAGCCCTGTGTCAGGCTCTGCATTGACAGCACAGAGCCTGCTTGGGATTCTCTCTCTCTTTCTCTCTGTCTCTCTCTGTCTCTCTCTCTCTCTCTCTGCTTTTGTCTCTCTGCCTCTCCCCTGCTCATGCACATTCTCTCTCTCAAAAAAAAAAAAAAAAAGAAAAAAAAAGTTTTCTGCTTTTAATGAAATCCAGCTCTTGCAAATGAATGCATTGTTTTCCAGACTATTATTTTCTTTCTTTTTCTTTCTTTCTTTCTTTCTTTCTTTCTTTCTTTCTTTCTTTCTTTCTTTCTTTCTTTCTTTCTTTCTTTCTCTTTCTTTCTTTCTTTCTTTCTTTCTTTCTTTCTTTCTTTCTTTCTTTCTTTCTTTCTTTCTTTCAGACTATTGTTTCCTATAAGCACTTTTAAAAACCTTTCTTAAGGTCAAGTCTAAGTGATTAGTTTTTTTGTCCCTCTAGGCAGCACCTTCTGCCTTCCTGATCAGTGGATAGCACTGGCTCCATGTGTTCAAGGATCACATTGCAGCAGAAAATTTTCTGGAAATGAAAACCTTATTCAGTGGAAGTCATCCAACAGAGGAATGAAAAATAATGTGTTACATGTATTCAGCAGTTAAAATGAGTGAAATAGATCTATCTGTAACTATCTTTATCTCAACATAGACCTATCAACGTCTAATGTTTCGTAGAATTATGTCTCTAAAGAGACAAATATAATTTTAGCTGCATGATGGGTTCATGGGCTTTTTAAAAACATTATCAATTTTCTCAGTGTCTGAAAGGTCTCATATTTTTTAGAAAAGAAAAAAAATTAATCTCAATATTCGATAATAATATCCTATATAGATTATATATTTAACTTGGGAGCAAAAATGTCATCTCTTGAGCTGGATCTCTTATACGATTGAACTTACTTAGATCACTAAATAGGTTCTAGGCATGTAATAGTTTCTTTGTTTATTAACCCAATACACATTTATCAAATGGTGTTACAAAGATAAAAGATTGTGTGTGTATCAACATAGTTGTGCTTATGTGTATAAATAACAAAACATTCATTAATTCTGTAGCATTTTGCCATAAAAATATGTAGTGCATATTTCATTGAATCTCCTTTTATATTAGTTTTTCTGTTCCGTTTTTACATCTTAAATCACTAGTGTTTTGTTCAGAAATCTATGGCCTACAAGAGTCACTTTGCGCATGTTTGGAGTTTTGAAGTAGGAGAAAGAAGAGTCTATTTTCAGAGAAAAACGAAACAAAACAGGAAAGAGTCAGTCAATTTGGTTTTAACAAATGAATCATAAAAAAAGGGTCCACTCCATTTCCCCAGCCTGGCCTCTCAGTCATAGTCAAATCATGTGAATGTCTCTTTATGTATCGGTCACCCTGGGGAAAAAAAAAAAAAAAGTGGTAAAGCTGGGACTACAGTTTCTGAATACTTCAGTAAAGAGTATTTATTTATTTATTTATTTAAATATTTATTTTGGGGCAAGCGCAAGTGGGAGAGGGGCAGAGAGAGGAAGACAGAATATCCAAACCGGGCTCTGCGCTGATGCTGACAGGCTAATGGCAGCGAGCTGGATGTGGGGCTCAAACTCATAAACCGGGAGACCATGACCTCAGCCGAACTGGGACACTCACCTGACTGAGCCACCAAGGCTCCCCAAGAGAATTTAATTAAATCTGCTTCTCCAGGTGAAGGAATGCTTTTCAAATAGGGGAACATTTGCCCTAAAGACTGGAGCTGGTTTTGACGACAGAGACAACAGAAAGCATGCCCTTCTCTTCCCTCCATTGGCACCAAATGAAAATATGGCTAAGAGATTGAGTCCTGAAGCAGAGTAGGTGGATAGGTAATCTTCATGATGATCACCAGGCCGCATCTTCTTCCCCGCGCCCTGAGATTCTGCTATAAGTTAAAACTAATCTTGCTTGAAGCTCAATCAAGAGTGATGATGCAGAAGTGATGTCTGCTTCACTCTGGTCATGCCTGGGGCACTGAAGGTTGCAGAGAAGGAAGATTAGACGGAGTCGGTACTTACTGCAGTGAGATCAAACTGGCTTGTGAGGTGACAACTTTTATGTTACTTTTTAATTTTCTTGAAGCCATGAATGACTCATTATATGTGTGTGTGTGTGTGTGTGTGTGTGTGTGTGTGTGGTGGGGAGACACAGCCCACAGAGAGCGGCAGAGCCCTGGGAAGGGAGAGGTGGTAATGACTACTGATTCAGAACTGTCCAGGCCTGGCCGTACAGTATGCATCCCAATTGTTCCTCCCACACTCATCCCCACACTTGCGCAGCACAGCAAAAAAAGAAATCTACTCCTAAGGTAGATTGTCCTTCTCTTCCAGCCTTTGTTTCTTTTCCTTTCTCTTTGAAGTATAGAAATGTGCCTCTTTCTAGGGCCTGACTCAGTCCACCCATCATTTCTAACGGAAAGCCTTCATAGGACAGCTACTCAACTAGGGAGCCTTATGAAATCCTTAAACAAACAAACAAAAAAATTAGGCATTGTATGCTAACCTTGGAAGTGCTTCTCTATTGTATATAACACCTTTCTTTTATTGCCAGTGCTTCAGGCAAGAATGTGGCATCTTGTCTGAAGTGACTAAGAAAAAAAAAAAAAAAAAAACAACTTTGAAAAACAAGGATCCATCCAGACAGTCTAACCTAATTTTCTACTGTGTCACTTGAAGCATACGTCACAAAATTCAATAATCATTGTGATTTGCTTTTGGTTTTATTTTATGAAAACCTGTGGAGAAAAACAACGTGACAACTGAAAAAGAAATGATGCCAATTTAAACAACTCTCCAGTGAAGCAAAATAAGAGAATCGTGGTATAATTAACACATTTCTTAGACTGACAGATTATATTTTTCTTACATAAATCCCAGCCTTTGCTAAGAATTTCTTAATATATACTCATGATTACTTCTCTACATAAAAGATGAAATTATTTTTTTTTTTTCATTAAAGGTCAAATTTAATTTTGGCCCAGGGTGATAAAAGTTGCTAGTCCTTCCCAGTCAGAGATTTTTGGTATAATTTGTGGAGAGTGATGATGGTATTCTGAAAGCTGCATGGGAAACAGAAATAATTCCTGCATTTTTAGAATAAACATATCAGTATCTGACACTGCAGGCTCTTAGGACTCTTTCTAGCTTTTGTTTTAGGAAGTTCTAACAAACAATGGCCACAAGCTTGGTCTCTAATCATTCGAGGTAAATGCAGTCACAGCAAAGCCTTTGTGGCTTTATTTGGAGGAGGAGTAAGCATAGTGTCTTACTTGAAAATCTGGGAGCAGCTAGAGACAACCAGTGTTTCCGTCTTCCCAGGTCATTTCCCTCTGACCAGGTGAATCGATAAAAGTGTTTCCTCATTTAGACACTAGAGCGAGGATTGTCAACCTTTTTCTCTTCATAAAGATCCAGATGGTAAATATTTTAGACTTCACAGGCCACATGGTCTCTGTCACAACTACCCAACTTTTTTGTGCCGCCGAAGCGCAGAAGCAGCTCTTGACAATATGTAAATAAATGAGCAAGGCTGTGTTCCAATAACATTTTATTTACAAAAGCAGACTGTGAGCTGACCAGGGTTTGCTGGCCTCTACTCCACAGCATTGGATTATCTTCCAGGTCATCTGTCCAGTTCCCTGTATAAACAGTTTCCTAAGAAAACTGAAAACTCCCTGCTCCTCACATTTTGCACTCCTTTTCCTAGATTTGATTTCCAGCCAAAGTGATAACACGGGGGTGGGAAGTATTTGTCACTCTGGCAAGAAACAGTCCCCTATTCTTCCTGGATGGGAACATGAGTTAAATTTGAAAAAACACTTGAGGCGCCTGGGTGGCTCAGTCGGTTGGGCGGCCGACTTCGGCTCAGGTCATGATCTCGCGGTCCGTGAGTTCGAGCCCCGCATCGTGCTCTGTGCTGACAGCTCGGAGCCTGGAGCCTGTTTCCGATTCTGTGTCTCCCTCTCTCTGACCCTCCCCCGTTCATGCTCTGTCTCTCTGTCTCAAAAATAAATAAACATTAAAAAAAAAAATTTAAATTTGAAAAAACACTTGTGAGATGAATGGCTTGAAGTAACACATGGTTCACAGGGGTTGACTATGGGAATTAGCTCTGATTACAACTGGCTTAGAGGAAAGGTGTGGATCCAAGGCCTGAATCATTGCTATAAGGTCATGACTGATGCTACTCCGGTGTCAATGCCAGACGTAGGACTCCTTTGCTTAATCCAATTACCATGTGATGGAGACAGGCTTGCATGTACTCAGAGGCTAGCTGGCAGCTGGCTCTCTGCAGGGGCCACCAGCAAAAGCAGATGATTTACAAAGGGACTGGGACTACTTATAAGAATGCTGTTACTGCTTATTGAACATATAACCTAAGCATTGTGTGAACATGATCTCATTTAATCTTCTGAGTTACTCCTTGAAGTAAATATTGGGAGCCCCCATTATGTGAAGACAAAAGAGCTTAATGGTTCCAAGGGCTTGGTTACAATAAAGCAAAAGAAGGTGGTATGTTCCTGAATTAGGACACATTCCAAGTGCGAGCGGCACTGTGCTATTCAGTCTGACAGTGACCGACCGGGACCATGACAATAATTTATTTTATGGATTCTATCTCCTAGCCCACAGCCAGAGTGGAGGGCAAGGACTCTAAGGGGAAAAGACATTGCAAGGGCTCTAAGGTTCAAAGACACCAGCTCTATCAGTAAGTAGGCAGTTACATACATATTCTGGAGAGTCCACAGATTAGGATAACTAGATGTCCCAGGTTGCCTCAGACTGAAGTGTTCCTCAGAATGTGGGGCTTTCAGCACTAAAACCTGGAATGTTTCCAGCAAACCAGGAGAAGAATTATAGGTATTTAGGTACTTGGGGCTTTCTAGAAGCTCATAAGTAATGCTATGCCAAAGCTGCCCATGAAAACTGTCCAGTTTTCAGAAATTGTTTAACCATTGGCTAACCACTATTAAAAGTTAAATTATATAAACTTACAATTAATTATACTGAAATATTAAATATTCAAAAGTCACCACTTTCTAATTTTTGAGAAGGTTTCTCACATCTGTGATTTGAGGTTATTGATGTTTACTGTGTGGATTCATACGGTTAGAACTACTACAAATAGTAGGCTACTGCCCATCTCTTCCCAGCTGTGCGTTCAGTGGCATCATACTGGCGGCACGAATTAGGAAGGGAGTTGTTCTATTGTTGGTCTAGAATGCGGTGGGGAAAATGTTAATGTTGGTTAAACTTCATAGTGCATGATGTGTGTCCAACTGTTGCATTGTGTGTAGTGTACTCAATAAAGAGGAAATATTCTTCAGTGTTGGAGAACTGTTACCTTTCTCAATAAAAATGTAGCTCCCATCATTCACAGATGAGGGAAGTTTTAATTCAATTCTTCATTGCTTCCTTTTCATTTTACTCGTTAAAGGAAACAAAATACCCACCACCATTCATGCCGCTATACCACCTCATCAAGTGAAACTGTAAGTTGGCAACAAATACGAGAGGTTGGCAGAGATCACCTAAAGCATTCTGTGAGAATTAATTGACTATGTGGAAATGACAATGAGTATTTATATTTTATCATCATTTATAAATGATGTGCCATCCATTTATGAGTACAGTTTGCGATGGATGTATGTCTCTCTGTATCCATCTCCGTAGATCTATAGCCATATACTTTTTTTCGGAGAGCCAGTTATTAACTATTTCCCAGTATACCACTGCTCATAAATTATGGAATGTATAGCAACAGGAGAAAAAAAAAACGGAACCCCAGTAGGTAATGGGTTTGAGCTTGCAGCCTGCAGGCTGCTTTGTTCAGAGATGATGGGGTACTGGGTGTAGCTAAGTCTGTGCATTGCATCTGTCCAAGGAGAAAAATGTTTTTCAAAACAATCCTGATAATAAAATAATGCAAGAGGCAGCCATCTTTGTGGTGCTTATGCTCATCAGTCTTCCTAGGCTGTGTAACTATGTCCTGAAGTGGCGTTTTGTTGCCTGAAAGTCTAATGTGGTTGAGTTCATTTATGCCAAGCATTTGCCACATAGAATGTAAATTCCATGAAAGGAAAGGCTGAGATTATTTTATTCATTGCTGACTCTTCAAGACGCATAATAGCTTCTCAATACTTATGCAGTGGGTGCATGCATAAATGATTGAATGAGTGAATTCACTTTTATCATTCTTCTGTAATGCTAGAAGTTGTGATTTCTCATTTCTCAAGGTTTTCTTGGTGGGACAGGGTAACAGTAACAATATTTTTACCATACTAACCTACTGTCATGCACTTAAATTAGAGCTGAGCTTCTCATGTTTTCCCTGCCTAACTTGAAGGTTAATCACGGGCTTGGTCTGGATTTGGAAGTAGCCTGCTTCATGAATACAATTTGTTTACACGTCTATGTTTACACTCAAACCTTCACATTATCTTTTTTATGTTTATTTTGAGAGAGTGAGAGAGAGTGAGCGAGCATGAGTAGAGGAGAAGGGGCAGAGAGAGAAGGAGACAGAAAATCCCAAGCAGGCTTGGCACTATCAGCATCAAACCCGGCATGGGGTTCCATCTCATGAACCATGAGATCATGACCTGAGCCAGAATTAAGAGTCGAGTGCTTAACTGAGTGAGCCACCCAGTCACCCCCACATTGATCTTTTAATTTTTCTTCAAAGAGCACCACATTTTTATTACCTTAAATATCCATCAAGAGCTTTTTATGGAGTATATTAACTAACTTTTCCTCTGTAAATATGTGAATAAGATTGGTATTCCAATTAAATATGCTTTATTTGTTCTATAGGAGCTTATTCACATATACTTGGCATGTATTCCAAGATTTCATGTAACCTAACCCTGTTTGAGAAATTTTATATAGCTACTCAAAGCACTCCCTGAATAACTTACACAAATAGTAAAATATTACCCTATAAGCTTGTACGTTTTAGGTAAAAACAAATATTCCCTTCACCCTCACTCTTCAACAACAGCAACAAAAAAAAAAATAGTAAAAATACTGAATATTTTAATGAAAAGGCCGTTTCTTTCTGAGGGTGTTAACGGACTCTACCAAATGTGAATTATTATTCTAAATTTAGAGTTATTATATTCCAGTAAAATAATTCTATTTTAAAGGGCTTAATAAGTTACTAGTTAAAATAAGATAACATTTAAAATTCCTTGAATGCTTTTGATTATTTCATACTTTATATAATTGCTTACAAATTAAAATTAAGTCACTAAAAAAAGAATGTGATATGATGTTCCTGTGCTAATATACTCCTGAGCCAGTTACTGACATTCTTGATTATGAAGTTATGCAGTATCGCCACCATACTCCTACATTCTTGTTTCCTTCAATGATTTTTGGAAGCAAGTTGTGTGAAGAAAGGCAGATAAGCGCTCTCAAGCACAAGCAACCTAGTTTATTTCTTGGCTCAAATTTCCTTTCTTTCCTTTCCCGTGCTAGTATTAAGCACTAGATGCAGGCAACAAGATCATTTGAGAAACAAAACAAAACAGTATCATTTGAGGCATTTCCATGCTCTTCAGCAGAATTCCCTTTCACAACATGTTTTTGGTGGAGTCTTAATTTTCCTTTTTGAGGCATAAGAATTAATGATGCCTCAACATCACAAGACCTATCGCAGCTCAAAGGCATAAAAGTAACCTCAGCTTTTCTCTGAGTCCATATGGCTAATTTTAAAGTTTCATTAAGATTGAATAAGAATGCCTCATCTTCTCATATTTCATCTGACTTTTTTGGACTGAAAACTTGGCCAGAATCATGTTTGTCTCATGGGATGAGCAATAAATACCATTCACTCTCTTAAATAAATTGTTCAGAAAATACCAAAAGCAATGTAAACCAATGTCTGTTAGCTTGGAGCAAGTTCAGTAAATGTCATAAATTTTAAACAGGAAAAAAATTAGGTTATAAAAATTCAATGGAACCTGAGAGCTCTTTTGGAAAATACTGTAAAACAGAAATCTTTTCCTTTCCTTTCTAAATACTCAGTCCTAATGAAAACCTTTGGGGAAGCATATTTATATAATGATTTACGTATATTGTAACTAAATAACCATATCTGGAACTACTTGTTGAATATAAAAAATGATACATAGAATCTAGGGGTATCATTTATTTCTGTATATTTTTTTTTTAATTAATGGACTTTGCGTTTGAAATTTATAGAAAATTGAGCAGACTAGAAAGGCTGGAGCTTGATATTTACACTTTGGTAATATTTTATGGAAAACCAAGGTGTTTTCCTCTAGAAATAGAACACTAAGAACTAGTGACATAGTTTCTGAAGCTTTTTCATTTGTAGCATCTGCTGTTCATTTCTCTGGGTTTAGTTGATATTTCCAGGACTATTGTCACTGCTTCCCATCATCACCATCAAATCACCCTTCTTAGGAAGTAAACTCCGGATAATCTACATATATCAGAAAAAAAGTAATAATTTGCGAGAAATGTCCCAAAGAAAAATCATGGCACCATTGAAGCTGAGCTAATCTATTTAAATACAGTTCAGACTTTCTGATCCTAAAATGGTTTGATAGGGGCATCGACAAAGCCAGAACACCGTGTAGTCTGCCTGCATAAAGTGTGATGTTTATAAATGTAGTATGATGTTTCTTAGCAGTTGATAAGTAAAGAAACATTTTCAATAAACATTCAAAATTACATTTATTCCTATAGACACTTATAAGACTCCCCCTGAGAATCATGGTAGTGAAATATTTTATTGTTAATTTTCTGTCTGTGTGTGCCTGTGTGTACATGAGAGAGAGAAAGAGAATTTATGCACTCTGTAAATAATCTCATTGATTTGGTTTTTAACAAACAATTTCAGTAACAGAATGAGGACTATATGTTCACACACAAAAAATTCTCTTTTGAGGAAAATAGTCTACATTTTCTTTCTAATCAGTTTGAAATATTGTGAATTTTAAACAGTGCTTTACCAAACATTTACCAATTGATTAAAACAAATTCTAAACAAAGACTGCAAAGTTTTATATTAAAAAACTAGTCATATCCAAAGAGGTAACCATTAAGTGCTTTTTTAACCCAGAATGTCTTCTCTGACCCTCTACTTCACTGTGGCTTTTTTCATTTCTAGACTTCATGCTAACTAGACTTTGCCTATTGTTTGTTTTTTTTTTTTTTAACTTTATGTATTTTGAGAAAGAGTCAAGTGGAAAAGGGGCAAAGAGAGAGAGGGAGAGAGAGAATCCCAAGCAAGCTCCATACTGTCAACACAGAACCCTACACGGGGCTCAATCCCACAAACCAGTGAGATCATGACCTGAGCCAAAGCTGGACACTTAACTGACTGAGCCACCGAGGTGCCCCTAGGCCTTTCCTATTCTTGTCTATTCCTGCACCTCCCTCCCTGTAACCCTCTGAGAAGCCTTCAACTTTGTCATCAGAAACTTCTTTCTTACACCTTCCACATATACTTTCTCCTCTCCCCTTCTTCCTTTTTTCCTACTGATGTCACCAAGGGAAGACTTACACAAGTGGATAGTCCTAATTAAATAACTAATGGTCTTCCTCTGTTATGTAATCACTCTTCATGCTAATAAGAATGCTCTCCCAGTATTTTATATTGAAGAGCCATAGTATATTAGGAGAACCCAACGTCAAGACCTTCACCAAATTTTCAGGGTAGAAACATTATTTACACAACATTAAACTTCACAGTCACAGTTGCTCTGCTAATCCCATTTTTTATACAGTAAGAGCCTAAATGAGGAGTTCTCTAATACCACCTTAGCTTAAAGTAAGGAGAGAAATTTACCTAATCCCGTTGCCAATTAATTTTTAGAGTACACATGACTAAAACTTTCAAAATTAAATTTCCTCTTGAAATGACTCATCCCATTCTTTCTTAATCTCTTTCCGAAGGGCTTCCATATCTGTTTCAAATGTTCATTTCTTCTTGGCCATATTTCATCATCTTGATGCCTGCAGCATCCCCACTGATGACCCACGGAACTTGGAAATTTCACAGCCCCTCCTCAAATCGGGTGATACTTCATCTGAGCTGTTTCAACCATGCCAGCACAGCCCACCCCTGAATTTTGTAGTTACCTGAAGCAATTCCACCTAAATAAATCACGAAATCTTAGTGATTGCAACCAATTTCACCTATACTTCTCACATTCTTTTATTCTTCTCTTGTTGGTTTTCTATAATTTTTCCCCTACTAAGAACGTCCCATAATTTTTCAACCCTCTTCTGGCATTTAGGTCTATGTCTACAGAAGATTTTATGTAGTTGCCTTAAGCCTCTCCAAATTTTGCTCTCCTCCTTAGGTTATTTTGATTCAAACTACTCTCTTTGGCTAACAGTCAAGCTGTACTCTTGCTCGCCTGCTGTTCTGCGCTTTGGGGAGATTGTTCTGTCAACACTCAGTTTCCTTTACCTCTTCATTATTTCCTCCTTTTCTAATATAGTGATCCTCAGAACATTGCTATTCTAAAATTTTGTCAAAGCCATAAGTGATGGAAGGAGCAGAACCAGGAAATAACACAGAAACAAAAACAGAGCCTTAGGTTGATGTGCCTTGGACACATGCGTGGCTGGATTTACATATTCCATGTGTCACTAATTTTCTTTCTGACTTACAAGCTCCCTATACATATAATCCGAATATGAATCTATTTTGTAAATTCTGGGAACATTTTCATCATTTTCATTAATGACAGTGATCTAGTTTCTTCATCCTTTTTTTTTCAATAGAAGAATGTAGTTGTGAATTTTGCAGAGTATAGTGTTTCAGCATTATGAACTCCATGAGGACAGCCTCTCTAATGACCTTGTTCTCTGCTCCGTTATAAAGACAGATACCACAGCATTCTTCCCTTTTCAAGTCACATCAATTACAGTAGGACTAGAAAGGACTTAGATTGGAAATGAGATAAATCTATTTCCCCCCATGACTCTGCAAATTAGCCTTGATATATTGGTCTTTTTATGTCCACTAATTTTTGTGCAGTGTGGAAACATGTAAGTCTGATGCATGGGTCTCCATCAGGGCTTTTTCTTTGACACCCTTGCTTTAAATATTAATTTATTTGGGGGATATACCTTAGGTTTTCCTGATTGGTCCATTAGTATTTTCAGGTTTCACAATGATACAGGCAAAGACAATGAAATGACAATTTCAGAATAAAATTCTGTTTAAGGAATTTTTGTACAGAAGCTTCAAATAATAATTTGGAAATAATTTCTGTATCAGTTATAGGTAAGACTTAAAATTGGAAAACTAATTATCCAAGGACATTAATACATTTATCTTTCATACGTTTTCTTTAGGCTTTTATTTTTTCTAGTCACATATTGAGTCAATTTTTAAAAAATGAGTTCCTGTTTTTGGGTGGATTTTAATAGGCATGTGGCTAAGTAGCAAGTACAGTTGGCTTTTTTTTTTTTTTTTTTTTTTTTTGAGAAAAGATTTAAATAAGCTCAAGGGCCAGCATTTTACCTGTACTTCTGAATCCACAGATTATGGCACAGATATGGTCATTAGTGGCAAAGCACTTTGGATAGAGTTCAATGTTATAAATGCTTTAGGAAGGAAAATCTTATAATCCTCTGTCTTTGCTGTAAATTTAACAATTTATCAGGGTATTAGGAGCACTTCAAAAGATGTATTGATTTTATCTTTAGAAATGGAAAACACAATGCAAGAAGAAAAATGATTGATGCTAGTATCTGGAGCTGAGATCCACGTAATCTTTCCTTTAAGGCAAAGGGAAATCTGTACTGCAAAAGTTTTAGGGTGGTCAAGCACGTGTAAAGACAGCTGAGTATAGGGTCAACTCAAAGGGAGGAAAGTAAAAGACCAAAGGTGTATAGCCTACGAGATAAGGGATTGACATTGATTAATGAATGAGATGCAGGAAGAAATATTATGAGGTTGAAGGTGGTATTGCAATGTATAAAGATTTAGAATTAGAAATCACAGCTTTGGGAAGAATGAATTACCACCTATTTCTGAGGGTTTTTTTTTTTTTAATTTTTTAGTATAAAATAGAAGGAGTAGATTTGTTGCAATGATTATACAGATAATGATTTCGTATCATGCTTTTTCTGGGTTTGGGAGAGGCACAGTTCAGAGGATTGGTCTCAAACCACTCATTACTGATGGATGGGCCAGTGGAAAGGTTGAAGTTCTGGAGCATTGGTCTGTGCTGTAAATATTTATATTTCACAGTTTTAGATATTTCTCAACTCTTCATAAACTCTCATTAAAGTTTATTTTTTTTCTAAATACATGTGAGTCCTCTCTAATCCATTATTTCTTTTCACTTGAAACCAAATACGCTTTTCTCTTTTCCTTTGATTGGAAACTCACTAAATCATAGGAACGTAAGGTATCATTGAGAAGTGCAAAAGAAAGCTCTCTTTTATCTTTTCTCTAAAGTTTTATGAAAATACTGGTTTGGGCCAGATGGAATATCAATGGAAAGGCAACAAGTGAGCAAAGCAAATGTGAGACAGTAATTATCTTAGGATGAGAAAACTAGTGCTGTTTCTATGGAAATCAGAAGAAAATAATATGCAAAAAATATTGCATAAAGTGAAGGAATAAATTTGTGGAGATTATGTTAATGAAAAGTAATATTTTTAGGAAGCTGGGTTTTTATTTTTATTGGGCTTTTGTGAATTTCCTTTTTGGTTTCAAGTTTAGCTATGTCTTATTCCATTTCATTTATATTCTTAAGCTGTTTGTTAAAGAAAATAGTGCAAAGGTTACAAGTTTTAATTTTTTCAATCTTATTAATTTAGAAAACAGGTTATACAAACATACTTTTTTTTTTTTAATTACTAGTAGTGAAGGACCTTCCTTTTATGGAGTATCAATTAGGAAAGTAGATACGCCATTTTTCTTCATAGAACAATAGAGTGTATGGCTATGAGGGCATTGGTGGAGAATACTGATAACTCTTGTTCATCCTTGGCATTGAAAAAACTCCATAGTATTGATGCACACTTTGTCTTACATGTTCTCTGATCAAATCATTATGAAGAAAAATTTATTATCATTTACTTGTGGATTTCAGATTATCTGCCCATAAGAAGATATCTTACTTACAGGATTATTCTCCTTCCAAAATTCACTTGCTAATCTTAGAATGCTTTCATTCACTTTTTCTGTGTTGAAAAAGCAACTGAAACTTTGGGGAAAAGAATGGTTTGAAGCAATGGTTAAGAATGATATAGTCAGATCACTTTTTGTTTTTTTCTCTCTACTACGATTCACTGTCAGTCACATCATTTACATTTTACTGATTTTTTTTTTCAGTGTTATAAATTTTCCATTAGGAATGTCAGAAATCAGTCAGGGGTTACTTTCTGTGTATCATCTTTCACACTAGTTTTTGAAAAAGTAGTAGATTGCCTTTTAATAGAAAGGACTACTTCCAAAACTCATTTTAAGAGATAGTATACCTAAAAACTACATCAGGTTAAATGACTTTAAAAGGCTGCAACAGGTTTGGTTTTATAGAGCATTTGTTTATTGGTTTGGGTGTTTGGTTTTGTGTGCGCAAGCTCACATAACACAGTTTTGCGTGTGCTGTGAATTGATCATGAAGCCAGGTATAAATAATGGATTAACTACTTATTCAAATTATCTTATGTTTAGGTATACTCTTTGAAAAATTATGGGTAAGGTAGGATGAAGCATGTTCAAACAGTTCATTGGAATTTTCCTTTAAAAAGAAATGATTAAGTGGTTACAGGAAGCCCTTTTGATGCCCACCATAGATATCTTCAGTTAACCTCTGAGTAACCACATAGACAGTTAATGTGCAGGGTGCTATCTATCTACATCAAGTTCCTGAATCTTTCTTTATCTCTTCTTAAATGCTTTCTCCCACATCATGGATGTTGTAATGGAAATGGCCCAATAAAGCAGAACAGCAGAACAGTCTGGAAATGAATTACTCAGTCAGATGGCAACAAGTAATGCTTTTTGGTAGTAAATGGAATGAGTATTAATAACCATTGGGTATGATAGCAGCTTTTTTGCCATGAAACCCGTAAGTGATAAACTGGGATGACATTTAGAAGGAAGGGTAAGTTGAGGCTTATACGGTTAATAGCTGTAGCAATTCAGTTATAGGACCTATGGTGATTATAAGGACAGTGCCCTTGGCTGACTTTTGTTAACTGCCCCAAATATTTTGAAAAAAGGTAACAACAGCATCAGAGAACCAGCTGTTTACTCAGAGCATGCTTCAAAAGCTGGAGGAAATCTATGGCCATATTTAAATCTAACCTCACCAACCAAAGCAAGAGAGGATTATGCTAAAAATTAGGTCCAAGATTTGATTGTAAGAGTGGTGGAGCTATAAAGTAGATGAGCTTCATGGCCTTGAATGCCTCCTATATTAACCCTGGAGAGCCTGATAGGGAAGTAAATGAAACGCTAAAACATTTGACCAGATAGGAGATACTCAGTACAATGGAACATTCTGGGGTGGCAGGAACAGCCTGTGGTGAACACCCACATCCACTTTCATTGATGCTTTAGAAAAGTTGTTTATTTTCATTTGCTTTTTTTTTTTTTTTCCTGGAAAAACTGAGAGTAATTAACTGCCACTTTTGAGCTAAGTGAGAGTGTCTGAAGTCTCCCTTGGTAGTACATAAAGAGGCTTGCCTCTCCTGCATTGGGAGAGAATAGCATGTTGAGAATCAGATCAGGTCCTAATTAGAAGAGAAGACAATTTCCAATAGAGGTTAAACTCAGCAAAAGCAGGATCTGCTTACTAAGGCCAGGACTGAA
Organism: Panthera pardus; assembly: GCF_024362965.1. Lineage (NCBI taxonomy): Eukaryota > Metazoa > Chordata > Mammalia > Carnivora > Felidae > Panthera > Panthera pardus. The sequence goes on along the minus strand of NW_026526765.1, from coordinate 139,551,274 downwards.
GCTAGGACAGCTTGGAGCCCAGATACATAAAATGGGAATGGTTGATGTCCCCCCAAGTCAGGAACTCCTATTCCCCTGGGCTCTTTGAGCCCACAGAAATGATGTACCCTTCTCTATTAAGATGTAGAATTTTCCTGTTGCCCTTAGATGGTACAAATGCTTCTCTTTTGTAACTCATGTGTGGTGCTCATGGTTAGTTTCCATTGTCCTTTCTGGCCACTAGACCTAAAGCTAGGGTTGAGTTATAACCTAAGACACCCCGGGATGTTCTAGGTCTAGTAAGGAAAAAAAATTACTATGCCCTGTAAGAATTGCAAAACATAACCATCATGAATTGTCAGGACCCACCACAGTTTAAGTGGGATTGCATTTTGAGTTTACTTACTTGGAACAACTCTCCTAGGATAAAGAAATAAGCAACCTGGGAAGGACCTCTGGAAAAACTGATGGCTCATGCTAAGACAAGTAGATATGGTGGTGTTGTGATGGCAGTTGTTGTGAGAAAGTAATAAAATGTTTAGAGAAGTGGGCAAATGGAAATCTGTCAGATGATGGTATTTATGAAAAGGCCAGGAAGATAGACACAGGCTCACAAATAACTACAAGAGTGACTGAATCCTGAAAAAAGAGAATAGAGGCTGCCTGGGATCACTTAACCTCCATAAACTGGTAGATGCAGTTGTCACACAGAGTAGTAGAGTAGGAGGGGCAGCCAGAGGGGTTTAGCCATGGAGCATTATGGAGATGGTTAACAGAATATGTGTCATCCCCAGCGGAAAAATAGATGGGCTACCGGCAAGGGTACTGTTTGGTTTGTACCAGCAGAAGAGGGTAGGGAATGGACATCTTAAAGGCTTCGTGCTGGCTTTCTAATATAAAGTCCCCATCTCTTGTCCAGTTTCCAGACCTGAGCACGTGTTTCAACCTAGAACTCCCTGAAGTGGTCACAGTGGCAGAGAAGGAGGCTATGTGTAGGCCTAACAGCATGGACTCCTTTTATGCAAGGCTCACCTGGCTGTCACCAGATGGTACCATTCCTCAGGAATTCCTATTGACTGTGAGGTGGCAAGTTGACATATTGAATCCTTTCCATTCTATTTATTCAAATATGAAAAGACACATTCTGAATATGCAGTTGCTTTTTATCCTCTCAAGGCTCCAGTTAGGACCATTTTTCAAACAGGCTGTTTAGTGTTTGGTTTACCAACATGGGATATTACATATCAAAACAGACAAAGGGATCCTTTTTCTCTCAATGGAAGTATGGAAATGCATCCAGGATTGTGGGCTCTCCCTTTTTTACCACATATTGCACCACTCAGAAGATGCCCAGATGCTAGAGTATTGGAATAGCCAACCAATGATATAATTAAAATGCCAAGTTATGGGCAATACTCTGAAAGTTCATGGAATCCTTCTTCCAGTATACAATATACTTGTAGCAAATACTTTAATACTATACTTGGCCCTAGTGGGAAGAGTAGATGGAGTGGAAAAGGAGTTGACTAACTTAATATCACTCCCAGTGACCCACTGGGGGGACATTTTGTTTCTTGTTTCTGAAACTCCATACTCTGTGTGATTAGAGATCCTTGTTCCCCCAAAGGGCAATCTTTTTCCAGGAAGCACATGAAAAGTCTTATTCATTTGCAAACTATGGATGCTACCTCATTTCTCTGGACTCTGCATATATATAGACTAGTGGCAGGATTAGGAATGACCATCTTGCCCCTCCCCCCATTTTTTTTCTTCTTCTTCAGATTTTCTGGAAGAGTGTAAGATGTTTATTAGGGTCTGAAACCTATCAAAATAGGAGAATAGAAGCTGGGTTGGGCATGGAGAGAAGTTCAGCTGTGAAGTTTATTTGATAAAGGTTTTACCAACCCAAAGTGGGCAGCTTTGAAGCAATCATTAATCACTAAATACTGACTATTCCAGGCAGCTGTGAGAACTGATAGTTGGCACTGTCTGTTGATTGTACTTTCCAGATGGACAAAGAGTTCTTCCTGGAAGGGAGAGCTGAGTGAGGAATATCTATGTCTCCCTCAAGTGTGATCCATTGTAACACTGACTTAGATCCAAGGGCCGATTTTATAATAAACAGGTTCGATAGGCATATAGTCCTATGACATTATCTGGAAGCTACCAGGGTACTAAAAATAGGGATGATTGTTCTGGGTGGAAGCATGAAAGTATATCTGATACAGGATACAGTGTGTATTCAACCGGTGGCTATTGAATAATGCTGCCTCTCCAATAGTTTTAAGAAAGCCTGCTCTTTCTTACAGAGCAGCAGGAAAGAAGTTATTGCACTCCCTGATGTAATCAACACTAATAAGCACGAAGACCTAAGGACCTAAGATTACTAGTAGACATTGCAGAAAGGGCAGAGTATGTGTGGAGGCTGGAAATAACTATGGTACCCCTTGATGTTTCAACAATCAATGAAAACAGTCGGTGTGCAATTGCAGCAATCTAAGATAACTAGGAGCTCATACTTCTCAGAGATTAAATCTAGGTCATTCTACTGGGTAAACAACCTGGATAAGTAGAAGTGATGACAAAGGGAAAAAGAAATCTAGAATAGGTTACAGAAGACAGTTGATGCATAGCACTTACTACCTTAGAAACTCTTGGAGCCATAGAACTCTAGCTTGTTTGATGAGTTCTAGCTTCTTTCAAATCCTGTAGGTTTTGTTTTTCTCTTTTTAGAGAGAGATTTTGGCTGGCCAATGGCTTGAGGTATCAGTAACCAAATGTATGTAATGTGGAATATGAATAAATATGTGTGGTGCAAGTGATAGGCTATGGCAAAGATGTAAATCCTCATTCTGAATACTCTCAGCTTACCTCTGAATTCGCTTGACACTGTAGTGTATAATTCACCCACCTCAACCAGTTAGGGTAAGTACTCTTTGTTCCTGTGTAGGACAATTATGAGACAGTTCTATTCCCACATGTCCATAGTGGTAACCCCTATTTATGAAACCTGTTGGCTTTTGCTTCTCTTTTTCCCTCTCCTTTTCCACTTCCTCATTTGTGCTCCTTTATTACCTCTTAAATAAGCTACTAGTGCTCAGTCTGGTGTCTTGGTGTCTGCTCTGGCAGAGAAATTCAAACGAAGACAGTGATCATTTTCATGATTACACTCATCATTAAGTTTTATATGGAAAACCATGCTCCCGAAGAAAACTTATACTTAAGAAGCTAAAACTAATTTGTCTACTGTTAATACCAACTCCAAGAAACAAAGGCTTGTGAAATTAGGCACACTGAGGTTATCATGTTCCACTGGCATTTGTTTGAGTCAGCCTATTGACAATGTATTTAATATATGAAAGAGTTGTATATGTGTATGTGACATATTTTGCCTTCTGAAACTGTTTTGCCTTTGCTCAGTGATGTGCTCTTTGAGAACTTGAATGCAGTTCAGCTAAGAGGTAAGGTAAAAACTTGATTCTACATATCTTTAAAGAAATGAATTTGATGACCTACCTGAAGTATTAACTCTATATTACTCTAGTTTCCAAGCTGAAGCTATTGTTACCCTCCATGTAGATTTGGTCTCACCCTGCACGCTTGAACTGTTCCTTTTCATAGTCAGAGATGTTTAAGGAGTGGCAGTTTACTGGCCTGTCCTGGGCAGTTGGGCACTCTTCTGACTTTACACAACCTTCAATATAGCTGCTATTTTACTCTTGCTACCCTGTCCCTTTTCTTTTCTAGGCCAAATTTTCACCTGCCTTCTCCCACATACACCCAAGCCCTGTAAAATGATGATCAAAGCCAGAGCAATCAAGTGATCTCTAACAAAACTCTATCCGTGTTTTATATGAAGGTGGATAATACAGTTGAGGGTCAAAGGACGTATTTGGACATCTCATTCATAAGACTAAAGGGATATTATCTAAGGCTATACCAATTAAATATATCTCAGCATGCCTCTGACCCACTGGTACAACAGTATTGTGCTCGGACATATTTGTTGAGAAGTTCTGCTTTATTGCTTCATAAGATTTGCTAACTAAACAACATTATGTTTTCCCCCTCATGTTTAGATTATGATTCAGGATGTTTTAGGTGTGCAAGGTAATATCATATCTCTCATTTTTCACTTTTATGAAAATGGTCTATCTCTTTAAGCAAAATTTACAATAACTATTTCTCTACAGTGAGAAATGTTAAAATGCGCATGTTTTTTCTTCCCTTCTCTTCTCCTTTTCTCTATCACCTGATATAAAATAATAACATTATATTTCTATAAATACTTCCTTGAAATTGTTAAATATGTTAGTACATGTTTCATTTTTTAGTTGTAAATGATTTGCTTCGAATCCTGACCATACTTGATTATAGTAGATTAACTGTTTTCTTCTAAGACTTTTATTGTTTCTGGTCTCCTTTGAAGCTTTTAATCATTTCTAGATTTTTGTGTATGATGTAAGATAGTAATACAGTTTTATTTTTTTTGCTTGTGGCTGTTCCGTTTTCCCAGAATTATTTACTAAACAGATGGCACTTTTTCCCTGGTACATTCTTGGTCCCTTTGTCAAAAATTAATTGAGCATACATTTATCAGTTTATTTCTAGGTTCTCTGTTCTGTTCCATTGATCTTTATATGTTTTTATGACAATACCATACTGTTTTGATTACTATAGCTTTGTAATATAGTTTGGATTCAGGGAATATGGTGCCTTCAGCATTGTTTTGTTTTGTTTTTTTCAAGATTGTTTTGGCTATTTGGGGTCTTGTGTGATTGAATACATGTTTCAGGATTATTTATTGTATTTCTGTGACAAATGTCATTGGGATTCTGATAGAGATTGCATTGAATCGTAAATTTACTTTGGGTAATATGGACATTTTAACAATATTAATTCTTCCCATCTGTGAGCACAGTTTATCTTTCCGTTCACTTCTTTCATCTTCAGTTTCTTTCATTGGTGTCTTATAGTTTTCAGAGTACACAGGGCACCCGGGTGGCTCAGTTGGTTAAGTGTCCGACTTTGGCTCAGGTCATGATCTTATGGTTCACAAGTTTGAGCCCCACTTTGGGGTCTCTGCTGACAGCTGGGAGCCTGGAACCTGCTTTGGATTCTGTGTTCCCTCTCTCTCTGCCCCTCCCCCACTCACTCTCTGTCTCTCAATAAAAAAAAAAAATGGTTTTCAGACTACAGGTTTTTCACCTCCTTTGTTAAATGTATTCCTTGACATTTCCTTTTTTTTTTTTTGATGCAGTTGTAAATACGATTGTTTTCTTAATTTCTCTTTCTAATAGTTCATTGTTAGTGTATCCTAACACAGTTGATTTTTTGCATATTGATTTTGTAACCTGCAACTTTACTGAATTTGTTTCTTAGACCTAACAGATTTTTGGAGGCGTATATAGACTTTTCTATATATGAAATAATGTCTTTTGTAAATAGTGGTGGTTTCATTGCTTCCTTTCAAATTTCGATGCCTTTTAGTTCTTTCTCTTGCCTAATTTGTCTGCCTAGGATTTTCAATATTGTGGTGAGTAGAAGTGCCAAAGCAAACATCTCTTTCTGGTTTCTGTTCTTAGTTCCTGTCAGCTTTTCATCACTGAGTATGTTAGCTGTGGGCTTGTCGTACATGGCCTTTATTATGCTGAGGTGTGTTCACTCCATACTCACTTTGCTGAGAGTTTTTATTATAAATGGGTGTTGGATTTTGTCACATCCTTTATTCCTGCATGTACTGAGATAACATACAATTTTTATCTCTCACTTTGTTCATGTGGTATATCATGTGGATTGATTTTCAGATCTTGAGCCATCCTTCCATCCCTGGCACAAACCCCACTTGGTCATAGTATATGATCCTTTTCATATATTGTTGAATTTGGTTTTCTCGTATTTTGTTAAGGATTTTTGAATCTCTGTTCATCAAGGATATTGGTCTGTAATTTTTGTTTGGTTGCTTGTTTTGTTTTGTTTTGTTTCTTAGGGTCCTTGTCTGGTTTTGGTAACAGAGTCATGGTGGCCTTGGAAGAATTCTTTCCTTTTCAGTTTTTTGGAAGAGTTTCAGAAGGATAGGTATTGAATCTCCTTTAATGTTTAGTGTAATTCACCAGGAAATCCATCAGGTTCCAGTTGTTGAAGCTTTGCCAAGACCTGTCAGTGTTCCAAAGAAAGGAATCTCATTTGGCACCTAGCTTCAGGCTAATTGGAAGCCACACCCTTAGGAAGCCACTTTTAAACTATGCAAGTGTGTCTATATATATATATATATATACACATATATATATATATATATGTATATATATATATATATAGGAACACTATATATATATAGTATATGTATATAGTATATATATAGTATATATACTATATATATAGTATATATACATATAGTATATACATATACTATGTATATACTATATGTATATATACTATATATATAGTATATATACATATAGTATATACATATACTATGTATATATATAGTATATATACTATATATATAGTATGTACATATAGTATATACATATAGTATGTATATATATAGTATATATATACTATATATATAGTATGTACATATAGTATATACATATAGTATGTATATATATAGTATATATATACTATATATAGTATGTATATATATAGTATATATATACTATATATAGTATGTATATATATAGTATATATATACTATATATAGTATGTATATATATAGTATATATATACTATATATAGTATGTATATACTATATATATAGTATATACATATAGTATATACATATAGTATGTATATATATAGTATATATATACTGTATATATAGTATATACATATAGTATATACATATAGTATGTATATATATAGTATATACATATAGTATATACATATAGTATGTATATATATAGTATATACACTATATATATAGTATATACATATACTATATATATAGTATATATATATACTATATATATAGTATATACATATAGTATATACATATAGTATGTATATATATAGTATACATATGTATGTGTGTGTGTGTGTATGTATATATATATATATATATATGTATATATATATATATATATATATATATATATATATAGTCCCTTGGGGCCACAATTGTACACCATTCTGGCCTCTTCTTCAGGAGATGTTGAGGTGTTCGACATTTGCAAAAATTGGGTCTTCAGATGAGTGTATAAGCTCCTTTCCTGGAGATAGTCCCAAGCTGTAGCAAGACCTAGGGACAACACAAAGATAACTTGCCCTGGCACCTCTGTCGCCTCTTGATGTGTGGCCAACCTGAGGCCTGCCCTTCCAGCTGAAGCTATAAGACAAGTAAGTATTTTTTCACAGGAAGAGTTCGGTTATATTTCTGTCTGCTGTCTGTGCAGTGCCTGTCAAGAACTAACTCTTCAACTGTTTCTGTCCTGTGGGGCCCAGAGAGGCAGGCATCCCTGACCACCAGAGCCACATAACTGGGTAGGGAGTTTGGACTCCCTGTTGGACTGTATATGCCTATTGGACTGTATATGCCTGCCAGCTTTGGCATGGCAAGGGGAGTGCAGGGCCTGGGCATATGCACTGGATTTAGTTTTAGTGAGGCAGCTGGAGAGCACAGGGTCAGGGCACATCGACTGGTTAGGGTGCCGTGACTCTGTGTGTCTGTCAGCACTAGCTGGATGTAAGGGAAGCACAAAAATGGTGAACGCCAGTACCTCTGTCCTGGAGAGAGTCCCAACAGAGCCCTGTCCCTCTGGCAGATGCTTTAAAGATTAGCAAATGAATCTTCTTCGCAAATAGTCTAAAACAATATTCGTTTTTTCTTTTTTTTTTTTAAATGTTTATTTATTTTTGAGAGAGAACGAGCGAGGGAAGGGCAGAGAGAGAGAGGGAGACAAAGAATCTCAAGCAGGCTCCAGGCTCTGAGCTGTCAGCACAGAGCCCAACATGGGGCTCAAACTCAGGAACTGCGAGATCATGGCCTGAGTCAAAGTCTGAGGCCTATCCCAAGGAGCCGCCCAGGTGCCCCTAAGGCACTTGTCAAACACCTGCTTTTGCACTGGGTTCTGGGGTGAGTCTGCATGTAAAGCCCTTCGAAATCAGATATTCAGTTCCCTGAAGCCCTTCCTGGCTCCTGGATGTAAGCCCTGTTGGTTTTCAAAGCCAGATGTTTTGGGGGCTCATCTCTCTCTAGTTTAGGTTGCATGGGTTGGCAAACCTTATGTGGGGCATGAACCCCTTGCTCCTCAGAGAAAAGCTCCATCCATGTTCATGAGATCCCTCCTGACCAGGGCGTGGCATTTTGAGTGAGACTGTATCTCTGTCTCCCCCACTTGTCTCAATGTGGCCTTTTTATCCTTTGCTCTGAAGGAGGTTTTCAGTGGGTTTTCAGGTCTTTTTCAGAGGGAGTTGTTTGCTATGTACCTGTAAATTTGGATTGTCCATGGAAGGGGGCGAAGCGAAGGTCTTTCTATGCTGCCATCTTGGACTGCCTTATCTGTCTTTATTCCTTTGGTTGTTTCATTACATTTCCTTTTGACTGCTTTGAAATTATGTTTTCAAAATGACTTTATTTTATGTATTGTCTACTATTTTTTTTTTCAGTTCCCTAAGATATATGTCTCTTTATTTCTAACTTCCGGTAGTCTTGGATCATCTCTCTGCTCCAAGCCCCACTTCATCTTGACTTGTAAGATTTTATACAACCTTGCTTTCCTTTATTTCCCTCACTTAGGTTCCAAGTCCCATGCCCTGATTTTCCCAATTCCAGGATACGGCTCCTTGGTGTTTTTGGAACATAGCAAGCATGTTTCTTGAGAGACTTTGCCGTTTTCTTTTGCTGGAGTGTTTTCCCCTCAGATGTCAACACCCCTGTCTCACCTCCTTCTGGCCTTTTTCTCAGAAGTCATCATGAAGCCTTCCCTAGCCACCAACTCCACAACTCCACTCCTCTTCCGAAATCTGATGTTCCCCTTCCTGGTTTTTCTCCTTAGTTATTAACACTACCTGTACACTATTACACTTCTTTACCTTGATTATGTGTTTCCTACTAGAATAAAAAATTCTTAAAGAGATTTTGTTTTTTCACTACTTTATCTCCAGCACCGGATACAGAGTAGGAGTTCATTAAATAGCATTAAACAAACAAATGGATAGAGGAACTAGGGATCTTTTAAATTTTATTTTCCAAATATTGTATTTAAATATTATTTTTTCACCTTCAGATTTTTAACTTGAACACATTCTTTTTCATAATCCCATGATTTATTTCTGACAGCTTTCTCTACCACTTAATTTTATTGCTGTAATAGTTTCCCTCCTCTTTCTGAAGCTCTTAGCCATTTTTTAAACACTTTTCTTCTGATTATTGCTAGTCTTGAACTTCCTTTAATTTATTTTTTTTGTTTTGTTCTCAGAAAACTACATGGGGCACTAAAATAGCTGATTGGAAGTTTCTGCGCATGCTGTTGCTTGTGGATTACCAGGATTCATTGTAGAATATTATGGCTAGATTCCTTTTGTTTTTTTATTGTCAAATACCCACCTCTTAGTGTTTTTAAGTTTTTCTCTGGGACTGGTAAAGTTCCCTAGTGAGGACTTATTCCATCTAGTACCTAAAAGGTATAACTGACTGCCAATGTTCTCAGATCAAATACAGGAAGGATATAGCATCTCACCATTTGATTGGAAGAATTTTCTTTCCTTTTTTAAAATTTTATTTTAGAGAATGTGCAAGCAGAGGAGAGGAGCAGAGGGAGAGACAGAGAATCTCAAGCAGGCTTCATGCTGACTGCACGGACCCCAGTGCCAGGCTTGATCCCACGACTCTAGAACCATGACTTCAGCCTAGATCAAGAGTCAGAAGTCCAACTGACTGAACCATTCAGGTGCCCCAGGAAGAATTTTCTTTAATCTCCTTCTATATTGTTCCACATCCTCAATGGGAGCCATGTTTTTCCTAATTCCCCATCTCCCTTGCTATATAGTTCTCTAGAGAGGAAAATTCTGGTTTTATTATGACTGGGGGGAGTTGTTTTCTTACTTCTGAGATGGGGAAGGGATCTATAACCCAGCTTCAGAGAGTTATGTTGCCAGAAACTCCTTAGTTTTTCTGTCATTCTTTGGTGTGGTTTGCTCTGTATGTATTCAGTGGCTAGTTTAGAATCTGTCTTTCTTAGTCTCCATCATCTGCTACTAATTTGTCTGTCATTCAGATTTCAGATTTCATTTGATGATCATGTTTCCTGCTCCTTGTCCTTTTTTATCTTTTTTTTTCCCCCCTTAAATATCTCTGCTGTAATTTCAACAGGGACCAGAGAAAAATATGTGGTTCGTTTTATTCATTTAAAATGGTAAAACTGGGGCTCCTGGGTGGCTCAGTCGGGTAAGCATCCAGCTTTGGCTCAGGTCATGATCTCATGGTTCATGAGTTCAAGCCCCACGTGGGGTTCTCTGCTGTCAGTGCAGAGCCCACTTGGGATCCTCTGTCCCTCTCTCTGTATCCCCTTCTCCTATTTGGTCACTCTCTCTCAAAAAATAAATAAAAACATAGTAAATAAATAAATAAATAAATGGTAAAACTATTTGAAGAGTTTATATTTTGCATTGTTAATGAGCTATTTTAATATGCCTGATGCATAATAACTTTTACTTAAGATAATTAAACCAAAAGAAGAATTTGGGTCACTTTATTTCCCATATTTCTTATTTAGAAGAAAGTGAGTTATCACAATAGAGGGGGATAAAACAGTATAATTTTAGTATATCAAAAGGCCAGGATATGAGCCATGGCTGTGCCATGAATTCCGTCCTCAGACCCACCTATACACAGATTTTTTTCAATAGCTAGAAGTATAGTACTGTAAATGTATTTTGTATTCCTTATGATATTATTACCATTTTCTTTTCTCTAGCTTACCTTGTGTAAGGATACAATATATAATACACATAAAATCTGTGTTAATTGATAGGGTTACTGTTAAGGCATTATAGTCAAAAGTAGGCTATTAGCAGTTAACTTTTTAGGGACTCAAAAGTTATATGTGGATTGTTTTTAGTGTTTATTTATTTGGGTGACAGAGCATGAGCAGGGGAAGGGCAGAGAGAGAAAGAGAATCCCAAGCTGGCTCCACACTGTCAGCATGTAGCCCAGTGTGGGGCTCAAACCTGCGAACCGTGAGATCATGACCTGAGCTGAAATTGAGTCAGACGCTTAACAGACTGAGTTACATCGGCACCCCACATGGATTTTTTAAAAATAGTTGTTTTTGAGAGAGAGAGAGAGAGAGAGAGAGAGAGCATGCACATGCAGGGGAGAGACAGAGGCAGGTGGGCAGGGTGGACAGAGGATCTGAAGCAGGCTCCGTGCTGGTCACAGGCAGCCTCATGCGGGGCTTAAACCCACTAACCGTGAGCTCATGACCTGAGCCACAGTTGGACGCTCAACCTACTGAGCCACCCAGGCGCCCCCATATGTGGATTTTTGACTGCGTGGGGAATAAGCAACCCTAACCTCTGCCTTGTTCAAGGGTCATCTGTATAGTGCTCTTGATTGCTTACCAACATAGTGAGATTTAATTAAACAGTACTGCTAAGACCTGAGCTCTTATTATTCCAAATCATAGCACATGAAAGATTCTGTCACTGCTGTTGTTGTTTTCATTTTTTTACTTTGTTTTATTGTGTTTTTGTTGTGTTCTGTTTAGTTTTATTGGCCCAGACAGTGATGTTAAATAGGGCTCAACACTGCCCACCTTGACTCAGCTCTTAAACTGGTAGTTAGGTTTGGATTCTCAACAGTAGCCACACAGCTTACTCATTCCTGTAGGCATGTTTTACTTTTCCATTATTATATACTGATTCAACACATTAATCCATAACTTCACCTCTTTTTTTGTTGAGACACTATCAAAGCATAGTGAAAGGGAGCTTACCAGACAACAAAATGTTCTCATCAGAAATTGTAGATGATAGACCGCTAAAGAAAATGAGAATCCTTGTTAAAACATTAAAGACTACTGTCCTTAGATTTGTCCAATAATTAGAATTATAGTAAAGAAATAATACTTCAGAATTTTTACTTTCTCAGAATTTTATTGCTTATCAGTTGAATATAGAAAATGATTTATTTGCTTTAAGATTTATGTATATATTTTCCTTTCAGAGCAGAAATAATCTTCAAGAATAGATATTTTCAATGGTAACATGAAAGCTAGGGGTTTGGAATGTGGAGGGAGCGATTCAATTTTACTGAAAACAGAAGTGCCCTATGACATAATTTACCACAGAATAGCTCTTTTCCACACATAATAATACTCATTTGGGAGATTTCTTTATTGCCACTTTTATTTGTTTTTAATTTTTTATTCTTTTTAAGTAGGCTCTATACCCAACGTGGGGCTTGAACTCTTGACCCGAAGTTCAAGAGTCACATGCTCTGCTGACTGAGCCAGCCAGGTGTCCCTAGGAATTGTTTTAAACATACAGTGAACTGCATCAATTCCATGAGGAATGCCACCAGAAGTGTTAGATTAGGAATCAATAAGCATTAGTAAACCTACTCATTTTCTTCAAATGTCTAGGAAGTGCCCCATTAGATTTTGTGTATTCAATAAGAAATTCGAACATTTAGAAAAGTTTTACATGAAAACATTTTTTAGCATAAAAGTTTTTAAATTCATAAATTAAACTTTTCATTTTGGCCATGACAGCAGTTCTTTTGATGATGCATTCTGCTCTTGAAAGTTGGAAACAAATGCCTCATCTTCTATAGTAGAGATAAAAATGATAATCCCACATTCCTACTTTTTCTTAAGTAACTCAAGTCATAAATTAAACTTTTCAATAAAATGCGGAAAAATAACAGGCTGAATAATTGTACAGTGATTTTGCATTTTGGATTTTTTAATCCACCTCATTGGATCCCAGGACTCACAAACTTGTATTATTGATACCAAAGTTATAGAACATTCTTGAGTGTTTGCTTCTGTGATGTGGTTCCATGTATATGATGTGAGTAAGTTCTGTCTATTTCATTTGTATTCACTTTTGTTTTTTAAAGTTTTGCTACTTTCAGCTTTATAACAGTTTGTTTTTGTGTTTTTCACTCTTGTGAAGCAGTATGTTTTTTCCTGGTTTTCTTTTAAAAGAGGTCATTTTCCACTGATAATACAAATCTAACCAAATGGCCAAACGGAAATAGTTAGAAGGGTCCTAAGGAAGCAGAAAAGAGGTGTAATGGCTACTCCAACTTACTGTACTCATGTAATTTTGTGTATGTTTTTTCATGACATTTTCCCCCTCTTTTAGGGTTTCTTAAATCTCTTTTATTCAGATGCAGCTGGAGTTTAAATAATAAAATGAGGAAGCATCCACAGTGGGGAAAGGAGGATTGTCACGAAAGAAAATAAAAATAGAAGGTTTTTCTGATTGTTAGTGGGATACTGGTCCCTCTGTTTACCAGCAGCGCTTGCCAGTAAAGGCTGAGTCTTCCCTAAGGCCATGCTGGTATGGGACTGTGCTGGGGGATGGAAACAGATTGTGGAAACTTTGTTACTGCCTTATAACAGCTTCTGTTTCTTCCTCCAGTTAAAAAAAAATTGTAAAAAGAAAAATTATGTACATAGAAACATCAAAGGTAGCCTTGAGAGGAAGTTTATAAGCAGTGTATGATCTGAGTGGTATGTGGAAATGCAAGTATCTTAATACTGGATTTCACTAAATTTCACATTGCACGTAGACGCCATTCACTTTTTTTACCCTCTATGCTCAGCACAGGGCCCGGCACTTTCGGTTCCCAGGAGCTGCCATGACTTATTGGGTATCATTTTCATATGCTAGTTAGTACCCTGTAGTTATCACAACACAGGGAGACTGAGTCATTGCTTTACCCCCTCATCTGCTCATACAGTGAATTTTCACATTTCAAAGTCAGAGGTCTGTGAGATTGCAGGGAAGACTGCAAGTGCAGGAAGGAATCCATGAGTTAGAGAGATCTATAGTAAAAAGACGAGTGGTATGTTTTCCTCTGTCCCTTTCATAGCTAGAAACCTTTTTTTCATAGAATTTGTTTTACATCCTTCTAATTAGGAAAAGAATGTTACATCTTTTATAAAGTTTCCCAGACCTATCACAAACTGTTTAATTAAGATGGCTTTGTTTAGTCAGCACGTCTACCTGAGTTTTATCGAATAAGAATTTCCAGAGGTTGAGCTAAGGCATCTGCATGTTTCGCAGTCCTTCTAGGTATTTCTGATAGGTACAGAGTAGGAGAAGGGTAAGTTAGATAAAAGGACAAGTTGAATAGGGAACTGGATGTTTGCGAATGATCACACATGACGAAGGAAAAACATTTCTGTGTATTTAATGCTTGATAGAACTTTCCATTTGCATTTATACATTTCTCACATGAAGAAAGGTATATAAATGTGAGACTGTGGTCAGTGGTTAGTGATAATTTGAACCAAAACATAACGTTAGAAAAAAATATAGGGGCTGCTGGGTGGCTCAGTCAGTTGAGCCTCTGACTTCAGCTTAGGTCATAATCTTGAGGTTCGTGCCCTTAAGCCCTGTGTCAGGCTCTGTGCTGACAGCTCAGAGCCTGGAGACTGTTTCAGATTCTGTGTCTTCCTCTCTCTCTCTGCCCCTCCTCTACTTGTGCATTTGCTCGTGCTCTCTCTCTCAAAAATAAACATTAAAAAAAATTTTTAAGAAAAATATGTATTCTGAAGTATATATATTCTAAAAGTATATTCGATAGAGTAAGCTCTGTATAAACTAGGATATATGTGAATAAGCAAATATGATCTTTTCCTAAAGAGTAATATCCACCTGAATATGTTGTATTAAACACTTTTTAACCCATACATCTGAAAAATTCAGCCTCAGTGAAAAAAATGAGTTGAATGGATTTATAAAGGATAAAACTGATATATAAATAAAATTGTTCTTTTATGCTTATCTTATAGATAGAAGAAAACATACAAGTTGAAAACACACTTTTATTGCAACACCGAGCAAGAAATTTCAAGTTTCACCCTGTGTATGTCTGTGTCCTTGGGTCTGTCAAGTTGAAGGTGTGAAAACATTGAATGAGTTAAATGCTGCCATGGGCAGGAAATTTTTATTATCATGATAGCTGTGGGGCCGGGGTTAGGGAATAATTTCTCTCTTAAAATCCGCCTGTAAGTATGGTAATTTTCCCGAAATATCATTACTGTGTATTTGGAAGTTAATAAAAATGTTAGGGGTAGTCACAGAAGCAATAACTCAAACACTTTTCACTTTTGCAGGATTGTTCAGTGATTGGTTCCACCATTAAACTTGAATTTAATTTTTCTTTTATGCTGTGGATATGCTGAGTTGCTTTTGCTTTGAAGCATTTATCTTTGTCCTAAAACACATTGGTATCCCTTACCTAATACTGGTGTATCTTTGGATTTACTGAGGGATAAATGAGCTTGAAAATATATTTAAGGGTAGACATTTTTTATACATGCATAAAAACAGACACAATAGCTGTGGAAATTTACTTAATAATTGCAGATAAATATGTTAAGAATTGTAGTTCTCCTGATGTGGTAATAAGTACAGGGAAGTGTGCTATCATTAACTCTATTCTCTTTTTTTTCCTTTTTCCTTTTTCTCTCTCTCATCCCTTTTATCTTTTTTTTTTTTTAATATTTATTTTTAAGAGAAAGACAGAGAGGGAAAGAAACACAGACTCTGAAGCAGGCTCCAGGTTCCCAGCTGTCAGCACAGAGCCTGACGTGGGGCTTGAGCTCATGAACTGTGAGATCATGACCTGAGCTGAAGTCAGAGGCTTAACAAACTGAGCCACACAGATGCCCCTCTCCCATCCATTTTCTGTCCTTATCCATTGCAGATCATAAGCCCAATAGAGAATATACCAATCATTTGCAGTGGCTTTGTTTCTTATGACCTGGTAGATAACTAATCTTAGAGAAAAGCCAAAAGAGGAAGAGACATCTATTCAACCAACTTGCCTGGGACTGAGTCTTCTTGGAAAATTGGACTTTGCTTTCTAAAACAGGGATAGTCCAGGAAAAGCTAAGTCTTTTTGGTCAATGTCCTTTATACTTTTGCGGGGGGGGGTGGGGGTGGGTGTGGAGAAATGACATTTTTACTTAAAAAGCATCTTGCTGGAAAACAAAACTTTGTTTCATTGAACACTTAAGTGGCTCTGTTTGTTTCTAATCATCCTGTGGAACAAAGCCAGCAAGATATTAAAGAAAGAGGAGGTCTACATGAGGTCAATTCAACAAATTCATCAGATCATATCTGGATACTGGGAAGTCCAAAGATCAAAGTAACAGCAGGAGTAGATCCTAGTGAAGACTCTAATCCTGGCTTGCACATGATGGCCTTCTTGCTGTGTTCTCACAAAGCAACTGAGAAAGGGGGGCAGGGGGGAGGAGAGAGAGAGAGAAAGAGAGAGAGAGGGGGAGGGAGAGAGATGGGTGGTATGTCTTTCTCTTTTATAAGGATACCAGTTCTGTGGGATCAGGGCTTTACCCTTATGATCTCATGTAACTTTAATCACCTCCTTAAAAGCCCTGTTTCCAATACACTCAAATGGGGGTGTAGGGCTCTAACATATAAATTTGGGGCAGACACAATTCATTCCATAACAGGCACTGTCTTCCCTGATGATTACATTTCAAAGAGACGGCTCCCAAGTCCTTGAGAAAGACATTCCTGAGTTGTAAATCTGGTGAGAGACTGGGGGAAGATTTATATCCCGAAGAGGTAGAGAAAGAATTTACAATTATGAGTTTTCCAGAGTAAATGGTCTGAGAAAAGGAAGGTCAGGGACTAAAGTTGGGGAGAAACTTGTCTAAAGTTTAGTCAAATGGAGGAGAACTTTAAGGCTGTCCTGGCCGACCTGTGGGTCATCAGTGCTTCATGTACTCTGAAAAAGAAATTGCCTTGTGTTGTCCTTTTTCATGGTAAAGCCAGCAAAGAATATCCATGCATTGGCCAAGCCTTATCCTGAGGGGCCTGGGAAGTGGTGTGTAATGCAGTAAATGGTAACATTTCAATTAATACTTTCAGATTTTTTGGCTGCTTGTTAGCTACAGGCGATAGAAATGGGATCTATGTTTGATAAAAACCTCTTTGTGTCCCTTAGGATTTCAGTGTCCTTAGTCCAATTATCTGTCTGTCTATCTATATAATGATACCCTAGGAATAAGTACCCAGGTTGAAAAGCAAAGGTCAGGCCTCTATTTATCTTTGACTATAAAGGGCAAGACCAGGTTGTGTTTTAAGAGAAAAGGTGTCATGGGAATATAAAGAGAGGATGAACGTGGGAAAGGGAAAAAAAAAACAAAAACAGAAAGAAGGAATGTTTTCTTTTGGTTGCATATGATTAGCTGTAAGTGCCAGAAGCCCCCTCTCCCTTCCTCTCCCTCCCCCCCCCCCCCCCCCCCCCCGCCCCCAGCTGTGTTGCAGGTCAGCTGCTCACAAAGGGGCTTTTCAATTTACTTACCATTTGATGAACTTTTAGTCAACTGGTTGAAGAACAGGGATGGGACTGAGGTGAGGGACAAGTGCCTCTGGGTGCAAAATTTAAAAGAACACACAAAAAGTCAGGGCTAATTCAGAGTGGAATTGATATTACTGATTTTTCTTTTGACTTAGGGTCCCACCTGGCTTGCTGAGGCACTGTGACTGATCTGTCTTGGTTGAAAATCTTTATATTTTATTTCCTGCGGACATTCACATTCTTTTTGGTTTTTAAAATGTCACATTAAACATTATTTATATTGATTGCCAAACTTTTTGGCGTACCCTTAAATTTTGTAGCTGAGATACGTGCCTCACTGTGTCAGCCTATCCTTACTCTGCTGGAGGCAACAGAAATGGTACTTCCTTCTAGATTTAGAATTTATTTTCTGTCTCTCTAGTTGGGTTGTGTAGGTCTAGAAAGTATTGTACTAACAGAGATGAACATTGGTGGGGTTAAAAAGAACATTGTTCATTTCCCCCCAGGTCACTCACTAACACTTTGGAAGGAAAGATTTCTGCCAAGAGGGAGGTTTGATGAAGAGAAACATCTCTGAGAGTATACGGGTAATTCAAAGCACACAATTTAATGGCACCAACAGAGAATGTTAAATGGATAAACTGTTGATTAAGAGATGGAATATGTGATTCTAATGCTACAATTTCGTCAAGTTATGTTCGTAAGTATGTGAAACCTATCTAACCATCTGTAGTGTTCTAAAGAGGGGATTTATTCAGTCTACCTGTTGACATTGTGAAAAGAAAATGAATGTACCTTAGCATGGTCCAAAAATGTAAGTTTACTTTGCTGTAGGTTTAGGTGGTTAAATCTCTCACTGTTGATTTAGTTGGGTACCTGGCAACAAATGGAAGTAATATATATTTGTTATTTATTTAAGGGATCCTTTCTGTTTTTATTAAGTCCATAGTCATGGTATATGTGGTTAAAATGCACAGAATTCAGATGTTAAAAGCAAACTAATAAGTGAACAAGAGAAGAGAAATATAGCATTTCTGTTGGCTTAGGAGGGACTTTATAAAACTGTAACAGTTCAAATAACTCTTTTGCAGTTTACATGGACTCCAACTATAGTAGCATAATTAATATGTTGTATCAGGTTGGCAAACCTTTTGTAAAGGGCCAGATAGTACATATTTTAAACTTTTCATGCTATGTGGTCTCTGTTGCATCTATTCAGTCCTGCCGTAGTAGTAGGAAAGCAGCTATAAGCAGCAGTAAATAAAAGGACATGTTCCAATAAAACTTTATTTACAAAATTAGCCAGTGCGCCGGGTTTGGTCTACAGACCAGAGTTTGCCTACCCTGGTGTCAGAAGATTCTACATGCTTTATTGAAAACTATAAACTGGGTTGTCTGTAACAGTGAGGCATAAAGGATTCATGTCATTTATTGAGCTGAATATCCAAGCCGTTATCTAGATACAAATGAACCTTCATCACTAATGACTTTGAAACAGTTCATGTGTCTATACCGAATCTTATCTCTTAGCATTCTGTATCTGACAAGATTATTTGATGTCAGATGTTATTACTAGGTAAATATGCTATATATGTTTTGCCATATTTTGCACTCTTATAAAGTCTTAAAATTTCCTGAATATTTGATACTTTACTGAAGGCTATGAAGCTTACAGACATTTTTACCTGAGTAAAGTTTGTTTTACTGGCAGTAATAAATGCTTTTTTTTATTTAATGAAAATTTTTAATGTTTATTTTTGAGAGAGAGAAAGAGAGAGACAGAGCTCGAGAGGAGAAGGGCCAGAGAGAGAGGGAGACACAGAATCTGAAGCAGGTTCCAGGCTCCGAGCTGTCAGCACAGAGCCCGATGGGGGGCTCAAACTCACGAACCACAAGATCATGACCACAGCCGAAGTCAGACCCTTAACCGACTGAGCCACCCAGGTGACCCAGTAATAAATGTCTCTTAATGGGTCTCAGTAACTCAGCTAAAACCACAGAATTAAGGTGGCCTAATGTGGAAAGCTGGCTAACTAGATATTTGGTTTTCATTTGTAGGAGGACATCTTCTCAATTTAAGAAAATTTATTATAGGTGTAGGGACAGTGGTTAAATCGTGCTAAACGACACTTTTTAAAATTGGGCTGCATGTTTGGAAGAGTTGTTGTGACAGAGATAGCACAGACTTTCCATTAGTGTCCTGGTTTCTTTTTTCCCTGGGTTCCATTTTTAGAAGGTGAATGGACATCCATAATTAGATATAGTCCTGGAGATACACGTGGTTGAAACCACATGAGTACATATGAACACTAAAATCCCGGGTACTTCCAATGAGTGTGTGCAATGTTTCATGCATAGCTAGTTTCATGAAATTCGAAACTTTGTACTCTACTTACATCTTTCCTTACTTAGTTTTTTAAATGTTTTGTTTTTTTTTTTTTAACGTTTATTTATTTTTGAGACAGAGACAGAGCGTGAATGGGGGAGGGTCAGAGAGAGGGAGACACAGAATCCGAAACAGGCTCCAGGCTCCGAGCTGTCAGCACAGAGACCGACGCGGGGCTTGAACTCACGGACCGTGAGATCATGACCTGAGCCGAAGTCGGCCGCTCAACCGACTGAGCCACCCAGGCGCCCCAATTTCCTTACTTAGTTTTAATTTATTTAAGTTATTAGGCTAGAGGTTAAAATGTCTAGGACCAAAGTATCAGGTCATTTGGATTTCCTAGAAACCATCTTTAATCTACAATTGAATGGGAGTATAGGTGTTTGGCAGGTGACATGTTAACGCTAATACACTACACTGGAGTAGATGGTTGTATATTTTCGTTTCTTGGTTATTCTTTTTGGTCAGATGGACAAACTTTTATCTCCACACCTCTCTCATGGCCAGGACTCATGTGAGACACCTGACACACACAGGTCAAGGAGACTTGGGCTTCCTAAGATTCCCAAACTAAGTGCCTCCTTGGATTTTGTGTCCTAGAGTCTCTCCCACTCACCATATTCTCAGCACCCCCTTTATCTGTTGATTTCTTCTCTGTCAGTGTTTGGAGACAATGACTGGCAGATAATGTCTGCAAGGCAGTTTTAGCTCCAGAGAACAAACATGTGGCATTAACACCATATGGTATTGATTATATTTTAGTCAGAATGTTTTGGGTTTAAAATATTCAAATTGTGAGAATTAAGTAGACATAAATATGATATATAGTTCAGATAACATTCTCCTGGTTATGTGACATAGATTACCATATAACCAATGGCTTCCCCAGAAAGATCTCACCATCTGAGGAATCTCCTGATTCTTCACATTTAATTGCAGAACGTTAGCCAGACTTTCTATGATGTTCTCTATTCCCTGTTTTATTCAAATGCCTCCTCAACTTCATATTCTTATTTCCTTCTGTGACTTTTATTCTTCTTCCTAGTTACATACTGTATACACTGAAGAGATAGGGCAGAATGAAAGAAACATTTATTGAGTCTTCTGGGTGAGTCTCTCATTAGATATTGTCTATCTGATAATTCTATATATCTAATTATTGTATTTCTAAGATGCCATGATTTATATTTTTTTCTAAGAAAAGAATTCTTAAGAGTCCTAGTGTTCATGACTCACAATAATAAAGGCTTTATTTCTCCCTCTTGCTCATATTTCAATAACAAAGGTATTTTTTATAGTTATATATGTATAGGTATAAAACCTAAATATCCCTGAGTACTTCTGGCATTGATTTCATCTAGCTTTAGCTCAAGAATAATGTGACTCTCACTTTTCACCCTTAGGACTTAAACACAGGTTTCTTACTTATTGATACAGACATATATATGGGTATAGACAGGTAGATAGGTAGTTCATTATTAGTATAAATAAAGTGCAAACCCTCAAGTACAGCATGTGTGTTGCAACCACAGTTATTTATTTTGGCTGGAAATGATTGATCTGAATTGAATCAAAGCATAAGGCAAATCTTGTTCCCTCATCACCCAGTAGGTCACATTACGATCAGTTTACCTTATACAAATTTATCCTGTAACATAACTGGTGAAGGTTTTCCAAGGCATATGTCAGAACAACACAATCCTGAGCATATATGTGTTCCCTTCCCGTTGAAGGCCAGAGAGGCCAAGAACATAGTAAATAGTAAAACAGATTCAACCTAACCCTGTTTGACTCCAGATATCAGTCTTAAATCCAAGTATACCATTCATGAGTTTCACCAAATTTATTTCTTTAAAAAAATTAGTAAAACACACACCACCTAAAACATGGTATCTTAGCCATTGTTAAGTATACAGCTCAGTGGCATTAAGTATATTAACATTGCTGTGCTACCATCATCACCATCCAGCCATGAAAGTCTTTTCAACTTATTAAACTGAAACTCTACCCATTACACAATGACTCCTCATCTTCCCTCCCTTCAGCCCCTGTCAGCTACCACTGATTTTGACTACTCTAGATATATCATATAAATGGAATCGTACAGTATTTATCTTCTTGCAACTGGTATATTTCAACTTGAACTATCTTCATAGTTCATCCATGTTGTACCATGTATCAGGATTTCCTTCTTTTTTGACATTTAATATTCCACTGTATGTATATACCACATCTTGTTTGTCCATGTTTCCATCAGTGAACACTTGGGTTGCTTTTGGGTGTTCACCATATTTATTTATTTATTCCATAGTTGTATAAGTTGTTTTCTGTTAGAACCACAATAGGTTCTTTGCTGCACATGCTTTTAAATTAACATTCTAAATAATATACACTTAATGCCAACAGAGAAGAAAATGATGAGTTAATCCTAGGACTGGTGGAGGGGTTTTGAGAGGCGATTGAAATACCCCAGAAAAAGAAAATAAAGACTATGGATTCCATTGTTCTGTATGAAGGAAACACATGCTTCCATTTGACCACAAAAAACAAAACAAAACAAAACAAAAAACAAAAAAAAAAACTTATGCCTCCCTGGAGCAGAGTTTCAAGGACATTTGGGGATTTGGGTCATGAAATATGTTGTAAGTTTTTACTTTTTTTTTTTTTTTTTAAACCTTCTGGTAAACCAGTATAGGTAAACACATTATGTGGGCAGCCTTAAAGATAGCTCAGTGGGGGAGAATCAAGTAAATGCCAGAACATTTTAAATCAAAACATATGCAACCAATATTTTCTGATAATCATTTTTATTTGAAGTCATTGAAGTTACTGAAGTCATTTTATTCTTAAATGAAATTACTTTTTTATTTCCAAAATTGTGTGCATAACACACATGTTGACGGTATGTCTTCTTAGCTTAGAATTTTGAGTTCTGGGTTTATACCATAGGCTCAGTTTAAAAGCTCAGAATCCAGATTATTGTAGTTGTATACCCAAAGTGAGTAGAGGGCTGATAAAAAATGATTATTAGTAAATGCCCTTAAATCTGCATAATAATGACATTTTAAAATTGACATTTTAAAAAATAGTTTTTGGTTGAAGAAGATAATTCTAGAATGTCAGTGTTAAATTTTGTAACATCTTGCTTTATAATTCATATTACTCTATAAAAGGTGCTAATACATTTGCTACTCTTTTCATGAGTTTATGTAATATTCAGAATTAACTTGACTACTCTCAAGAAATTATTTTACTGGGGCTCCTGGGTGGCTCTGTCAGTTAAGCATCCGACTTCTGCTCAGGTCATGATCTAGCAGTTTGTTAGGTCCAGCCCCGCATCAGGCTCTCTGCTGAAAGCTCAGAGCCTGGAGCCTGCTTCCGTTTTCTTTGTCTCCCTCTCTCTCTATCCCTCCGCCACTCACACTCTGTCTTCCTCTCTCTCAAAAATAAATAAACATTAAAAAATTAAAAAAAAAAAGAAACAGTTTTATTTATGAGCATTTTATATTTTAGGCTAATAAAGTGGTCATGAAAACAAAGAAGCCAAATAATTATAATTTTATTTTTTCATTGGAAATATTCAGTGAGGAATCACTGTTTTATTCCTTATTCTGCTTTTATAATACATGAATAAAATACTTTGATCTACACACCATGAAATTTGTGAATTATATGAACACTGATTATTTTACATTTATATTTTACTTATTTTCTGTGCATTTTCAATTGTTTATCTCTTAGACATTTTTTGAAGATTTCTTTCTTAAATGTGTTAAAACTAAGCACTCCATTTCCTAATTAATCCCATGGTACCAGATTGTATTAATTCTTTATTTTTTAACATCACACTTGTAAATCAAACTTAGAAACACTTTTCTTCTAATATCATTTTAAGACTGTTTTTAATTCAGTTTGCTACCAAATTACCAAAGTAACCAGTAAGTTCAGTTGAAATAGTTCATTTCCTTGAGTGGAAGATATCATGGACAAGTATTCTTTACTGTCATAAAGAGTCAGATGTAAAATGTAAATGTAAAATGATCAATTGATTGATTAAACATTTTATTTTTTTAATTATTTTATTATTTCATTTTTATTTTATTATTTTATTTTCTAGTCACAGAGTAGGTAAGGAATTTTTATTTACAGTTTCTGAAGTATGTAAGTGTCTATTGTGTTTTTGGAATATGCCACTGATTCCCAAGGTTCTATTAGTATAATAGAGGAGATGAGTCAGGTGAACCAAAAACCACTCAAACAAAACAAAGCAATGATAGTAACTACAGGAGTGAAAAGTACTTAGGATTTGGTACACGTTGCATCCTCAAAGGCTCTAGGTACATAAACTCTGGGACTATAGATATATCCTGAGTTTAGTCATAATAAATCATCTGTTCTAAAGATGTGTACCCTAAGTAGGTCAATAGCTGAGAGCATCTGTGATTTCCATAGATCTGTAGGCCAGATTCCTGTGTCCCATCTCAATTCAGTTAAACAGCCACAGATTCTGAAATTAAAAAAAAAAAAAAAAAAGAATTCCTGACGGCCATGGTCCTTCATTTGTTCCTCTAGCATTTTTTGAACAGCTCTGGTATCCTTTGCTCTTCATACTCTATGTGGGCCCTGCAGAGGTGTCAGGACAGCTAAAACTGAGTATCGCTATGAAAATTCAGGAAAATTGATAAAATGTGAGGGAATTGACCGTGATAATTTCCCACATCTTAACTTGAATTATATACTAATGGTAGTTTTGGGATAATGCAGAGCAAGTAGTAATAAGGGCTTTTCTTGCATGTGGAGAAGGAGAGCTGGCTTATTGGACTGGGTTTGAGAATTAAGGATGCTCGTGTAAAAGACATGAGAGGTGACACAAGGTATACTTCCCTGGGAAAGTAATCATTTATATATGCTTGCTTCTGGAGGTAATGGGAAGCCAGATCCCTTGGAAGGAATTAAAGGAAAAGAGAGTTATGTGCATAAATTTACAGAAGTCAGAAATATTAACTGGGGATGTTCATGTTTAATCCATGGATGAGATAGAGGTAGTTCAAAAAATAAATTATGCTGGAAAAAAGAATTCACTCATAGTTTCTATGTCGCAAGTTGGCATAAGTTTCTCTCAGGCCACTAAATTTATTATTGTGCTAAAATTAGAAGTAATTAAATTATCGTCTTGTTTTGATTTCTGCCCACCCCCCCCCCCCCCCCCCGGAGCAAACCTTTACCACCAAATAGACCTGTGGTATTTGGTAAAGATATTTTTATCGTTCAGTTTGTTTGATTCGTATTAAATTCCCATCCCAAGATCTGCCTTCTTCTTACAAGGAAACAGTACTATGGACTGTGTATTTAGGTAGACATTTAAAACCTGTGTCAGCTGCCTTAGAAGAAAAACTAGCCTGTGAGATTTGAACACAATATTGATACAGAAGCTGAGGAAGATGTTTCCATTTATTTCATACAGTATCAGGCTGTTCTGTGTTTCTGATTTCTGTTTCCTTCTTTTCCTCTGCTTTTCACCCTTTCTGCGTAGTTTAAATTTTTTTTAATGTTTATTTATTATCGAGAGACACAGAGAGAGAGAAAAAGAGAGCATGAGTGGGGGAGGGGCAGAGAGGGAGGGAGACACAGATTCTGAAGTAGGCTCCAGGCTCTGAGCTGTCAGCACTGACCCTGACATGGGGCTCAAACCTACAAACCCGCAAGATCCTGACCTGAGCAGAAGTTGGACGCTTAACCGCCTGAGCCACCCAGGCGCCCCTCTGTATAGTTAAACAAACTTCAAACCTGGTAAAAAAGAAAAAAAAAAGGAAAAACAAATTTAGCTCCACTGAATTTTTTTTCCAAGTTCACAAGAATTACATTTACCTACAATAATGCTTCATTCTGAATTGACAGATTACATCTGTCTTTCAATATATGCAGCAACACCCACTTTTACTGAAAGTTGGATGATAGGTTCATAGCATTGCATTCAGCATCATTCGAATCCAAATGACTAGACAGGGGTTGTCCAGTGGCTCTGCCCACAGGATCAGGCATTCTAGTTGGTGTGACAAAACATGAGTATGGTAAACCGTGCATATGCATTTCATGTTGGCTTTCTAATCTACAAAATAATTGACTTAGCAACAGAATAGAGTAATATATATACTGTATGTGTGTGTTATATATATATAACATATATATATGTTTTTAAATTGTGGATTGACAGGAGGGGGGATATTCAGAAAAGAAAATAATAGGGGTGCCTGAGTGGCTCAGTTGGTTAAGCATCTGACTTCGGCCCAGGTCATGATCTCATGGTTCATGGGTCCGAGCCCGGCATTGTGCTCTCTGCTGTCAGTGTAGAAGAGCCTGCTTAGGATCCTCTGTACCCCCCGCCTCTTCCCCTCCCCGACTTGTGTGCACACACTCTCTCAAAAAATAAATAAACCTTCAAAGAAAAAAATAGTGCTGATGCCATCAGGGAAAACTTGAGTTAGGCATCTGGACTGGAGCCTAACTTTAAAGAATTGGAAGAACATGGTTAAAAAGAAAGAAGGCAGGATCAGCAGATCATTACACATCAGTTACCATAGACCAGCTAGAATTGAGTGAACCTGTTGGGCTCACTGTTATATCTCTCATATTATTGGGCCTTTCTTTTCCCTTTCTAGAGTCCCTGGCTGCTGAATTCCCAGTGGAGATTTCACATCTGCTTGTCATATAAACTTCAGCTCTGGGCTGGTGAGGATTAAAGTCTCCCTGAGATCCTGACTGAGCAGCCTTTCTCCCACTTTATTTGACACCGCACTATATCACGGCAGTGCTGGCTCCTTCCCCACTCACCGTGTGTAGTAAATCCTCTGCACGCCACAAGGTCAGCCGAGTATTAGATGCAGAGTCCTGTCAGAGGTGCTGACAGCTCCATCTTTCTGAGGGTAAGGGAGTGCTGGGTCCTGAAATTCGGTTGCAGTCCTGGCCCAAGAGTCAAAAAAATGCTTTCATCTTGAAAGACGTGATGATTATTATGGGCTATGTTTTTCTGATCCTTAAATCTCTTTTCAGACATGCATCTTGTGTTGTCACTTCTTCAAGTTTTTGGAAGTGCTGGGAAGGAGAAGAAGCTGTAATTGAAATGGGCAAGCGTGGCAGGAGAAAAGTAAGTCCAGAAAGTCTCACCGAGTTACAATATATTTGTTAAGTAGCCTGTAGTTACATTATTCTTGGTCTTCCTTTAGCCCAAGATAGGAGCTTTGTTTTAGGAATACCCATTGCTTGGGGCACCTGGGTGGCTCAGTCGCTTGCTTAAGCATTCGACTCGGCTCAGGTCATGATCTCAAGGTTTGTGAGTTCGAGTCCCACATCTGGTTCTGTGCTAACAATGTGGAGCCTGCTTAGGATTCTTTGTCTCTCTCCCTGTCTCTCTGCCCTTCCCCTGCTCATGCTCGTGTGCAATCTCTCTGTCTCCCAAAATGAATAAATAAATAAATTGATTAATTAATTAAAAAGAATACCCATCATATATAATGATGCCTTTAAGGTCATTTTCTCACTCTCTGTCTTAATTTTCCTTTGCCAATTAATGATTTCACTACTTCCATATAACAAGTTATATTACAATCCAGAAAAACAAAATTATGATTGTGTTCTGGGTAAAATGTTATGGTTAAAGTTCTTTCTAAGTATCTTCTTTCCCTGAAATCTATCAAATAAATTTTAAAATATAGTCTTCAGAAATAGTCGCTAGAATGTCCCAGGAACAACCAAATAAGGAAAAGAGGACAATGCCACTTCAAAAAGGAATGGCCAAGGAAGGAGACAGAAGATTCTCACGACTCAGGTTGCTATTAATAGACTACCTTTACCCACCAAAGCTGAGGTCAGGTGTGGGAAAGGGTAATGCCACATGAAGAATGGGTGGACTAAAGAGACTTAGTAGGGAGACAGAAAAATATGAAAGTAAAAAACCCACAAGAGGAAAAGCAATGAACTATTACCATTGGATCTCAGACAGGGCTAGCTTCATGGACAAGCTACCTGTGCATATTCTCAGACAGATCCCAGGCTGGATTTAATACTCTCCTATCACAGGCTTGAAATTCTTAACAATTTTTGAATAAGGGAGTCTGTATTTCCACTTTGTACTGTGTGCTACAATTTATGTAGCCAGCCTTGATTTGTGGTGGAAAAAAATCCACATCTGGTCTCACGAGTTGGCAGAAAAATTCTGAATGAGGCACTAGCCATTCTGACCACATATTAGAATCATCTGGGTGGGTGCGTGGGGGTGCTTTTTAAAAATTTCAATGCCCAGGTCATGTTTCAGAACAATTAAATACGAGTTTTGGTAGAGGTGAGGGTAGAGATAGTAGGGTGAATTGGGACAAGGCATCGGTATTTACAAAAGCTCCCCAAGGATTACAGTGGGCAACTAAGAATAATAACCAGTAAAGGGAAGAGTAATGAGAACGTGCAAACCTGGAACCAGGACCAGCATGCTGAAGTCCAAGTGAGGGGTGAAAACTCACCTGGGGATTAATACTGATGCGTTACCATTCTCTGGTTTTCTGTTTCATCTAGAAATTATTGCTACTAGAAGAGGGTGAGAGAGACATGAATGATTAGATGATTTTCTTGGGTAGAAGCTTTATCGTAAGAGGTCTACTCTGGTTAGGGGAAAGATATACCATCTGACATCTACCGCTAGTGTATAGGAAGGACCCCAGTACAGGACATTTAAATTTCAGTCAAGGGAGCAGAACCTGAGCTTTTCCATCATTTGGCTATAGTGGAGATTTGTTGAAAATACCCAGATATCAAACTCCAGCTCGTAGGGAAACAGATTCCCAGTAAACTGTCTGCTGGTCTAATTATAAATCAGCTGTTTATAGTGGTGAAACTGGAAATGGGTATTTCTCCCCTTAAATAAATGGACCTGTACACTGTGATACAGATACATAAATTATGAATTAAATTAGTTTTAATGCTCCTTCAATGATAGGGTGGGGAAGGAAGCAGTCAGTTTCTAGTCAAGTTAGGTCTCTAGGGTTACAGATTCCCAACATTCCAGGGAAGGCAGAACAACTATGAAAGTATAGAAAATGGGGGATGGTATTCTAAAATCCTTTAAGTCATTGAGGAAATGGATGGGACCAACTGAGTTCACTTATGACTGTTACTGAGTGTGGCTAGGCATTCTGGGATCAGACAGTCTTGGCCTTGGTATCTGATCAGACCTGGTGAAATATCAAACTAAAATAAGTCAGTCTCACACTTGGAACATACTATTGGTGTTTTAAATAAATTGCTAGGAATATTATTAAGTTGCTTCAATCACTTTTAAGCCCTTAACTTCTTTGAATCAGTTTAATGACTAAAGAAACAAATTCTTAGTAGAAATGCATGGAGACTTCTATTTCCTCCAAATATAGTACAACCAGCATGGACCTACATTTTTTCTTGCACGGCCCCCATTTTGGAGATGGTACTGAAGGCTTAAGGAGGCTGATGGGTAGTTTAACAACTAGTTTTAACAACAAATAGTTTAACAACTATTAGAAAGATGAGAAACACCAAGGGTGAGAAATACAAGATGGTAACAGTTTGTCTATTAAAATAACATCCATGGTGGAATAGGGAAAAACACTGCAGATGTGAGCATGGGTTGAGGAGAGGTTTTTAAGTAGTCTCTGGTCTTCGTATCGACTTTTGTATATTAGCACCACAATATTTCCTTCTGAAAGTAGAAAACAAACAAAAAAAAAAATCTAGCTCTGGGCTAGCCAGACTAGTAGGGTAGCATCAGAATTATTCTCAGATGCCCCAGTTGAGGGGAGGGACTAAATAACAACACAGCACAAGGGATGATGATTACCCTGTGGAAAAAGAAGTGTCAATGCTCTCTGCCCTGAGAAACAATGCATTTCTATCCTCCAAACATGGATACTAGGACTTGGCCATTGATCTCTCCACACAGATTCAAATCATAGGCTAATGAGCCAGTTTCTCCAGGAAAAAAATGAACTCAGAAAACATTAAGACATTTTTGCGGAGCATCCATTAGTGAAAAAAAGACAAGAAAACACACCCTTTTAATCAGCTAAATTTGATTTACAGGAAGAGGCAAAACAAATATGGGGAATGATAACAGAAACATGAATCAAGGTAAGACATTAAAAGTATTGATTGGAAATACTGAATCTGAAAAATAATAAAGTTGATGAAAAAAACAACTCCACAGAGAAGTTGAATTGCAGAATGGATACAACCCAGGAACACATATGTGAACTAAGAGAAAAGGTAAAATAACTCTGCCATAGCAAAGACAGTGCCTCAGGATCAGGGTGGGATTTATTCTAAAAATATAGGTGTTATTCAATATTAAGAAGCATAATAGTAAAATTCACCATATTATGTCCAAAGATAAATCCCACATGATAAATCTCCATAGATGCTGAAAAAGTGTGTCATAAAATTTAGCATCTTTTTGATTTTCAACTGATTAAATAAAAATTAAAATTGGTTAATATTTCCTTAACATGATAAAATATTTATCTTGACTTAAAATCCAACAATTTAGGGAGAAAAATGAGATACTCCTCCTATGATAAAAAATGCAAAAATGTTCACTATTATCTTTACTACTTACATTTTATTTGAAGTATTAACTAATACAATTAGCCAAGTTAAATATGTTAGAAAAGCAAGAATTGTGGGCTAAGCTATACATAAAATTAACATATAAATCAATCATCTTCACATGTAAAAGCATCTCTCTAGACAATATATTGAAGAGTATACCCCATTTAAAATGACAAAGTAAAATAAAATACCTTTAAATAGTCTTAACTAGAGTTAGTTAGGTGAGAAAAATTATAATTGTTCTGAAGGAACCAAAAATCAAAAGGAGACTTGAAAAAATGACAATGCTTTCAGTATTTGGGGATATGTAGATTTAACATCAAAAAGATATCAATTATCCCTAACTTTTTTTATAAATGTAACACCAACCTGATAAATACACCAAATGAGTTCTTTGATTTTTCTCTCTAGCACTATTGCAGCTCAGGGGACACTGGGTAGGACAGAAAGCAGTGTCTACTTGAGAGGCCGTGGAAGAAGCAATGTCATCAAGGTGATGGACGCGGAGCACACGAAGAGGGAGTTGGAGACACATAGTGAGGTGGTGTCAATGGGGCACTCCAGAAGGCTCACTGAAGGAGATTTTAGGAAATAAAGAAGCTGCAAATAGCAGTATGAGGATGCTGAGTGGTATGTTGTAGAGAGAGATTTTTGACGATAGAAAAGTATTTGGGGTCTAATTTTCTCCTGGAGATATGCTAATATCCCTCCAAAGTTGAGGTTATTCTAGACATAACAGTGATTGTCAAGAAGGAGGTGGAGTAGGAGGAACTGTCCATCACTTATCCCAAGCATGTATGGTGGCTTACCTGCATCAATTTGGAGTGCTATGTGATCAAGGGCAATCACTTTAAAAGTCCTCTGAGTGGGCACTTGTCACAGAGCCGCTGAGCTCTTAGTGATGCTACTGATGAGAACGGGGAAGCTACAAAGGTGAAACATCATCTTGAGGTAAAATAATACTTCATGAGAGTAAAAGAAAAGTTGGTATTTGTTGTGGCAGTGTTCACCTTTACCTAATCTCTGTACTCCTGGAAAATAGCAATGATAAGGAAACTTCCTCCTTTTTTGTATTCCAGGCAACAGCTCAATGCAAAGAACCACCCTTCTCTGTATGACATAGATAACTCTTGGGATGTTCCCCTAGATTCCCCGTGACAAACCTAGACACAAAGATTCTAAATCCCCACTCTTTGTTTATTGAACGATTACCTGCCCTGCTTATTCTCACTGGTCAATCTGAACATGTGACCACTAAAATTTAGTTAGACTTTTCTCCTCCCCTCTAAACTCTGACTTGTTCCTGAGGTTCTTCCAAGCACTGGATCATGAAACATCTCTTCTTTATGGTCCCTCCTGAGAATTAGGACCAAAAATAAAACACACACACACACACACACACACACACACACACACACACACACACACGCATTCTCCTTGCTCAACTGTCTGATCATGTCACCTGTTCATCACCACCCCCCACTTCATTCCTCATAGCTTTGTTTGCTCCTCCCTGAAAATGTCCTTTCTGTCTGACCTTCAAGACTGTTAGAGAGCAGATGGTGAGAGCATTCTCTAAGTGCAAGAGTCATCCTTCATGACGTTTTCCTTACTAATGTCTGGACTTGGATGTTTTCTTTGACACTTTATAAATCTTGTTTTGTTTTGCTCTTTGACATCTGTGGTGGTGCTTATTCACCTCAAGTGGAATCTGAAGGGTGACCAAGACCATGAGAGAACTGCAGATCCACACTTGAGGCTTACCTGAAGGGTGATGGGAGGTAACAACTGACAGTGGAAGTAATGAGGTAGTTGAGAATTTCAGAAGAGTTTGCAAGGAGAGCAGAATAGACTTTGGACTAGAACCCTTTAAGCATATTAGATTTTTGAGGAAAATCAAGAAATCCTAGTACCCTTAATTTTCAAACATTACAGGTGTAGGGGCATCAGCCCTCTTGTAGTGGAAAGCTCAGGTACAACTTTTGAGTCTCCTCCCCCCCCCCCCCCCCAAAAGAAACTTAACTACTAATAGCCTAGTATTGACTGGAAGCCTTACCGATGACATGAACAGTCAATTAACACATATTTTATATGTTACACATATTCTGTATTGTATTCTTACAATAAAGTGAGCTAGATACAAGTAAATGTTAATAAGAAAACCATAAGGAAGAGAAAAAATACATTTACAGTACTGTTATATTTACAAAAAGATCTCTGTATGAGTGAATCTGTACAATTCAAACTCATGTTCAAGTATATAGTGAAAGCAATAAACTAAATCTTTCCTTTTCTCTTCATCTTCTTCTTCCTCCCTGACCTCCCTGCCTTCTCCTCTTTCTCTTTCCGATTAACTCCATGAATAACTAGGCTTAATATAAAGAAATCCTTAAGAAGCAATATGATACAGTGTAAAGAGCACTAGAAATTAAAGAATTTGGAATCTTCTCCTATTTTAACAATAAATATTACTTTGACACTGAAAGTAATTTTATTTATTCATCTGTTAAATAAAAGGAGTGGAAAAAAAATAAAAGGAGTGAATTTGATATTGTTTGCAGAAACATCTGAAATGAAGTCGAGAATACCAAGAGGCCATAAAATGGAGCCAGAAGACCACTGGGAAGGTTAGTCTTAGGCTCTTCCATACTTGGATGGAATATGAACTTTTAGAATGTGCCAACCACAAAAGTACATCTTGTTGGAATTCTCAGAATGAGGCTTAATTTGCTGTATTTCAACCCAGCATTTAGCATAGTAACCTAGCCTATATGGATCAACCTTAATTATCTTTACCTATATCAGTCGTAATTTTTTCAGAATAACTTACACAAGCATATGGTTTTTGCCTTTATAAATTCTGTCTTACTCCTCCCCTTTGGAACACATTTCAGTTTCCTCCTCAATCTGTATCTCCCCAATTTGAATTCCCAAAGACCCCAAATGAACTTTTGGTTAGCTTTGTCACCTAAATTCTTTTTTCTTCAAGGTGTCATCTGTCTAAACATCTAAAAATCAGAATTCTGCTTTGTCTTCCACAGGATTCAATGACTTTTGTAAAGAATGAAAAGGATGCTAAGAAGCTGCTGTTAGAACTTTAAAAGATGCAATGCAAAATGTTACTGAAGTCATTCAAGAATATTTCAGAAGAAAATTATTCCAAGGCCAAGCAAATTATTATGATTATGATGCAAGTAAATGATGGTGTGAAGTAATTATTATCAGTGACAAAAAATGAAAAGAAACCAGACTTTTGACAAAGAAACCAGTAAATTATTTATTATTTATTTATTTATTTAATATGAAATTTATTGCCAAATTGGTTTCCATACAACACCAAGTGCTCATCCCAACAGGTGCCCTCCTTAATGCCCATCACCCACTCTCCCCTCCCTCCTACCCCTCATCAACCCTTAGTTTATTCTCAGTTTTTAAGAGTCTCTTATGGTTTGGCTCCCTCCCTTTTTTTTTCCCTTCCCCTCTCCCATGATCTTATGTTAAATTTCTCAGGATCCACATAAGAATGAAACCAGATGGAACTGGAAAGTGTTATGCTAAGTGAAATAAATCATACAGAGAAACCAGTAAATAATTTAAAAGAAAAAAAAATAGCCAAGATGGAACTTGAGCCCAAATCAGTGCACATTCCAAATTCTCCATGAAAGCCTTCTGAAAAAGATAGTGTAGTTCCTCCTGAACTCCAGAATATACCTGCTGACCCCAAAATGAAAACATTAAGTGAAATTAAAAAAAAAACCAGCCTCATAGCCCTCATGGTAGTAGGGAATGATGCAGAGTAATTATATGAAGAAGAAAAGTTTTACAGTCCTCCATGTCTGAGGATGGTGATATGTTAGTAGTAATGGCTTCTTCATTGGGAAAGTCATTTTTCGTTATAAAAGAAGAGAGTGGTTACCCTTCTTCAATTAAGGAGCAAAAAGGGCCCAAGGAGTGTTACCTGAAAAAGATACCCTTGAAACCTATTGGGTTATAAGAAATGGCAACAACTCTTCATGTCAGGAGGTTTGAATCCATGCTTTCCCATTCTTTCTCTGGATCCAGAAGCTCTATGGAGTGACATAGACACTCCATATGACAGTGAACAACTGTTTCTGAAAAGCAAACTGCACTTTTTCCTCAAAATGAACCTTAGATCAAGAATCTGTTTCTTTAAGATCATAAAGCAGTTATAACTCCCCCTTCCTTGTTTATGGGAAGCAAGCAAGAGGTGGAAGGAATAGCCATTCAACATTGTTGTGTTAGGGGAAGAATGTGCATGTGATGATTGATTAGTAAACTCTTTGTGAACATTTCTGTCTAAAATTACTTTTCTTTCTCTTTTTTTTTTCACTAGTCTATTATTTAAATGTATATTTGACTGTCTTTGGTCTGGTTATAAAAATGTTTGTTTTAGTCTCTGTTTTTCCTTTTAAAGTATATTCAGGTTATGTTTACATAAGGCTTTCACAAACCAAGTATATATTTAAATTCATTTGTAATATGCTGCAGAATATTTCCTCTATGAAATAATTTGGAGTTTATAATTATCTTATGTTTCTCATCTGTGCTTACCATGAAATGCATTTCACTGGATCAGCTCTGTTTTTGCTTGGAAATAAATGTCAAGATATATTTAAAATGATAATAGAATATTATGAGGAAATTGTAGCAATTAAAAATAGATCACCTTTATTAAAAGTTGTTATTGTTAGCAAAACCTGGCTACACTTCTATTATGGATGTACAGATAATAAATTGTACAAACTAAAGTACTTTTTAATCATAGTTTAAAAAATAAATAAAATAGATCCCCCAAGAAATCTCAAATGTTGGCATCAGGCAGTTAGCCCTTATGCCTCTGTTAAAAGATTTATGTTTGCAAACCATCTGTTGGTTAGTAACTACTTTCTCCTGGGGTGATTCAGTTAGTTTATTAAAAACTTGTAGAACCTTACTTTTTCCTATTATGCAAACTCCCATAAAGGAACTTAACTACAGGTAATTTGACAAAATGAAATGTTAAATATCCTTTTATCACCATAGGAAGAAATGTTTTTATCACCACAGGTAGTAAAACACAGCCATTGCCAGACAACGTATAACTTTTTGCATCTAATCTGTCAGAGCACCCATTTTAAAGTGCATTTAAATGATAATGGAAACATATTCATCAAAGCACAATGCCGATTTTCAAGAGAATTTTAGAAAAGCAGTACTTTCATCAGATTGTCAAAAGCAAATGAGAATTGCCATTTTGGACTAATAAAGGAGAACAGAGAGGGGAAATTGACTTAAATGACTAGCATCATTAAAATTAAGTAGGATGTGAAAATATTTAAACAGAATAAGTGCTGAAAGTAAATTAGCTATTTCAAATGTTTTCAGTTTGCATTTGCTCGATTTTCAGTGCCAAACCTGACATTTTGACTTAGATTTGTAATTCTGTATACCCATCTTATATGAAAACACTCAGCATACAGTCAACTCTTGACGGATATTTATTGAGTGTTAGCAATCATCCAAGAAGTATATTAAAATTTTTATCACTGGGGCGCCTGGGTGATTCAGTCGGTTGAGCGCCCCCCAACTCTTGACTTTGGTCATGATCTCAGGGTTTGTGAGTTCAAGCCCCACAGTGGGCTCTATGCTGACAGCCTGCTTGGAATTCTGTTTCCCTCTCTCTCTGCCCCTTCTCTGCTTGCTGTCTGTCTCTCTCTCAAAATAAATAGAACCTTAAAAAAAAAAAAGACTTTGATCACTTAATCTTCATATCAATAAGATTGGCACCATATTTTCTTAATTTTTTTTCAATGTTTATTTATTTTTGAGAGACAGCATGAGCAGGGAAGGGGCAGAGAGAGAGAGGGAGACACAGAATTCAAAGCAGGCTCCAGGCTCTAAGCTGTCAGCACAGAGCCCGACGTGGGGCTTGAACTTATGCTCTTAAACTGCTCTGCCTTACAGTCATAAGTCTGACTCAAGCGAGGTCATTACAGGAATTAACCTCACTCATCCCATTTCCTTCAAGCTACACATTCACTATGGCGTAATGGCAGAACTGAAAGAGAAAATTGGAGGCAGGGTAGGGATATCAGCCCTCTCTCACATTCGTCTTGCTTACTCTATCCTCTGATGTTCGTTCCACCTTGCACCAGTTGTCAGAGGCAAAGGCGTTCAAATAGATAAAAATTGAAGAGGCTAACTCACATCCTTCTTTTCGCTTTCTCTTTTTCTTCCTTGTACTCACCCTCACACTTCTTTTTGGATAGCTTTGCATCGGTAGGAAGACTTGTTAACAGTAGGGTGTGACATTTATTATTTAAGCTTCCTCTTGAGAGCTGGTGTGAAGCAAGTGCTATTCTAGTCAGTGTCTCTGACCTCTACAAAAATCTGCTTTTTGGGCGTGTTAAAAAGATAAGCATTGTTAAAACTCCTGTGGCTGGTTCATTAAGTCAGAATTTCCACTGATATATTAACCTACTAAGTAATGGCTGTAGTAAGCTTATAGTGTATTAAGAGCAGCATTCAAAACAAAATACAGCCTCTCCTAGTTTAAGGAAAAACTAATTTCGTTTCATGTTAATTTAGCAGAAAGACTTTTTCCATACTCACAAAGTTCTATGACCAAGCAGATTGCTTAACTGTCTGAAGCATTCTTAACCTTCCTCTTTATACATTATGAGTCCGATCCATTCTTTTGTGAGAAGAGATTATGGATGTAAATGAGTTTTAAAGTTAAAATATTCTCTGTTGGAATAGATATGTTTTATTAGAAGAAACATTGTTTCGCCAGCTAATTTAAGTCAGGTATTAAAGCCAGAGAAAACCGCGATGCACTTCTGATTATCTGAATTTATTCATTATTATTCATTTATAGATTTATTATTTTTTGCAATAAATCTAAAAGGTCTAACTGTTCCTGATATTAGAGTTAGAGCAATTAAGAAGGTAGGTCACAGGGGCGCCTGGGTGGCTTAGTTAAGCATCTGACTTCAGCTCAGGTCGTGATCTCACAGCTTGTGAGTTTGAGCCCCATGTCAGGCTCTGTGCTGACAGCTCAGAGCTTGGAGCCTGCTTCAGATTCTGTGTCTCCCTCTCTGGCCCTCTTCTGCTGGTGCTCTGTCTCTGTTTCTCAAAAATAAATAAATGTTTAAAAAAATAATAAAAAAGAAAAGCTAGATCATAATTCCAGCTCTTATAGGGTTTACATTTTGCTGGATAATTTCTTGAGGATATATTTTCCCATTAAAAGTTCAGTAGGAGTTAATTTAGCCTTGACTCACCCAACTCTGTATAATTCTGGCTGTCCATTTAAAAGAATTTGTGCCATGGCCTGAATTACTATTAAATGTTAGAGGGCCTATGTAAACAAACAAACAAACAAACAAACAAACAAACAAACATTGTTGACCTGTGAGACTGTCTTCAGGACAGGTACATCATGGGGTTGCCAGTTACATAATTATATGCATTTCACTCTCATTGGATCATGTACCAGATTAAGTAGATTAGCAATGTTACTGAATGTGTTTGCTGTTCCTTTGTTGATTATTTTTTGTTGAAATCTTCTATAATTGTTATCCATTATCACACAAATTCTGTCTTGTGTTTATAAGAGCACAGTCACATAAAAGTGTTTTTTAGGAGTATTATATTCCTTTAAAACTTGGAAACTTTGAATGATATTATTATTAAGCAAAAGTATTTTGAAAAGAGGAAGTACTCAGAGAAAAGAATGCTCAAGGAATTATCCAGTTTGCAAACTTTTTTCCCCAGATTTACATTTTCTTTAACTTTTAGGGTGAGCTTAGTATAAGTAATACATATTAAAACGGGACCTCAAAAGTTCTTAAAAATTATGTTTTAAAATTATTCAAAATTACTCAAATGTAACCATTTTCCACATTTGTTGGATATCAAACTAGTTGAATACCCTCCTTTATACCTGTATACAAGTAGATCAGTAGATGGATGGATGCATAAATGAATGGATGGATGGATGGAAAGAGGAACAGAAGTTATTTTGCAGGAAACGAGTTATACTATAGTTATTAAAATATTAAATTAGGTATACTTGAACTTATCAAAAATCAAATACGAATGAAGCTAACAATGTTGAACTGTAAATGTTTCATAAACACAAATGTAGTAATATTTGAAATACCCCTATGAGTAAGAATAAAGACTTTAAAAATGTTGAGATAGGTATGAATTTAAGTTTCACTCTTAGATAGTATCCATTTAATCCTGCCATTAAAGATAAAAGTAGCCCATCTGTACTCCCCTTTTCTCTCTCTGTTTTTTAGATTTTGTAGCTATTTCTGTTCTGCATTCTCTTCTGTAACTGTAATCTTTGCGCTTGCTTTATTTTATTTTTATACTTCAATGGATTCATTGCTCTTCCCCAGCCATTATACCATATCCATAGTATTTGGGGGACTTTTAAAATGCCATCTCTGGGTTGGCTGGATTTCATCATCATATTAATTTTTTTGTATGCTTTTTCAATTAAGGCTCATGGATGATACATTTTTGAGAATTCTATTGGCTCTTAAAATGTTATAATTACGTGTGGCTTTTTTTTTTTTTACTTGCAAGAAGACAGTGAACACTCACTACCATGTGAGAGATGTACACACAGAAATTCCTCAACTGGGAGACTTAAAGTTGACCAAGCAACCATATACTGTAACTACAGTAACAGTGAAGCCCCAGATGTTGTATGAGTTTTCAAGAGTGAGAAGAGTTTGGGGACAAGCACAGAGATTAGACACAATCGTGCAGAGGTACCATCGAAATTTGGCCAGTCTGGGAGCACATGGTAAGACACCACCGGGTGACAGGAAGTCAGGGGCAGACCCTTGACAGCCCTGAAACCCAAACTTTATTCAGAAGGAATAGTATAGTAAAACTATTATTTTTATATAGTTGTCACCCCACTCCTGTCCCCACCCTCAGTTGTTTACTGTCAAAATTCTCCTGTCTTTTGGCATGGAGTATTCCATTTGTCCTTTTCTCACGGCATTGGAGTTGGCTCTATCACAGAGCTGACTTTTCCAGGCATGGCTCTTAACAGCACACATCTTTCTGGAAAAAAAAAAAAAAATTGATACACTTTTGACCATGTCTGCCAGTTGCTCTTGCACTTCAAAACAACTTGGCTACAAATACTATCACAGTTTCACACCTTCTTTCTTTCAGTATCTGGGGATACTCTTCTATTTTCAAGCAATAGGTGTCACTCTATGGAATGGGAAAGCCAGCTTCCTGTTTACCCCTGTCAAGTGACTTGCTCCTTCTCTTAGAATACCTGAAGAATTTTGCTTGTTCCTTTTATCCTTTAAGATTATATGTCTTTTATACATTTGTGTGTGTGTGTATGTATGTATGTATGTGTATATACTTATATACATATATATACATATGTATATGTATATGTATGTGTATATGTATATGTATATGTATATGTATATGTATATATATATAACTGGGGGTTATAAATTCCTGTAAGGCTCTCAATTTTTTTTTTTTTTTTTTTGGAAAAAATGTATACTCTTCCTTTGTGGTTCCATTCTTTCTGTATTCTAGGGATATTTTACTGTATTATATCTTAAATAACTGCTTTATTTGTTAACCTCTTTATAATTATGTATCATCATTTAGCCTTTTTATATCCATTGTCTTCTAGTTAATTACCTATTTCTCTCTTCCCTTTACACTTAAGTCAAGATGCCAGTTTTTCAATTTAAAACCTTATTTCTTTCTGGTTCTCCTTTGTTTACTTACCCTGTTTTGACCTTGTTTAGAGTCTTTGTTTTTTCCTCAGCTCTGAATTCTCCATTTTTATATCTTTGCATTGACATGACATCTTGTCTTAGAGCTCTTGTTTTATTAAATCTAGTTGTTTAAATTCTACAGCATGGAGAAATCTCGTGTAATTCTTCTTCTGTTCCTTGGGTTATGTTTAATGTCCCACTTGGGGTTGTTCCTATATTTTGTCCTGCTTTGTTTTACTCAATAGATATCCACTGTTGGTGTGTCTTTTTTTCCCCCTATTGCTCTTGTTTCATTTAGGGTTTGTATTCTTACCTCACTATATTTTACTTTAGGTGAATTTAGTCTCACATGCTTTGTTTTTGTCTTTCTCTGATAGCTGAAATATTCATTCTCCCTGCCCCTGGAAGAAAATGTCAAACCCCTCCCACCACCCATCCCTAGAACCTCTGAATAGGTTATTCCAACTGTCAAAAGAGCCTTTGTAGAAGGGATTAAATTAAAGGTTTTGAAATGGGAAGGTATTCTGGATAACCTGTGTGGGACTCATGTAATCACAAGAATGATTAGTAGAGGGAAGTGGGAGAGTGATAGAACAGAAATGAGACAGTGGAAACATACTGAAGTGCTATATTTTCTTTTTAAGTAATTATTTATTTTTCAGAGGGAGAGAGAGAGACAGAGCACAAGCAGGGGAGGAGCAGAGAGAGAGGAAGACAGAATCCGAAGCAGGCTCCAAGCTCTGAGCTGTCAGCACAGATCCCTATGTGGGGCTTGAAATCACAGACCAGGATATCATGACCTGAGCGGAAGTCAGATGCTTAACTGACTGAGCCACCCAGGTACCCCTGAAATGGTGTGTTTTGAAGATGAAGGGAGGGAGCAAGATCCAAAGAATTCAGGCAACTTCTAAAGCCCGGAGGAGAAAAGAGCAGATTCTCCCCTGGAGCCTCCAGACAGAACCGAAAACCTTGATTTCAGGATGTAAGGCCCATATTGAACTTCTGTCCTCCAGAACTGTAAGATAATACATTTGTATTTTAAGCCACCAGGTTTGTGGTAATTTGCTGTAGCAGCAAAAGGAAACTAATACAGTAAAGAATCTTCAGAACAATTCTTTCTCTTCGATCTAGACATAATCTGAGACATTTACTTTTGGGTGAAATTACTCTTTTTTTTTCTTCCAAAAAGTATTGACTGTTGAGTTCATAATTCTGCTTAGTAACTAGTCTGGTTAAGGAACTACTTGTGATAATTTGATTGCATTATATTTTCTTTTTATCTCTGATCACATTCTTCCCTGTAGTCATATATTTTAAGGGGCATGACTTATACCCTTGGAAATTAATTCTGTCACATGTACCTATCATACTTTGCTTGCCCTTTCTTCTTGAGTTGGAAACTAAACAAAAATTAGCGCTCCCTGCT
Organism: Panthera pardus; assembly: GCF_024362965.1. Classification (NCBI taxonomy): domain Eukaryota; kingdom Metazoa; phylum Chordata; class Mammalia; order Carnivora; family Felidae; genus Panthera; species Panthera pardus. The sequence continues at coordinate 139,509,572 of NW_026526765.1, read as the reverse complement.
GGTATAAATAGTGCCATGAGTATCCCTCTTGTAATGACCTCTTTATGGAATGAAATTGTAGGCTTGTGGAGTAAATGCTTATTTAATTTTACAAAATATTGACTAATTGTTCTTCACCATGGCTACATAAGTCATTTTAGATCATGAGGATTCCTTTTTTTACCCATATCTTTATAATCATTTTTTTACCAATTTTTTTACTATTTTTTTACCAATATGATACATGTAAAATAGTATCTAATTTTTGTTTTGCTAACAAGGCTGAGCATTTCTTGATAAATGTGCCTGCCATTCAGTGGCTGTAAGAGGCTGAGCCCCTGGTGAGTGAGGGGAATGTGCAGAGGCAGTGCCTACTGGGACCAAAGAAGACAGAAGGAGGCCATAGATTATGGCCTGGTTTTAGTCCAGCTGCTGAGGTGGAAGTAAATACAGATTGCCCCTAAGGGAGGGGGTGTATGCAGTGGTAGATGGGAGATAGGATGGAGCTAACCACAGAGTTCAAACCCTATACAGAGCCCCGCTCCTTCCAGAGGACATAGACTGGGGCCTGGAACAGTAGCCTGTAGAATGAGACCTTCATGCTTGAGAACAAGCTTCATTATGTGGTCCAGGGAATGTAAATGTAATCCAAGGGCTTAACTTTCCCCAAATCTCTTGGGAAATAATTAGAAAAAAGAGTAGCAAAAGAGACAACGGCTTGTTGTCAAAATACATAAGACTATTCCCGGGAGTGGGGAATGTCAATATATTTTAGGGTTGTATAGGATTATGAGATGTCCTCAAATGCATATGTATATACCAACATATACCTTACATATAACCATTTCACATAAGTTAAATAGTACTGCTAATAAGATCTAATGTCAACTCTTTTCTACCATTCAGACCTAGTTCTCTCAGGTACGATTTTAATATCTTCTACATGGGGAGATTTAGTAATGCGGTTACTGTAGATACATAAAAGAATGTTCTTTGTTTGATCCAAGTCATGTGTAGTTTTGATATCATGTGCAAAGTTCACAAATTCAAGTCACTGATGGGGTTTCCACTGGGGGGAAAGCAGTTGCTCTAGTCAGTGGGTCATGGCACTCCTTCTGTCCTGTGAGTACCAGCTGTGTCCCTGGGGTGCACTGATGTAACGCATAGGTCACAGAATTCTGATGCTGACTTGCATCATAATAGTCCTGATGGTGTTCTGAGCACTGGTCAAGACAGTGATTTAGTGAGAGGTAACTACTCAAGTGAGTTGTTGTTCTTGAATGTACTGATTTGATTCTCTGTTATTTTCCACTGACTCTCTGAAAGCAGAGTTTCAGGGAGAAAGGTATTGATTTGAGTCACTCTGAAGAGGTGAACCATGAAGCAGAAACAAAAAAGGAAACATCTGGAAAGTACATACTCCCCCGAAACTTCCAAGAAGTCAAGAGGTATGTGTTAAGCATCTTCTCTGAGCATAGGATACCATGGAATTGCCTCTTAAAAAAAAAAAAAAAAAAGGAGAAGGGTACCTGGGTGGCTCAGTCAGTTAAGTGTCCAACTCTTGATTTTGGCTCATGTCATGATCTCACAGTTCATGAGTTAAAGCCCCACATTGAGCTCAGTGCTGAGGCTTCTTGGGATTCTCTCCCTCTCCCTCTCTCTCAAAATAAATAAACTTAAAAAAATAGGGAGAGAGTATCCCTAGCTGTGGCAAGGGAGAGGAGGAGGGATGGGTAGGAGAGGGATGTGTATATGCTGGTTTTTCTGAGGCCACAGGTCATCTGAGAGTAAAGAGAAAGTTCAAATGGCCAAGTCCTTGTCTCTGCAGCTTAAGATCTGTACTGTTTATACCATGTCACTCACTGTGTCACAGGCGTAGTGGTTGAGTAGTACAGTTTTACTTAAAATATCATATTTTCCTTTATTTGATTTTTGCCTAAGAGCGTTGGGTAAGTATATGATGTTATTATGAGTCTTCTAATAGTCCTTTCTTCTGTTAATGAAAAAGAAAATGTGGCTCATAAAAGTGAGAAAAAAATTAAAACATTTAAAACTGGTTGTAGAGGGATGAGAATTTAAAGTCATAATTTATTTATTCAGAAGCAAAAAAGAATTGTTTTCCTTCAGACTATGAAAATGTAAATGTGGGGCTCCTATGTGAAATGCAAGAAAAAGGCAGAATACACATACATACCACTGTTTAGCCGTAATGGTTGAACTGAGGAGAAAGCTTGTGGTTTTCTCCCGAAAAAAAAAAAAAAAAATGGGAAACTGAAATAATTCTGGTTACCATGGAGATTAATAGTAAACAAGTAACTTCTATAAGGAAAAACCATTGTTCAAGGGAGTGGGGGTGGGGGACAGTTGAGAGCCAACCCCAAAGTTCCAAGTGGCAGTTGTTACTCCTGAAGAGAACTTGGCACTTCCAACAATGTTTGGGGTTTCTGGGGAGAGAGGGCTAGAAAGTGAGTCATGTCTACCTACAATAAAATGAGTGCATGTTGAGAGATGTTATTAAGTGTAAACTATGAAAACTGTAAAATATGCACTCACAACCATGTGTTCACATACACACACATGTAGAATGTAAATAAGCCAGGAAAATGTAGATACTAATATCACATATGCTTAGTATGTACTATGTACTATGTACTAGGTCCATTTATTTGCCCCTCAAGAACACATTACATCTCTACTTTGGCCTTTGTAACTCATACACAAATGCATCTATTTCTTACTTATTTAATAATTCAGGGTATATGAGGAGGAGTGGGTCAAGCCTCCTGGGCTGATGGAAACTTTGCTATCATTAACATGCAGTTTTCCAATAGACCCTGGGTTATCAACATGCTCATCAGCTAGAAAAGGAAAGAGCTCAGAGAGACACAGAGGAGGTCTTTATGATTCTGGTTGGAAGTGGCACATGCCATTTCCACTCATTTCTATTGTGAAAAACATAATCACGTGGTCAGAACTACCACAAGAGAAGTTGACAAATATAATTTAGTAGTATGTCCAGGTCGAAAGGAGACAGCTTACAGTCTCTGCTCCATTTACAAAGAGTGCCCTTATATAAACCCAACCAATCATGATATAAATACAATAAATGAGCTATATTTTGCTATCCATGAAAATGGAGTCCATGTTTGTTCACAAAACATGTCACATGGTCGACTCTTCTTGTTTGTTTAATGGATGGATAAATGTACAAACAGCAAACATGGACTACATCTGTATTATTTTCATGTAATTTCTCAGCATATATGAATTTAAAAGTTCTGCATCATGGACACAAGGGAATGACCCCAACTCAAGACCAGATAGCAAGGGGAGATTCTTCCTCTTCAGATTGCTTCTCCTGCATCTCTTCAGAAAACATGTTTGCTGGTGCTGGTAAGGAGAGTGTATTGAATAAATTGGGATCTAGGCTGAGGCCAGAGGTAAACTGGGTGATTCTGCCCATTAGTTGATACAAGGCTCCCTAGTACAGAAACAGACTCACAATGTGTCTTCATCTTCTTCCATGATCAACTGTGGAAGCCATCAGTTGGAAGAGAAAAATACTTAAGAGGATTAGAATAAGCCCCAAAAGATCAGTGGAGAGTGGTGTTTTATTTGAGGAAATGGTGGGAGAGTGTTGGGTATGAGAATTTTACTAGAGAAACGTGGAAGAGAATGTCAGTATGAGCCAGCAAAGCATATATGTTATCAGGAAGGTGTGAAATTACTCAAAGCTTGAAATGGACCAAAAGAGGTAGGATCCTTGAGATCTGGACTTGAGGTAGACTTTAGAGACATCCAGTCTAAGACCCGTCCCTTTCATGTATTTTTATAGCCAGTGTTCTCACACTTATCACCATATACACTTTTTGCACTCCTTATTCCCATCATTGATTTCTTTATAATCTTCCATATGTGTCTAAATTCTCTGTGCTATATTTTTGTCCCTACCATACAAACAGTGGTAATTTCTCTGACTTCTAGAACCCTAGATTAGTTATCCCTGTTTTTTTTTTATTTCATTTATTTTTTTTCAATTTCATTTAAATAGTAGTACACAATTTATAGTTTGTGTCTGATTCCTTTAACTCATCATATCTGTGAAATTTATGTTCTGTGTGTCAGATACATACACACACATATATATATATGTACACACATATATATATATATACACACACAAACACATATTTTATGAATATAAATAATTTATTGATTATATTTTTCTGAGTATTTGGGTTGTTTTTAATATGGGGCTATTCTAAAAAGTGATGTTTGAATATTCTATTACATGCATTTTGCTATCTGACATATTTCCGTTTGGAGAATGCTTGAGTTAAATTGTTAGGTGGTAGTTTTCAGATTTTATCTTAATCTCTTAGACATGAGTCTTTTATGCCTTTATTTTCTTATGCAGTCACATGTCACTGTACACTTAACCTTCCGCATCCTCCTCTATACCCCCATTTAATTTGGATCTTCACATAGTCTCAAAGCCTCATATATTCTTTCTCTTACAATTTTGATTTTTACACCTTCTAATGTTCTTTCATTATTTCTTTAGATTTCACAAATCAACTAATGCGGTGAGTCTTAAAGAGAATATTCCTAATCATTACCTTATACATCTGAATCATAACAGCATATACACACTCAAACATGTAATCATGGGACATGCAATCTACACACATAGATATTAGCTGAACTGAAACAGACACGAAGCATATCTACTGTTCTCACTCACGCAAAATTTACCCCGTATTCAGATTCACAAACACCAAATCAATCATATACTAAGCATCAGTCCTGTCTTAAGCAACATGTTAGGAGCTTATACACACAAATCACATTGCATCCATCACAACAGTTTGCTACAACATGTGCATTATACACATAGCAGACACATCCATAAGGGATGATCATCGTTTTTTTTTTTTTTTTAATGTTTATTTATTTTAGAGAGACAGAGCACAAGTCAGGGAGAGGCAGAGAGAGAGGGAAACACAGAATTAGAAGTAGGCTCTAGGCTCTGAGCTGTTAGCACAGAACCTGATGCAGGGCTCGAACTCACAAACTGTGAGATCATGACCTAAGCCGAAGTTGGACGCATAACTGACTGAGCCACCAAGGCGCCCCAGAGGAACGATCATAATCTTAAACTATTAGTGAGCAGTGAGCTTGGTTAACTTGGAAACAGAGACACTGGTATAATAATAAAAAATATGTTCTTCAAAAATAAAAATGCATCAATTGTTTCATTTGAGGTTATAAATCTCTAGGATATTGAATGTGGAGGGTCAAAGAGTATCAAATGTAAAGGAAAGCAAATGGTACCAAAAATCCTAACCAGGGTGAATGGATATGAGGAGCCATAGTAGCAAGATCCAGATAGAAGAATGGAATGCTGAAGTACTGTTCAGGACAAAATAAGTATTTCCCCAGGAGGGTGCTGGCAGTGGGGAGAGTAGGTTAGGGAGAAGACAGTAGGAGGGGAACAGAATGGAACCAACTATTTTTATGACTTTGATTTCATTTTCTAGGAATCCCAAAGTCACACAAGTATGATCCACCACCTGAGTACTCTTTGGAAGACAGTACTCTGGTCTCTGAGGCAAAAGATGGACACTCTGCATTGAAATACTTCTCCTATAACTCCTCCTTTCACCGTCACCCTTATGTTGGTAAGGAGAAAGAAAGGGCATTTAAAGTGTAGGCAGATCAGGGCAGTGGGAGTCTGAACAGACCTGTAGACGTCCAGCTCAGCATCTCTGCTCAGCCACTGGGGGAAAGGTACACATTGGGTCCAGTTATCATATTCTCCTCCTCTCTTATTTGGGAGTCTAGGTCTCTGTTTCTTAACCTCAATAGGAATTCATTATATATAAACACTTTTCACTCGTAGGGGGTAGGAAGGTACTCTGTGCATTCATTTTGAGACAAACATCATTTATTGAGGGAAGAAGTAGAATCAAAGACACAGTATCCACAATTGCTGTGGTATCCATTAAGCCTACAAGTTAAGAATTAATATAAAATTAAACCATAGCTTGTAGCACTCTAGTAATACATGACCAGAGAAAATATAAAAGAGCCCTGCATCATTAGTTATCTATGTTAAAGAGTCCTATAGGTAATGAATTGCTGAACTTGAGCTCACAATCGAAAACTACAAAATATATACCTTCAAGGTAGATTCTGCAAACACCGTGAACACCAAGTTTTAGCTTCAAAGTTCACTTAATTTAATAGTGCTTTAGGGGTGGTAAATAATGTTTAAAACTATTAAAGATGTAAAAACTGAAAACACTACCAAGAAAGAAGTTTTTTTAAAAAAGTGGTAGTTTTAGAAATGAGAAATAACATTTTAGAAATTATAAAAAATGTGGGATGAATTAAACATCACATTTGACACAAATGAAAAGAAAATTTGTGACCCAGAGGATATAGCCAAGGAATTACCTACAAATAGAAATCAGAGAGATAAATAGATGGGAAGTGTGAGAGAGAGAGATTACAATAAATGAGGACAAAATGTGATAGTATGACATATCAAACCGAGGTTCATGAAGAGTAATATGAAGAAAGTAAGACAACATAAAGAGATAATGGTCAAGATTTTTTTCAGAAATGATGGAAGATACAAATCCTTAGAATCAGGAAACATTATTAGGAAGCTTATCACAGGAAAGGCAAAAATAAATCCAAACCTGAGTATACTAAAACAAACATTCACAACCTCAATAACAAAGACCTTAAAGCAACTAGAGAGAAGCACACAATACTTCAAAAGAATGGTGATTTGTCAGGCAGTGTACATCTCAGCAGCGATTGTCAACACTGGAAGACAGTGTAAAACTATGTGCTGAAGGAAAAGAACAGTCATATCATAAAGAATAAGGATGAAATAAAGACATTCTTCAGGTAAAAAGTGTAAAAAATAAAATATAAAAAAGTTACAAGCACAGAATCTATTCAGAAAGATGGAATGGAACACAGGAACAAAAGGTGAGCTGAGGAGTTGGTAAGTCTGTGATTGAATGTAAATAGGCTTGATGATTAATACACCCAGACTGGTAATCATGAATTCAGAGATGGTCAACAAAACGGGTATACCTGAAGTATTAGATGATAGTCACATGTAACATGACTGGGAGTTCAAGTATTCGAAGCTGCGTATTTTGCACAGAGTGGGCAGCACCATTGACTCACATAAGTAACTCGCCCTCAGAAAAGAAAGGAAATTGGGTAAATAGAGCCTGCCCATTTTGAAAGCTCCCAGTGAATATGGCAGTGCTTAGTTTAAGGTAATATATTTGTTATCAGCTATCAAATGCTATAACATTATGACAAATCTAGTGGATTAAAGACAACAACACTTTATCCTCTTATTATAGAGGTCAGAAGTCTAAAATATGTCATATAGATCCACCCATCTAATCCAAAATAATCTTTCTACTTCAAGGTCCTTAATTTAATAACATTTGTCAAGTCCCTTGGGCCTTATAAGGTAACATTACAGGTTCTGGGGATAGGTTATGGGCATCTTTGGCTAAGGTATTATTCAGCCTGTAACCACTAAAATGAAAATGTGTTACACGCAAAGACATGTGAATAGGTTAACAACGAAAATGAAAATGTGTTACACGCAATGGCAGATGTAGAGTCAAGTAAACAAATATTTAAATATATTGACTACACTCTGTCATAGCACAGTTCCCGGACACACTGTAGGGGTCTCCATGAAGACAATATACATCTATCTACCTAACCAACAACAGTTGGGAACATTTTTAAAAAAAATTTTGAGTACTTATATTCTGGAGCTTTGGCCAGAAAAAAGACTCTATTCTCCATGCAGTATTCTCCATACGTGGCACACGTATGTCTGAGTTAGAAACCCAAATGAACTGAGTGTATGAATGATTGGATATATCTCTTTAATTTGGATGCACTTTAACAGAAATCTTAAACAAGCAAAAGGAAACTACACCGATTGGTCCTATTCCCAGGCACAAAGAAAACAATGTCATTTTCTCAAACTGTTCATTCTCTGTCTCTGACAATAAGAATACTCGTAAGTAGAGATGTCTGGACTGGAGGTAGGGAGTGGCAGAGAAAGTAAGCACGGCATTTGCTGTCTACAAACTGGTATCAGCTGATCCAAGTCTATGTCTGGACTACAGTGAGAATGCAAGGTGTCTTCCCCCTTGGGGGATACTCATTTGCAGCCATATAAAATAAAACTGAGAGATTCGAGGGAAATCTCAAAAAGGACAAATAGCCCAAAGTGCAAGGATATCAAAACAGAACCGTGTTTGCAAAGATGGAGGCTAAGGAAATGTCAGACATCTCTGAGAAATGGCAAGATAAACTCAGTCTGAACCTGGGAAGATGAACTCGGTTGGTCATAATGTGGGCAGAGTTCTGACAACCAGTGTGAAATGGGCCAGCAAGGACCAGAGAGAGTATCTAAGGAGGAACCACTAGATTTTCCTTTTTTTCTTTGAGAGGAGTAAACTCCTTAGCATATGTCCTCTAACGGGTGAAGATGGGACAGAGATTTGAAAAGAATCCTTAAATTTTATCTCTAACAACCTCCTACCCCCGTAAACACACAGGAATCTTTATTCCATGACACCCACAGCTAGACTCATCACCGTGTGCCCTCACATTTACATGTATTAACACTCTTCCTTTCATTCCCCATTCTCTGCTCCCAATTGTTTACACTCCCAGACACTCTCATAAGCTCAGATCCTCACATAGTAAGGAGGATACAAATGCTCATTTTGCAGCATTTGTATTCTTCACGTTTGCTTTCTCTAACCTCATTCCTTAGATACTGTAATCTCTAACTCACACAGATAATCTCACTCTTGTAGAACTTCGTATTGCACAGTAATGCATGAAGCCAACACAATCATATACCATCTTCTAAAACTTTTCTGTTCCTAGTCCCTTGGGTTCCTCATGCAATTCCACAATCTGGGAGCTCATATGAGGTCTCCCATGTATCCTTCACATGGTTAGTCTTCCAACACTTTCTCAGTGTCACCAGATCTCACAGAATCACCCAGGTTCATATAGTCTGTCATAAACCAACAGATATTATGTAACTACTTGAACTTCAATAGTATATGACACACAGATCACTCATGATACAGGGAAGATGTACTGGCTGTACCTATACAGAATTATGCTGCATATCACCCAACACATCATACTCAACGCCACCTTCACATTCAATGTCCGTGTCACCCCTACACTGTCTACATAAAATTATTGAAGAAACCTGACAGACACATGCACATATCAGACTGTACTCATCAAACCTGGTACACATACGAACTCTCTGAAAGATATACCACCTCCACTGACTTGTCTCATCCTTACACCAACATGACCTACCAGTCATCCAAGAGACAAAATAGACGTATTTTGTGAAGTAAAAATTGGGGTCCAGGCTTAACTGAAGTTTTTAAACATAAGAGACTTAATCCTGAGTTACTTTATTAGGAACAAAAATTCACCTCTTACTGAAAGTCCATGGAAATGTAGGAGGAAGGAAAACAAACTGGCGATATCCATGATGTGTTTAAAGTCATGGTAGAGATAGAGGTGATCCAAGAAATATGCATATTTTAGTAGGAAAATAACCAACAACATAGAATTTACCTGTAGATTGGGAAGATTTAAAGGTAGGGTATGAGTTTGGTAAGTATAGGAGCAAAAATTGATCAGAACAATGTGTGGGGCATGTGAGAAAAGTGACACCAGTGACAGGGCCAAATGAGGGCTGAACCATTTAGCAGTCAGTAGCTGTTGACAGGGGAGCTGTGTCCATTGTTGAGAGGTGTGGTCTGAAGTCCACCTTGGGGTTCCTACTGGAGTCTCCAGGTCCTGCATTGCATACCTGTTCAGCAGGGCCCTCATGTGAGGTTCCACAAGAGTAGATAACCTGGAAGGGGAGGATAAGGACCAGCAGTGGAAGTCAGTCAATTCTTTCCTGTAAATTCTAAACCTACCATGAAGCAGCAGGACTTATATATCATAAACCACAACTGTCAAACTGAGACCTTTACCTTATCATGTACCTGGAAAGAATTTGAGCTTGGATACACTCCAGAAAACAACATAGGGCACTCATAGTTCATCAGATACTTCATTCCAACAAATATTTTTATATACCTTGATTTTAGGACTTTGAACAGAAACTAGACTATAATCTTCATGAAGATAAGTGCCATGTGTGTGATTCTTTGTGGTATTTCTTGAATGTTTAGTGGAAGCAAAAAAAATATCTGATTTTCCTTCTCTTCCCCAGAGGTCTTAAAATCAGGTGAAGAAGACTCTTCACATTCTGGACCCTCTAGGTTGGTCCAGTTCCACAACCAGATGGCAAAGGTTTCAGACTCAGAACAGATCTTCGGTGTCCCTTCTCCAGACAGGCCCATTCACAGTGGTATGTGATGGGGGAGAGGAGGGGCTGAGGGGGATTCAGGCATGGTGGTGAGGCAGCGTGTTAGTCAAAAATTAGAATTGAGCTCCTTTGCTCAGCAATGTCCATAGATGACCTCTTCTCTCAAGGACTGCCCAGGGTCTCTGTTTATAATTGTTAGGCAGAATATACCATTTCAGCATCCCTGTCTTCTTTGGAAGAAGCCCTTAATGGATCTGAATGGGAAGATTAAAAATCTAAGAGAAATGTAGAAATACATTTCCAGAAGAGGAGTCTGTGAAGTCTTAATTTGACCATCTCCAGCACCAGAGTTCCGAGGGAATCTTGAAAATCGATTTTATCTGTATATATACATATCTTTGTATCTATGTTTCTCTCTGTCTCCCTCCCTCCCTCACTCTGTCTCTCTCTCTCTCCATCCATCCATCCATCATCTGTCTATCCTCACTATATGTGTGTGTAGATAGATATATATCCATATGTAAGTAGATGTAGATGCAGAGGTCTTCATACAACTTGTACCCCACATTCCCTAATTACACAATTTCCCATGAGGAAAATCAAGCTATTAATATCCAACTTAAGTGACTGCATACTGTTTTCCAGGAATAGTTCTTTCTAAGTGTTCAGTATTCTCTACACATCTCCAGAAATATCACATACGAGGTACTAAATATCATGGGCGTCCACCATAAACACAATTTTAATAATTATTATTTACTTATATCTTAGAGTAAGTGAAGTTTTCAAAGGCCAACGCACCTTAGAGTTTTTGGGTTTCAAATGAGAAAGTCACCTTCATTTTAATGAGAGCAAGTCTCATGTTTGGTAATGATGTGTGGCTTCTAATGTCCACTCAATGTGTGTCTTTTGAATTGACAAACTCTGGAAAATGCCACATCTCAATGTTTTGTTTGGTTTTGTTTGTTTTAATGACTCCACAAAATGCCACCTCAATGTTTTGGGTTTTTTGTGTGTTTCTTCGTGTTTATTCCATTCTCCAGAAGTCACGAAAGGTGAAGAGGATGTCCCTCCTGCTGAGTCATGTGTAGTGGTCCCTGCCTGCAATCAGGCAGCAGAAGAAAAGTCCTCTGTCTCAGAATACTTTTCCTGTGTTTCCTCTGTACGCAAGCTCGTTCCTGTTGATGAGTGTGGTAAGAAAAACAAACAGGTGGGGTCTGAGTATGGAGAGGAGGTAAAACTGAGCTGCTTGGCCCAAGCCCTACTTATTTAGTCTCCCCTCAAAAGCAGAAAAGGGTTTCAGGGTGGAGGCATTGGGCTGAAGCCTCTGCAGAGGAACAGAGAGAGTCAGTGTCCCTTCAAAGATAAGACACAGCTCCTCATATGAACACTGGGATGGGTCATGTAGAGCACAGTGCCGGTGTGGGCAGTTCATCGGAACCTTCCCCCTCAGAGGAGCATGAATTCATATGCTCACACACACTCACTCATCTGTATTCCTTCCTACCAGGTATGGTGCCATTTCTCCTTCCTTTTACTTTTTCTACCAAACTTACCTGCCTTCATTCCTCATTAACCTTCCTGTGTTCTAGTAACATGGTGTAGGTATGCCCCGGTACCTTCATTCCGACTCACCCACTTACACACTAATCCCATAAGCAATTTATGTTGCCTCACACAGATAACTTGTTTCAACTCCCTCATGCTAAGCCAAACTGCAGAAAATTCATAGACCCTGGAGGGAATGCACTTTCATATACTGCCTTTCTAATCTATATGCCACTTGACCCACAAAGACTTCGGCCCCTCATGGAGCCACACATTCTGAGAGCTCAGGTCACTTCTGCTAACACTCGATGTCATATCGACTCGCAGCAAGAATAGGCAGCGCTCCTGCACTTGTTCACATTTAACGCACATGCGCACATTCATCCGCCGTCGCCTTTTACCAGTATCGAAAACACTCACCAGAGATGTCCCCAGACACACATACAACTCCGCTACACACACCACACCCTCATTTCTCCAGTTATACCAGGTGCACCTCAAGTAAAACATACCACTCCCAGAATTCTGCAGTGTAACATGTACATATGCTTCTGCTTCACATTTCCGCATAGGAATATTCTCCTGGCCATATTAAGTCCTCCAGACATCACATACTTATTCTACTTGTTTTATGTTTGGAATTTTCTTTCCTAGGAATCCATCAATTACATCAAGATGTTTCTTGTCTTGGATACCAGTTGGAGACTTCCTCCCCTTTTCCACACGTCTCCTTCCCATTCCATTTTGTCAGTGATACTAAGTCCTCTTTTACCTCAGAAGACATGAAAGAGGAAAGGCTCATGACAATTTACTATATGCGTGTCCAGATGAAAAGGGGAGTGGCTGTCTTATGTGACACAGAGGAAGGACTGGAGCCTCCCTCAAAGAAGACAAGAATACAAAAAATGACCTTTATTGAAAAGAGCCCTACAGAAGCCACCCTCTCTTATGTGGGTACGAAGGAACTCCTGACTGACAGTGAGTCCAGCTGGAACAACAAAGACCAAGAGGAACAGGAGGAGGTTGAGAGTCCAGCAGAACCTCCAGCTGTAGATGAGTGTTCCAGGGCCAAGACGCCCGAATGGCTGGTGTCCCAGGATAGTGGTGTCAGGTGCATGGGCTGCTGCCGGGTCTTCCCCACCTTAGAGGTCCTCCAGCAGCACGTGCAGCATGGGATCAGTGAGGGCTTTAGCTGCCGTACTTTCCATCTTACCTTGACTTGGCTGAAGAGCAAGAAGAGCAGGATAGAGAAGAGGAGGAAGAGGAATAAAGTCAGGAAGATAATGTACCAATGCCAGAAAGGAACGCGTTTTGGCATGAAATCTTCACGCAAATAAACAGACTACTTTTCAGCCCCTAAAAGAGAGGAAGTAGAGTAGGCCATACTCTACTGAGGGGGCTTCATCTTCTCTAAACAGCCCTAATACCCACTGTTGTTTATTTACACCCACCCCCACCCTCACCACTATCACCACACCACCCATAGGAGCAGAGAACCATTTTCACTTTTACCCACTCCTCTCCCAAGAAGGAGGAAGAAGAAGGAAGGTCACACCTTGTGGAACAGCAAGATGTTCTTGAGCCAACGAAAGAACAGTGAACACCAGTATATCATCGCCACCATTACAGTTGGGGAAAAAAAGACTCACTGGAAGGTGGCAACTTCTAGGGGCCAAATTATAGAAGAGGTGAGGACCCTTGGGGTAAGAGAGCACCTCAAGGGTATTTGGGATTCAGGGTTCTGAGAAAAGGTGGCAGCCAGCAGAGATGCCTCCTGAGGTTCTCCAGTAACTGTGATGATGAATTTCCTTCAGAAGAATATAGACTTGAAAGTGGAATTAATTAGTGAGAATGCTTCCTTTTTATGCCCTTTAAGGAGACAGGAGTAAAGACAGACCAGTCTGGTAGTTCAGTAGGGCAGAGAAGCCTGGGCCCATCATTCCTAGGTAAACCAAATGTCTTGGGAGTCACATCCACCCTAAATATATTCCTGGGCCTGCCTCCCTTTCAAGAGGCACAGGGCTTAGCAGGGACAAACATTGTCTCCTGGAGGAAGGGTTGGTACACAGGCCAGTCTTCCTAGGTGTGAGTGAGATCTCAGATGTCATATTGTGAGTTGCATACCCTGAGGAATCTGCTGGGGAGTTACAACCACTTGAGAGAAACAACCAATGGAATCCTTTTTTTGTTTTGTTGTTGTTGTTGTTGTTGTTGTTGTTGTTTTATCCCCTTTGGTATATACTATTTGCCTGTAGTTCTGGTTGCTTTCTCTCAAGTGTCAGATGCAACTGGAGGAGGAGAGGGATCGAGGGTACCCTTCTGCCAAGGATCCTTTCTGGAAGCTTTTAATGTGTTGCTTCCTGGAGGATCCTCATATTCTTTTATGAAAGTGCACAGTCTCCACATCTTATTCTTTATTTTTGTTACAGCATCAAGTGCCTTGTTCTAAGGGATCTGTAGAGGGGTTAAACATGGATGAAACTACAAAGACATTGCAAAGCCAGCTTCACACTACAACGAATGGGTGTATGTCTTTTTAGTTAATGGGACGAAGGAAGGGCTCATTTTCCATGCTCCAGAAATCAGTTAGACTGTAGCCCGGGAATGGCCCCAAATTTTCTGAATAATGTAGAGTGACTGAGGACTTATCACTAAAATAAGAAAAGCTGCCTTCCTCACTGAAGGGACCCTCTTCTCTGTTTTGGTTTTTTCACAGCAACACAGACCCATGGCCCAAAGATTTCAACTGATGGTATCCAGTACCTTCCTACAGTCTGATGGGAGCACAAAAGTTCTCGTGAGCCCCATAGCAGGGAGGGCTGGCTGTAGATGGATGTCCCTGATCCTTTGCAGCTGCTCCCAAGTTACCCTGGTAAAATGTGGTGCCCGTGTCTGGAGAAAATATCCACATGGACCTGTGAGGAGCCCGAGGAACACCAGGAATACTGTGCACTCAGGAGATCTGCAAGACAACTTTCCTGCCCCTGCCAGCCCACCTCACCCCTCCAGGAGTTCGATGCCATTGCAGACATCTGCAAGGTTGCCTTGTGGAGAAGAGGGCGATATCCCTAGAGAGATCTTAGTACTGTGGAAAGCACATTTCTCATACCTAGACCTTTCACCGGTGCAACAGAAGGTTGATGAGGACTTGGCAGGACTCCAGGAAGGAGATTGCTAACTTGACAGAAGGTTTAAAAGGATATGTCAATTTCCTTCCCAGTCTCAGTTCTACTTGTAGCTTCTCAGGTCCCTTTCATTTAGTGGAGGCTTGACCACCTGGCTTGTAGTCTTATTCTCCAGCCCAGCTGTCACTCTTCAACCCACCAAATGTATTCCCCTCCTCCATACCTTCTACCCAGAATACGTGTAGCAGAGCATGAACACTGACGGATACAGATGGTACAGATTGTCATCCATACCTTTTCACCCACACATTCCCACCAACGTAGTCTTTGTTAACAACTTGACTTATTTTTCGATATCTTTTTCTTTAAACGCACATATACCTTTCCCCTACATTTCTCTAACATGCTCACCCACACAGTTATTTGCCTGGGGAGCCATTCTTATCATTGAGACAGGAAAAGCTAGTGTACAGACGAAACCAAAAGTAAAGAAAACCCACTCCTTGGCTTTCATGAGCTCGTGCACGTGTAGGTGTACACACACTTCTTACACGGTCAAAGTAGGAAGGATGGAACGTATGACAAACATCAGAGACGATCAAGTATATGTACCCAAGGGTGTCCCAAAAGTCATAGCACACTTTCAAGCTTAATCATTTTAGAAACCTAAAAGCTACCAATTTTTGAACAATATAATTTGCATGTTGAATTATTTGCATGTCACTTAACACTGTAATTATACATTTTCAAAGATAAATTGTAATTTTTCTTTGTCATCTGCCATCTTCAGTCAGAGGGACAGATACACACAAAAAAAATGTTTTTAAAGCATATATATATATATGATTATCTTGAAACTATTTTTATGTCTATTGCCCCTATGGATATGTACATGTAAGAAGTGTGTGTGTACCCGTGTGTCATAGAAGGGGTGGATTATAGTTGCTTTTGCTTTCATCTGTGTAATTCTTTTTCCTGCTTCCTTTGATAAGAAGCTCTACTTTCTGGCCACAAATATATGGGCAAGTAAGTCAGACTAATGAAGTGAAGTCCTTACTTCGCTACTTGGCTTCCATGATTCACCCTGGGAATAATCATCAGTCTGGGTTGTACTGATAGCTTGGAAAATTAAAATAGAGGAGCTGGAGACTGGGGCAATTGGTGGGGAGTTATCCTTTGTCTGCAACTCAAGGTCTATGAGCCTCTAAGACTGGACACGCTTCAATTCCTCCTTTTTAGAAGACCTGGCTGTTTTAACTATTAGTTTAATATGCTAAGCACCCCCACTAACCACTTCAATAAATTCTTGTTTTGTTTCCATTATCCTGAGTCAATTACTTTTGTTTGTTACCTAATGTCCCTTAATTGATGCAAATCAACTTTAACATAATTTCTTCCATTATAATAGTTGAAATGATGTGGCCTAGAAATCAGTAATACATTATTATATTCCTCTGATTTTATACTTAAACAGTAAGAGATATGCTTATACTTAGTACGTACACTTGATTAATTAGAAAAGTGCATTACAAATATTTGGGTGTATAAACAAAATGATCAGGCTTCAAAATAGTCAAACTGGACTAGATTTCTTACTGCCACTTAACATATTTGTACACTGAGTCAGTGCTGTATTTTAAAAAAATGGAGATCATAGTACCTAAAGTAATAGTAATTGTGAGGTGAGTAAGATACAGGTAAAAGCACCCAACTTAGTTACTCACAAATAAAATTTCATACATTTTTAGTAACTATTTTCTTTACCTTTATCAGTAGTTTTATATGTCTGGGTAGGAATTTTTTTATGTATATTATTTTAGATATGCTGAGCTTCTTAAGAAATTTTAGGGTTTTTTTTTTTTAAGTTTAATGATTTATTTTTGTGAGAGAGAGCAGGGGAGGGGCACAGAGAGAGGGAGAGAATCTCAAACAGGCTCCATGCTGTCAGCATAGAGCCCAGCTTGGGGCTCGAGCCCAACTTGGGGCTCAAACCCACAGACCATGAGATCATGACCTGAGCCGAAATCAAGAATCAGCCACCCAGGCTCACCTAAAAAATCTTTTAGTTTTGATATAAATATAAACTCACAAGAAGTTGCGCAAACACTCCAAAGAGGTACCATGTACCTATCACCCTGCTTCCTTCAACATAATTGTAGCGCGTTACCAAACACAGGAAATTTAATGGAACAATACAATAAACCATCCTGTAGACCTTCCTAAGATGTCACTCTTTTTACATGCACTCATTTTTTGTATGTTTTTATATATAATTCTATGACATTTTATCCCTTGTATAGAATTATATACACATCATTGCAGTCAAGGTACAAAAATGCTCTGATACCACAAAGCACTTCTCTCAAGCTGGTCATAAAGGGCACACCCATTCTCCCTTCCCCCAACTTCTGACAGCCACCTATCTGTTCTCCATCTCTATAACTTATTTACCTCACAAATTTCATATAAATGGAATGGTACCATATGTAAATGTCAGAGATTGGCATTTCCAACTAAACAATTTTCTTAAGATCCAGCCAAAATGTCTGAATACTTTGATACTTCATTACTTTTATTGCTGAGTAGTATTCCATCGAGCTATGTAGAGCCATTTAACGTGTCAAGTGTTCAAAGGTGCTTTCACGTTTGTGGTGATTATAAAGCTTCCGTGACAAAGGTTTTTAATGTAGACGTGAGTTTTCCCCATATAAATGCCTAAGAGTGTTATTATAATAGTATAATATATGACAAATATAGATGTAAATATTTTTAAACTATTTCAGTAGATATGCAGTAGTATTTTGTGTTTTTAATTTGTGTTTCCCTATGACTAGGGATGCTGCATGTCTTTTCAGGTACTTATCATTTGCAGTCTTTCTTTTGTGGATTGTGAGTATAAGCCTTTTACCTATTTTTATTTATTTATTTTTAATTATTTATGTTTATTTATTTTGAGGAAGAGAGAGTGCGCACAAGTGAGTGGGCAAGGGGCAGACAGGCAGAGAGAATCCCAAGCAGGCTCCGTGACACGGGCTCAACCCTATAAACTGTGAGATCATGACCTAAACCAAAATCAAGAGTTGGACACTTAACCGACTGAGCCACCTAGGTGCCCCCAGAATTCCAATTTTTATGAATCCAAATACTTCAGCTATTGTCTTTTATGGATAGTACCTTTGGTGTCATGTCTAAAAACTTGTTACCTAACTCCAAGTCCCAAAGATTTTCCCCTATGTTTTCTTCTAAAAATTTTATACCTTGCCATTTTACATGTATATCTATGATCCATTTGAGTTAATTTTTGCGCGGAATGTGAGGGTTAGATGGATGATTATGGTCACTGTTATACATTTTTTCCACCATCATTTTATATTAATATTGTAACTTTGGTCAAAAATCAGCTAGTCATATTTGTGTAGGGAACTATTTCCAAGTTCCCTATTTCAAATCCCATCGATTTATATGTGTGTATCTCTTTGATATTCCATGCTGTTTTGATTGCTGTAGATATTGACCAATTATTAAAAATGGGTAGTGTGGTTCTTCCAATTGGTTGCTGCTTTTCCAATACTGTTTTAGCCATTCTAATTCCTTTGTGTTTCCCCATAAATTTTAAGGTAAGCCTGTAAATATATACCCAAAAATCTTACTGGGATATTAATAAGGCTTACATTGAATCTCTACATCATTTTGTCAAGAACTGACATCTTAAAAATGCCTGGCATTCCAAAGCATGGATATTATATGTTTCTCCATTTATTTAGGTCTTCTTTGATTTTTTTTTTTTTTTTTTATCAGTGCTTGTACTTTTCATTCTACAGACCCTGTGCAGGATTTACAAGATTGATTCACAAGCTTCTTGAATCTGTAAATTCTCCTTCTGGGACACCAGTGGCATAAATGTCAGAACTGTTGGTATTATCCCTGTTTGTCTGAGGCTCTGTTCATTCTTTTAACATTTTTTCATTCTTTTTTTTTTTCATAATTGAATTTCTCTTTATCTACCTTCAGATTCGCTGAATCTTTCCTTTGTCATTGTGCTCTTTGTCCCAATTCATAATTTTTATTTATTTTTAAAAGTTTATTTTGAGAGAAAGAGAGAGAGAGAGAATGCATGGGAGGGGCAGAGAGAGAGAAGAGAGAATTCCAAACAGGCTCTGCGCTGACTGCAGAAATCAGCATGGGGCTCAATCTCACAAACTGTGAGATCATGACCTGAGCTGAAATTAAGAGTCAGACACTTAAATTGACTACGCCAGCCAGGTGCCCCCCCATTCATAATTTTTAAGATGTAAGATATTGTAATATTTAGTTCCAAAATTTCCAGTTGGCTCTTACTGCTTGTATATCTTTATAATATGCTCATTTTCCACTCATTTAGATTTGTTTGTCTTTACCTCATTGACCACAGTTAATAGTAGCTGTGTTAAAGCTTTTTTTTTTTTCTGAAAATTCCACCTGCGACATCATGAGATTGACATTTGTCAGTTATATATTACCCTAAGGGTTGATCATATTTTATGTTTCTTTGTTTTGGGGTAATTTAGAATTGTATCTGATACATTTTCAATATTGAAGTGGAAGATTTTGAATGTTATTAAAGTTGTACGACAAATGTATTTTATATTTTTGAATACAATCAACGTGGCTAAGTTCAGGGTGCAAATTCTTTATCATTTTATGTAGGTCATGGTTTCAGTGTCAGTTCAGTTTGCAAAGCCTTTGCTGTGCTCCTTCAGGTCCATCCTGCCTATGTGCTACGCAGGGGTTGGCACAAAATGTATACTCAAAATATTTTTTCATTCATTTTCAATCTTTAGTACAGCTTATTTGAAGCTGAATCATATGGAAGTAGTGGATTTTTAAGGATCCTTAACTGTTGTCAAAAATATCATTCAGGGGCACCTGGGTGGCTTAGTCACTTGGGCATCTGACTTTGGTTTGAGTCATGATCCCGCGGTTCATGGGTTCGAGCCCCACATCAGGCTCTGTGCTGACAGCTCAGAGCCTGGAGCCTGCTTCAGATTCTGTCTCCCTCTCTCTCTGCCCTTACCCCGCTCATGCTCTGTATCTTTTTGTCTCTCAGAAATAAATGTTAAAAAATTTTTTTAAATACCATTCATATCAACCTTTGCAGCAACTGGTATATTTCTTCATTGATGGAGCATAGCATGCATTTTACAAAATGATAAATATTGAAGAGTTGCCCAGTGGGTTTTGTTAATTGGGCAAATAAAATAAAATTTCTAGCATGCTACCAAGCCCATTTTTGTCATTTACTATTATTTCCTATATGATTATTAATAATTTTAATATCTGTATGCATTTTATACACACACACACTATTTTATTTTGTAGGAGAAGAGAGAACAGAGTTGAGCAAGTGGCGGAGGGGCAGAGAGAGAGGGAGAGAAAAAGAATCCCAAACAAATCCCATGCCATCATTGCAGAGCCCTATGCAGGGCTCAGTCTCACAAATCATGAGATCATGACCTAAGCCAAGATCAAGAGCTAGTTGCTTAACTGACTGAGCCACCCATGTGCCCCTGTATGATTACATTAACTTGATTTTCCCATTTTCCTATAAAAGTATACATATAAAAGTGTACATATGGTTCTGAGATTTACAGTCCTCCTTGTTCTTGTCTTTATTTTTCCCTCAGTTCCAATATACCTGCCATTAAGTGCAGTATAAGATAATTTTTTAAAGTCTACTTTGTACGGTGGCAACCACAGAGTGATTTAACTATGGAAAATTATCTCTTTAGTTTAATAAAGAGCAGCTGTTTAGTTTTCCTGCATGTGTCCCATTATAAAAGATTTTCTCATAGTACAGAATTGTGCCTTCATTTTAAATCTACACTATTTTTTTTTACATTTTGTTACTTTTTCTTATGTAGCATAGAATTTTTAAAATATTTTTGCTATTACAGATAGAATGACTTGGCAAGAGTTTGCTACATTTTTATTTTTAAAATTAAAAATTCAAATGACTCTATGTCTAATCTGTTAATCTTATCGAGCATATTTTTTAGGTTTTATCTCTACAAGTGTGATTTTTTAGTCTTTTTAATGTCTTGTATTTCTCTACTTATCATATTCAGTATTTTATTTAGTTTCTTGACCATATGGAATATTATCATGATACGTATTTTAGTATCCTTATCCACTACTCCACCTTCAGTGTGGTGTCATTTCTGGATCAGTGTTGATTAATATGTGTTGTATTTTCTTGCATCTCTGTGTGCCTGGTAATTTTCATTTGGATGTCAGGCATTGTGTATTTATGTTTTGCATGGTGGAGCTTTTAAATTATTGTTACAGAACTTTTCTCATAGGATAAGATCAGATTACGTGGAAACATTTTGATATGCTTGGTCTGACCTTTAAACTTTGATAGTTAAAGGGGCGCCTTGGTTGCTCAGTTGGTTAAGTATCCCAACTTTGGCTCAGGATGTGATATCACCATTTTTGAGTTCAAGCCCTGCATGGGGCTCTGTGCTGACAGCTCAGAGCGTGGAGCCTGCTTTGGATTCTGTGTCTCCCTCTCTCTCTGCCCCTCCCCCACTCTCACTCTGTCTCTCAAAAATAAATAAACATTAATTTTTTTTCAAGTGAAAAAAAATAAACTTTGTTAGGTAGAACCAAAGCTACATTTGCATAGAATTCTAGGGTTAAATTACCTCCTTCCTGCTATTTTGGGAAGACAGTTTATAATCTAATCATTGCCCATTGATTTATGACCTTTACACTCTGGCTATTAGGTACTGGAATCATTCTTAGCCCCGTGTCAACTACGGACACTCTTTTCTCTAGTCCTTTCAGGGCCTAAATTTTTTTTTTCTAGTCTTGACTGATTTCATTACATGTATTCCTGGATTAGTACTCAGCTGAATATTTGACTACTGCATAAATCCAGACTCCTCTCTCTGTGCAGCTCTCTTCTCTTTTTCCTGTGTCTTACAAGCTCTAGGTTCACTGGATTCCTTGTTTTCTCAACTCTGTGTCAACCTTAGGGTGTCCAGCAGGCTCTACATGGGTGTTCCCTCCCTTCATCTTGAAATTTCTACTGGGAAGTAGGATGGAGCATTTTAAGGGTTTGCTTTATTAATTTCCTGTCTCTCAAATATTACTGTTTTTCACTGTCTGATATTTTAAGCGCTGTTATATATTTTGCCCATTTTTTATTGTTTTAGGCCAGTGAGTAATCTGGCCCCTATTACCCCTTATTTTAATTATAAATTTTATTTTTATCAAAGTAAATGATAATAATTCAAATAATTATATAAATTATGAAAGTAATCTTGCAAGTTTTATGCTAAAACATGTTTTCCATCCTTTTAGTTTTTTTGGCATTTATTGCCATATGTTTAGATAATATGCCTTTGCAAGTCCTTAGTAATTTTTAGACTAATAAATTTATTCATATTTGATTGTCCATTATTTATAACATTTACTTAAACACTTTTGTGTATACATGTGCCTGCACAAACACACAGATTTCTCTTCGTTCCATTTTTGCTGACTTACATTCTCTAATCTTTGGATTTGAAGGCTTGATTTGACTGAATCAGGATTATTTACTTTATTACAGCTCCATAATTTTTCTTCCCTAAAAAGACATGTAATTATTATAATGACATTTCTTCTGTTTACAGCTACTTTTTTTATGGCATTTTTTTTTCCTTTCCTAGTTCATTAAGCCTTGCCCAATTATTCAACAGTACTAAAAACCTCTTTGAATGCCACTTCTTACATATTCACAACCATCAGATGAACAGCCTCATGTTTTCCTTTGAGGCATTCCACCTACAGTCCTTCATCTCTGAGAAACAATCTGGAATAGTTACTTGCCAGATCTACACAAATATAATCATGGGATGTATTTTCAGTGCTCTTCTTGGGAGCTATGCTTGATGGATCCCAGGTCTATCTTTGTTTGGGTCTACTCCCTTGTTTTAGTGGAGTAAAACTTCCAGGAGTTTTCTAAGAAAGAGTGTGTTTGGAGAGCTTACATGTCTGAAAATGCTTTTATCATTTGCATTTCACTGATGGTTTGGCTTGTAAATGTTTTAGAGTGAGTCATAAAAGGTTTCTTGGAACTGCTATGATCCTATGCAAGATTTGTTAACTCATGGGCTTGCCTGTGGTGTGAATGAGAGAGTACTGGCCATTTTCAATGTCAGATATGTAGGGATTTCTTTAGGGGCCTTTCCCGTCTCCAGAAAAAAAAAAAAAGTATTAAAATCTCCAGCTTGGGAATCTGTATGCTTACCAGAATATTCTTGAGGCCAAATTGTTAGAAGAGGAATAAGTAACAATTCTGTCTGAAGTAGTTCAATTTCCCTGTTTTCACAATGTATGTTTCCCTCCCTATTCTTACTGTTTTTGGTTTTCCTGAATTGGAAGCCAGGGAGGGTTTTCCCCAGAAGTGGTTCTTCAACATTACCATGCATCACAAACACCCTGAGGGCTTGATAAAACAGTTTGCAGGGACACATTTCCAGAATTTGTGTTTGGTAGTTATGGGGCCTGAAATTTGCACCTGTCACAAGTTGTGTGGTCAAGTTGATGTTGCTGGTGCTAGGACTGTACTTTGATAACCACTGTCCTACACCAACCTTGCAAATGTTATGTAATATTTTACTGAAATACATAAAATTTCTCTTGCACATATTTCTCAGTACAATTTATTAAAATATATTAGCAAAATGTGCCAATCCCATGTATCCCAATGAGGGATCATTACCTGTTTGGGTAGTTTTAAGACTTTAAAGGAGAAAGTTGACCACTTGTCTCTCAGAGTTCCAGATGGGAAGTCACTTCTTCATGACAAAAGATTACAACTTTCGTAATTTGTGATTACAACTATGAGCTCTGGCACCAGGCATCTAGGATCTTTTTATTCTGTAAGCTTAAGCTAAATATGCTCTCTTCTTAATGTCCACCATCCCTTCTGGGGATAGTTCAATCAATTACAACTTGATGTTATTGCAAAAATTTCATAAGATTATCAATATGAATATTTAGTACAGAACCAAAACCTGGCCCACAGTGGGGTTTCCTTTTAAAAAAATGTTTATTTTAGGGGCACCTGGGTGGCTCAGTCGGTTGGGCGTCTGACTTCGGCTCAGGTCATGATCTCGTGGTCCGTGAGTTCG
The DNA here is from genome assembly GCF_024362965.1 of Panthera pardus. Classification (NCBI taxonomy): domain Eukaryota; kingdom Metazoa; phylum Chordata; class Mammalia; order Carnivora; family Felidae; genus Panthera; species Panthera pardus. Next base: position 139,485,339 of record NW_026526765.1, on the reverse strand, counting down.
AGCCCCGCGTCCGGCTCTGTGCTGACAGCTCAGAGCCTGGAGCCTGTTTCGGATTCTGTGTCTCCCTCTCTCTCTGACCTTCCCCCATTCATACTCTGTCTCTCTCTGTCTCAAAAATGAATAAACGTTAAAAAATACTTTTTTTAAATGTTTATTTTAGAGAGAGAGACAGAGCATGAGCAGGGGAGGGGCAAAGAGAGAGGGAGACACACAATCGGAAGCAGGCTCCAGGTTCTGAGCTGTCAGAACAGAGCCTGGTGCAGGGCTTGAACTCACAGACTGCGAGATCATGACTTGAGCTGAAGGCTGATGCTTAACCCACTGAGCTACCTAGGGCTTACCCCACAGTGACCTATGTGCTCCTTGTTGTCTACAGATCATCACCTTTTTCATTATCATCCTTGATAAAATGGTGTGACTAGTAATAGCATACTCACTTAGCCTAATGCAAAGTTTCAGTAAGTATAGCATCCAGCTGAACAACTGTGCTTCAGTTGTATGGAACAGGCAGAGCAAGAGAGACAAATGTGAGTATCATGACCCTGTTGTCTTCTGTGCCATAAGTAATAAAATCCTCTGTTGCTAACCCAGGGATCTTGTATCTTCCACCATCATTCATGAAATTGGCAGCTAACCTTTTGGCTTTCAAGTAGAGTAAAGCCCCAAACTTTCATTGGTCTTGATAATTTTTTTTTTTAATGCTGGTAAAAGAAGACCTATTATCCATTAGTTGTAGTATTAATGGTCTTTTTAAAATTACTACTCTACAATATGGAATTGGAAAACACAAGTCATGTTTTATATAAATTATATGTCATTATGTTCTTTGAAGCTTAAGTAAGATTCTGCAGATACTTACCAATATTTATTTTTTAAATAAATTTTTGTGGTCAGATGTAATTCATATAGGGGCTATTTATATATATGACTTTGAGGTTAACATAGCCAAAAATATAGGTTGCCAGTGCAATTCATTCTGATTCCATTTAAACTTCAATATTTATAAAACTAGTATCCTAATATTTCATACATGTTATTTTTTTCACTGAGGATTGGGTTTATAGGTTTTCAGTTTGATTCTTTGTCTTTATTGGTAGTTTATTTTTCTCAATGCTGTTTGAGAATTGATTATTCTGATAATTTGTACAACATGAAATATCTGTGTCTCAAATAAACCTGGTGCCAATAAAGTAGATTTTTACTTTCTGTTAAGAAGGTAAAATTAGTTAATTATAGGGTTTAACAAAGTATTTTAAGTAGCTCTTATTTCACTCTTCTCAGAACAAATTAATATATCTATTTTACTAGATTACCTCTGGTATTTCTAAAAGCTTACACTTACCTTCAGTATTTGTTATATTATCTACCAGCATCATTTGGGAGGTCATTATTTGACTCAGACCTAGATGGAAGACTTGTACATCATGTAATTACTTCACCTTGTGTCTGCCAAATAAAGCTTTTAGCATGTCTGACATAATCACATGTTTCATAAATTCCAACATTTCACAGTATGTGTTGAGCTTCAACTTCTTGCCAAAAGAATAGGTTTTATTCTTACAATCTGTACATTGGACACCCAGTTTCAAAATTATCTTAAATCTGTTCATTACCTATGGTAGAGAAACATTTGGTTTTTAATCTGTTAAAAATTGTTAGAGTTGTGGACAATTACATTGATTAGCCACCAATGGGTACATAACAACTTACTGGCCAGCAAAATGATTCTTCCCTATGTGAATTCTTGATCTTAAATTGACTCTCAGCCTGATGACAGACCAGGAATACTAGTGGAATCTATTTCAGGGTGCAAACCTTTCTTATTTTTTATGCCTTAAAACTTATGGTTGAAAGTAGCAAAGGGAATCTTCCTGCTAGTCTGCTAGTCAAGAACAGTGGAAAATAATGCAGTGGCGTTAGTGATCCGGAAATATTGAGACCATTGCTGTAAGTGTCTGTGAGCATCGAATTGACTTTATGCATTAATACCAAACCTTGCTGATGTGATTTCAGGCACAGCAAACCATTGCTTGCCTAAAATTACAGTCTTCTGCTCATTCCTTAGTTGTAATCACCAGAGAAACAATGGATCAAAATATAAGATATATTGGCTTGTTAAAATTTAAGTATAATATACAGGTCCTGTGATCTCTGTACATGTTTATTTCGCTCCATTATTCATTTTCCTGTGCTGTTATTAGCATAGTCCTGAGCAACTGCTTTTGCTTTTCCTCTCACGACATCTTGATTTTCTTTTGTCTGCTCAGAAATTCATAGAGACCCTCTAGACAGATTTTTCTCCAGATAACAAAGATATATAGCTTTATAAAAAGAGCAGACATGATGATGTCTGTCTCTTGACTTTTACAAGAAAAATCATTTTGCTTTTGACAAAACTGCTTCTCATTCCCCTATTAATAATCTGTCATGTTCTTTTTCTCTGTTGAAATGTAATACTGTGTCTTTTCTTTGATGAGATACACTGGATAACAGGGCTCATGATTCACAGATGTAAAGTTGGGGGGAAATGATATGGTTTTATTACTCTCTCAGAAAAAATAAAATGATAGTTTTGGAGAAGGTAGGAGGTGAGAGAAAATGCTCAGTGACACTGTACCCTTTTTTCCTTCCTCGGGCCCCAGATAAATTTAAGGTTTGGTCATATTTAACACCATTAGTTTTGTAGTTATCTGTGGAGCTTTGTTTTTTTGATGGGGATTTTATTTTGAAACTATGTGAGCCTTTCTCAAGAAACCTGAGCTATTTGGGGTGCCTGGGTGGCTCAGTCGGTTAAGTGTTTGACTTTGGCTCAGGTCATGGTCTTTCAGTTTGTGAGTTCAAGCCCCACATCGGGCTCTGTGCTGCCAGCTCAGAGCCTAGAGCCTGCTTCCGATTCTGTGTCTCCCTCTCTATCTGCCCCCTGCCCTGCTTACACTCTGTCTCTGTCTCTCAAAAAGGGAATAAACATTATTATTTTTTTTTAAAAAACCTGAGCTGTTCTTTGTGAAAAGTGGGCTAAAAAAAAACTTGTAACATATGTAATGGTCCTCCTATCTGTTACCTCTGTCTGTGCCATCATGAGGTCATACCTTGGTTTTTTACCTCACCTGCAAAGTACCTTTTCCTCAGTATATCCTCACTTGTAGCATCATCCTGCCTTTGAACTTGATACACCACCATATTCATCTGTTCTTCTCTGATGATGTTTCATTCCTCCATGGAAGATTTTTTCAACTTAGGCACTATTAACATTTTGGACTAGATAATTCTTTGCTGGGGTGGGAGATGAAAAGTTGTTTTGTCCATTGTAGGATATTTACTAGCATCCCTGGCCTCTAACCGCTACATGAAAGTACTCTCCCCCCCTCCCGCGCTACACCAGTTACAACAATAACAAATATTGCTGGGGCACCTGTGTGGCTCCATTGTTTAATCATCAGACTCTTGATTTCAGCTCAGGTCATGATGTCACGGTTCTTGAGTTCCAGCCTCGCATCCGGTTCCGTGCTGACAGTGTGGAGCCTGCTTGGAATACTGTCTCTCCTTCTCTCTCTGCCCTCCTCTGCTCATGCTCTTTTTTAAATGAATAGAAACTTAAAAAAATATTGCTATACATTGCCAAATGTGTCCCCTGGGGTGAAAAAAATTGCCCCTGATTGAAAACCTAGTCCCCGTGATGTTATTGCAGTTTCTTGTTTTGTTTTGTTTTGTTTTGATTTGTTTTGTTTTGTTTTATCCTATGCAAGAAGAATTTATCTTTTATTTGAGTTTCTTCCCTTCATTCTTCTCATTCACCTGCACCAATTCTTGAAAACACTAGATATTAGGTAGGATGTTTTCTTCTCAGCTGACCAGTGTTAAAGAGTATAGTAATCCACCCATCAACACTGGGTTGTCTATTTCTTCTTCAAGTGCCTACATCTTTTGTTCTAGAGGCTGGGAAGCAATCCAAATATGTGACTGTCTTATTTTCATTAAACAGTAGAAGCAGTTCCTCTAACAAATCACCTCAAGGTCTTAAGTCAAATGATCTCAACTTATATCTTTAGTTTCAGACAAAACTCTTAGCAGTGTCTTTTTTTTTAAAGAATTTATTTTATATTTTTAAAATTTTTTACATGTTTATTTATTTTTGAGAGAGACAGAGACAGAGTGTGAGTGCGGGAGAGGCAGAGAGACAGGGAGACATAGAATCCAGAGCAACTCCAGGCTCTGAGTTGTCAGCACAGAGCCTGTTGCAGGGCTCAGTCTCACAGACTGTGAGACTATGACCTGAGCTGAAGTTGGACACTTAACTGACTGAGCCACCCACCTGCCCTACACACTTTGTTTTTGAGATTTACCACAAAATTTAGAGGAAAGCACAGGGATTTTCCGTATAATCCCTGTCCCTCCCACACACACATGCATAGCCTTCGACATCATCAGCATCCCCCACCCAAATGGTGTACCTTTTACCAAGGATGAACCTGACCCGATACATGATAATCACTCAAAGTCCATAGTTTACCTTAGAATTCACTCTTGGATACATTATGTGGATTTGGACAAATATATAATGACATAACATCCATTATTAGAACATACAGACTATTTCACTGCCCTAAAAATTTCTGTAGTCTGCCTATTTCTCACTTCGCAATCCTCCACTGTCTCACTGACTCCCCAGCAACCGCTGATCTTTTTTATTTTCTCCATGGTTTCTCCTTTTCCAGAAGGTCATATAGTTGGAATCATACAGCATGCAACCTTTTCATATTGGCTTCTTTCACTCTGGATTATGCACTTAAGTTTCTTCCATGTCCTTTCATGGCTTAATAGCTCTTGTCTTTTCAGTGCTGAACAATATTCCATTGTCTGGATGAACCACAGTTTCTTGATCCATTCATCTACTGAAGGACATCTTAATTGCTTCCCAGGTTTGGCAATTATAAAAGCAGCAACTTTTTACAATATACAGGTTCTCTTATTACCCTGTCTTACCCTATGAACAGCAGTTTGTTTGGGCTTGGATTTTACCTATCAATGGCGTTATGTGCCTTGTAGTTTCAGAATAATTCTCAAAACACAGTTTATTTATTTTCTTTTTTAAAGTTTATTTATTTTGATAGATATAGAGCAAGTGGGGGAAGGGAAGAGGGCAAAGGAGACAGAATCCCAAGCAGGCTGCACCCTGTCAGTGCAGAGCCTGATGCAGAACTCAAACTCATGAACTATGAGATCAGGACCTGAGCCAAAGTCAAGAGTTGGACGTTTAACCCACTGAGCCACCCAGATGCCCCAAACCCAGTTTAAATCATAGTCCAGTTCTAGAGTTGGGAGATTTTAACTGCCACAGGCTATAATGCATCTCACTGCTGGGATTTGAGCACTGTCTATGTAAGGGTGTAGGAGCCAGATGTTGACAGGGCATGAAATCACTAGAGATAGTTCCCACAGGGACTTCTGAAGAGGAGAAAAGCTGTGTGTGTGCATATGTGTGTATGTGCGTATGTGTGTGTGTGTGCGCGTGTGTGTGTGTAGGGAAGGACAGAGGGAGGGGAGGTTTTACTTCCTAACCATTGTTCTAAGCCTTTCTCTACTTCTCTTTCTTGTTACTATCTACTGTTTCTTACTAGGTTTTTCTGATAATTGTGATTATGGCATATCTTTCTGTACACAAATAGCAGAGGAGGATGCCTCTGTATTTTAGAGGGAAGTGACCAGTTTTTCATTGCAGTGAAGGCTGGTCCAAGCTCTGAAGTGAAAAGCCAGAAGAGCCTCTGGATATGTAAGCGGGAAGGGAAGAAATGAGACTGTGGATGCAGAAAGAAGAAAGTGTCCCTAATAGCTATTGAATATGTTACAGGAAAATGGATTCAATTAGTTCTGACATTTAGAAAGAATGCTTGCTTCTTTTATTTATTTATTTATTATTTATTTATTTTTTTGTAAAGACCTACAAAGTGTTTGAAATGAAGTTGTCTCACTGTGCAGGCTTTTAAATTTTATATATATCTCGGAGTATTATCCCTTAGGGGAATATCTTAAATCCTCTAAATAAATGAGGTGAAGCATCAAAACACATTACACACTGAAAACTTACTTCCTAGTTAAAAACCTGTGATTTTTAAATAAACTCTGGCTTCTTCTGGATATAAATTTTTAGAGAGAAGTTAAGAAGTTGCAAAGGTAAGAATTACCACTCTCTAAACATCAAGATTAACAATAATATACTCCCCAAGAGTGTAACTATAACCTCAACTTTATTGGATCAATATTTATCCTAGCACTCTATAAAAAAATTCAGAAGATAAAATAATTATTGTTAAAAAGTTGGGTATGTTAGTGACCTAGATAAATAATTTCCCATCAACAAAAGATCCCATTTTCATGAAAGGTTTGTTTTTGTTACCTCATGATTAATGTAATGAACTTAAACTTGAGAATGAATATAAGTGCATGTATATATTAAATATTTAAATCTGTTTTTCAGCCAAAATAATTGAATACAGTGTCCTCCCACAGCAGCTTCTAATCTCCAGGAGATTAACAGTAACAAGTACTCTCTAATGTAACATTGAGACAACAAGCAGTAAATCAAAAAGAATTGTTACCAAATAAACCAAAGAGAAACCAAATTATGAAGTAGAAGCATCAAATGATAAAAGTAATTCTATAAGAAGACAAAATGCAGTAGAGATAAGAGAACATTTGAAACAAAGGTCATTACTAGTCTCATAAAGATAAAAGATACATAATCTTCATAAATCAAAGAGAAAAGGGTACTATTAAAAATTGGGGTGGGGGAATGCCTGAGTGGTTCAGTCAGTTAAGCATGTGACTCTTGGTTTCGGCTCACTTCATGATCTCATGGTTTGTGAGCTCGAGCCCTATATCAGCCTGACAGTCTGGAGCCTGCTTGGGATTTTCTCTCTCCTCTCTCTTTCTGCTCCTACCCCACTTATGCTGTCTCTCTTGCAAAATAAATATACTTCATAAAAAAAATTGGGATCTTGAAATTTTTAAATTGTGGTTGCAGAAGAAAAACATACACTGAAGTAAACTTCAGTGGAAGAATTAAGTAGTGGGGCACCTGGTGGCTCGGTCATTTGAGCATCTGACTTCAGCTCAGGTCATGATCTTGCAGTTTGTGGGTTTGAGCCCCACATCAGGATCACTGCTGTCTGTGTGGAGCCCCCTTCAGATCTTCTGTACCCCTCTCTCTCTGCCCCTCCCTCTCTCTCTCTCAAAAATAAAAAAAAAATTAAAAAAGGATTAAATAGTAAAATGAAATAAATTAGAGAAATTATTGACCTGGAAGATTAATCTAGGGAAATACAACGAAACTGCCACGAGGATTTCTTCTGTACAAACAGTAGAAGGGAATAGAATAAAAGGAACAAAATAACCAAGAAATAATGGGAGAAAATATCCCAATGCTTAAGAAAGACGTACTGAATGTGCTCTTACTAGCCAAAAAAGGAGTAACAAAAAACATCCTGTACAATAATGAAAGTGGCATTTTGGTCCATTCAGAAAATATATTCAGAAATCTGAGAATAAATAGAACTTTTCAGCAAACATCAGGAAAGTGTCAGAACAGTTTCAAAGTGCTCATTGGTATTGTTACCTGAATCTAAGAGGGAAACAAAAAATACCAAAAAAAACCAGAGCCATGGCTTTTAAGAGGGTTCCCCAACATATAATATTAAATAATTATGCAAATATAATGTAAAAGAAAAAACTAAGAGATAAAGAAGTACAAGTACCTTCTTGGTGGTAGACTATGTACAGCTTTGTGTACATACAAACCAAAAGACCTGGAAAGAACGTAGGATAGAGTGTCAAAAACAAACGTAAAATACAACTGCACATTAGTGATCACAGTAAGTGGGTATGAGTGAAATCCTTAAACATCAGAGATTCTCATTTCAGCAAGGAATAAACCATTGCAACATAGGTCACTCTGTGGTTTTTAAATGACATATCAAAATAAATGAGTCAGAAGATTTGAAGATAATAGCAAAGGAAAATGTGGATATGAACAATGTTTACAAAGTGATTGATCGCGGGAATATTAATATTAAGAAAATCACCTACATATCAGGACATCCAAGAGGAACTCAGATTCCATTCACAATGGATTGAAAGCACTGAGATAGAACAAGACTCTTAACAGGAAATGTGCAGTCCCTATTTGAAGAATTAACTAAGGCTTCACTGAGGTGTACAAGAAAAGATTTGAGTAGATGGAGATAATTATGTGCTATTTATTGGAAGAATTAAATATAATGCCTTTGTGATTTACTGTATAACGTCAAAATACATACGTATTCTAGTAAAAGTCTTTAATGGACATCATCGTGCTAATTCCTAATTTTATGTTGAAGAGAGTAACTAACGCAATAAAGTAGATGCAAATTCTCTCCCACATCGAAACGTACTATAATGTTACAATAAAATATATTTGTGTTTGCTCAGGATCAGAATTTTTTTTTCCCATTGTTTTCTTGGACTCCCATTGTTTGAATTGCTGAAAACAAAGATTTTGAGGGAGAGTTTAGCTCACCTTCAAGATTGACAGCTGAGGAAGATGGCAGAATGAAGCAGCATTGGACAGAAGGAGGTGGTGAATGTGATACAGGCCCAACAATTGCCTCAGCCCACACCATTGAGAGCCCCAGGGGCTTGTGTAGTAGTGGCCTTTGTACTCTTCTTGGATTGGTTATTGGTGTAAACTCCCCCAACAGGTCAGGCCCTTGGATGATGTTGCCCTGTGTACCTGAGGAAGCCTCCAAGGAGTGACATATGATGTTTCTGCTGACTCCCTATAGCTGTGACAAGTACTTCCTTCAAGCAGTGTGTGAAAGTCACATTATACTGTCCTCTTGGAATATTAGTGATACATTTGTCAAAATTTTAGTGTGTCGCTTCTTGTCCACCAGACTGCATAAAAGCCTTGTCCCTTGTGAAGGTTTTGTTCAAACTGTCTCTCCTTAATTCTTTTGACTTACAATGCTCAAGTTCATGTGTTTTCAAATATTTCAACATATGGAGAGGGCAGAGAATAAACATGGTGAACTCTACGTGATAACCACTGTAGTCTCCATTTTTAAATTGCTTGATTTTATTTATAAAATTAATGTCAGTTCAGTGAAGAAAATTAGCACATGAAGCACAGGACAGAAAAGTCACTACCAAAAAGGTAAATATTATTCATATAGCCATTAATGAGTACATTTTTCTAGAGTGGTCTCATCTGCTTATCATATTCTCCTACAATACAATTAGTTAACAATACAGGAAAATATTATTTGAAGTAAATAAATATGCGTATATAACATGTTTTAAGCTTCTCTCCTGCATACATTATAAAGAAGTATGATCTATTTAACTAACTCTCTAGTGTTAGGAATTTATTTTGCCGTTACAAATTTACAGATAAACAATCCTGGACAATCCATGTTTGCACAAAGTCAGACGACTGTTTTATTTAAATTGGGAATGGCTGTTCTGTCCTTATTCTGTGGCCTGCTCAAGAATTGGATCATTTCATATTTTAGGAATAAAGCAGGCAAAATAGATTTGTGTCCAAAGGAATAACAGAGAAGCTCTTCACAGTCAAGGTGAGAGCCAGACAGAAGTATCGTAAACCACAACCCTTTGGCTGACTATCTAAGACTCCAAGGACAATACTTCATGAACATTAAAGGCAAATAGCATGAAAATAAGAGATAAATGCATTTCAATAGAGATGATTTTCCTAATTTTATGACTCTCTGGAAGATCATTTCTTCACATTTCCTTCCTGCCCCCCCGCCTTGCCAACATTTTAAGTGAATCAATACAAGAAAAGAAAATAGGACACTTTCTCCAGAGATTTTAAGATTAGTTGCAGTTTGATGAGGACGTTGGAACTGAACACAAATACCTAACATAAAAGTTTATCTGGAAAAAAAATCGTATACTAACATTTCATGGATGTTTTCCTTCCAATGGAAAAGAAATGAGAAAATGACATCTTAGTCTAGAACACTGGGAATTGTAAATATCTAAAAATCTTAAAAAAATAAAATAAAAACTTGTCAGAAATGTAAATACTTGTGACTAGTGCAAAGCGATCTGCAATAATTTGAAACATTTATTTTCCTAGTGATCTACTCTTTTGTTCTAACCCTATGAAAATTGTCTATTTTTGGATTACCCATATATCATCAAAACATGATGATTGTTAGTGCGCTAAAACTGAAGTTTCCTTGTATGGTTTTATGTATTGCTTTTTTTTTTAAAACAGCAAGAAAGAAAAGAAAAAAATTTCCATTTCCTTTTCATTATAATAATGTAGGATTTAAAACTCCTCTTTATTGATTCCTCCTATTATTCCTCACATCTGGTATGGATTACAACTTTAGGTCCCTGCTGAACAGAAATCTGATAGCCCATTCTTTTCTGATTTCTGCATTTATAGAAAGGAAAGGGAAAAAGAAGCCAATTTCCCCTAACATTTTAGCCCCTTTACTCTTCTTTCCACTATAACTTCACCTTATTCCTGATGTTTACTTCCATTAACTATTGCATAGTTAACCAATTGTCATGGTCAAGAGTCCTGATGTCACAGCCCTTCCTGTAGCAGGCATAAAAAAAGCAGCAGGATATAAATGGGCACGCAAAGAAACATGAAGCTCCAACAAGGATGAAAGGAATTGGGTTTTATTCCCTTCATAGCTTAAGGAAAACAAAATATATAATGGAATTTTTTGATGTGTTTCAGCAAGTAATCTATCAGTTTACATAAATTGTTGGTAATTATAGTCCCTGTGCAAAATCTGTGTGTCCTAATGGAAACAATTTGAATTGATGAAAATGGAAAGGTTTTACCCTGATAATGATGAGACATAGTTTACAAATGATACCGTAATCCAGAAATTCAGTTGATTCTGAGCCTTTTTCCTAACCAATTGTTGCTAAATGGTTATCTGAAACCTAGTGAACAGGAATGCTGCAAAACGGGGGTAAAGTCACTGCACACAGGTTAACGTTGTGGCTTTTGGCAACAGCGTAGGAAAATGAAGGCAGCCAATGTGTTCTTGTTATTTCTCCATGAGTGTAGGAAACCCATTCCTGGCCATTGTGGTTTCACTTGAGCTGTTTGTATGACACAATTTCCCAGGCTCTCACTCTTTACCAGGAATCCGAGGATCGATGTCCGTGCTTACTTTGGCTTCCTTGAGATAGGAGCCAACAAGAAGGAGTACAACCGAAAATTTGATGATGATCAAGGGCTCTGGGCTCCTTTTTAAGTCACCAGTCCACTCATCTTATTCTTTGTGTCTGTTTCCAAAGTTTCCCTTCTCTTTATCCCATGCATCTATTTAATGTGGGGACATAATGTAGTTTCTCAGAAATAGTGTGTCATCATTGTTTACCAGTGGTCGGATCCCATTGGAGAGCACAAATGTGGGAAGGGCTTAGTTCTGGCTTAGGCTCTACCACTAACCTGTGTCATTGTGATCAGGGCCTGTAAACCTTTGGCACCTAGGGAGGCACACAACAAAAAGCAACATATGAGCCTTCTAGACTCTTGTCTGATGGACAAACTAATGTGTACACATTTTGTGTTTCCTTTGTGCTCAGCGTTTTAATGAAATGGGATGAATAGAAACACTCTTATATACTAGGAGCTGTGAATTTTATTTTTAAGCTGGTACTTTGTGGGCAGCATTTATAATGGCTATCATAAAGCTCCTTGCTTTTGTAAGACCACAGGCAAATGATAATATGACCAAGATAAATTAGCCCTTGTAGTTTTATCTCTTTAGGACTTAGAGATTTCATCTTTCATATTAGTTCATTTCCCAGGGAAAATAGGGCATTAAAAAGGGGCAATTGGCAGGAGTTTAATAAGGGGTTTTAACAAATGTTAATGGAAACCAAGAGGAAAGGGTGAATGAGTCCAGTACTAACAGTAGTGGGAAGTTGTTCCTTTCTGTGGGCTTGTAGAGACTGGAAGGGAGAGCTATCCGATGACTGTGCAGGAGTAGTGACATTTGGAAGAATAACACCTGCTCTGGCAACCTGCTGACTTGGCAGGAAGGGAGCTGGGGAATCAGCACCCCAATGGTTCTCTCCTCCCACCCTTTGGTCTGTGGCCAGGAGCTTAATGTTCAAACACAACCAGGCTACAATATGAAACAGTCTTCGGTAGTTGTCCGAACAGAACATGGTGAAGATGATTAGAAAAGGGACATGAGGGAACAAATGGGGAATGATCTATACATCTATAAATTGAAGCTTTTATTTTATTTTTATTTTATTTTAATGTTTATTTATTTTTGAGAGACAGAGAGTGAGCATGGGAGGGGCAGAGAGAGAAGGAGACACAGAATCAGAAGCAGGCTCCAGGCTCTGAGCTGTCAGCACAGAGCCCCACATGGGGCTTGAACTCACAAACAGAGAGATCATGACATGAGCCAAAGTCAGAGGCTTAACCTACTGAGCCACCCCGGTACCCCAGTACATTGAAGCTTTTAAATGTAAAGATCTCAAAGTTCCTTCCTGATCCATAATTCTGTCTCTTATGTGTATCTATTTGCTACACCTTACATATGTTTATGCGATTTCTTATATGGTCTTATTTTAGCGTATTAACTATGATTTGCCATTACCATAATGCATTATTGAAAACATGTTTTGAAACTTTTGTCCTATTTGTGGTTTTTTTATATTGCTATCTCCCATGTAATTGAGAGTACTACACTAATATCTTGAACAATACACAAAAACTACTATAGTAAATTTGACTTTAGAATTGTCCAGCTTTTTGTTTATGGTCAGAGAATAAACTGAAGATCTGATTCATTCTCCCAAAGAATTGTTAAGATTGAGGTGTTGTTCTTTTATTTGTTTCTATAAATCTGTACTGTACTGTGAGATCATGATCTGAGCCAAAACCAAGAGTTGGATGCTTAACTGACTGAGCCACCCAGGGGCTGAGTTTAAATTCCGGGAATCGTAAGAAACATTTATTTGTTTCTAAATCATATAAAAATATATGCATATGTATATATACACATACAGATTTTATATTACCATATATTGTTTTAAATATACTTAAATATCTATTTACACTTAGATAAATATAAATGTATATTATGTTATCATATATATTACCATATAATTTATGTAGTGCCACAGAGACAAACAACATGGAATGTCTGGGGAATGCATAGAGGTATTTTTGTTCCCTCACCATGGATGGGTCTCTATGAGGAGTATCAGTGTGAAAAGTGGCAAGAACTACTTGCTATTATTTAAAACCTTTTCAAGGAACATGTATCTCCGTGTTACTAGAAAAGATACTGCTGGAAAATTGGAACTCAGTGCAATGAAATAATGTTTTGAAAATAAAGAATTATGTTTGAAATAGGAAGGATGGAGCGCCTGGGTGGCTCAGTCAGTTAAGCATCCAACTCTTGGTTTTGGCTCAGATCATGATCTCATGGTTTGTGGAATTGAGCCCTGCATTGGGTTCTGCTCTGACAACATGGACCCTGCTTGGGATTCTCTCTCTCCTCTCACTTTGCTCCTCCACCGCTTGTGCTCTCTCTCTCTCTCTCTCTCTCTCTCTCTCAAAATAAATAAATAAACTAAAAAAAAAAAAAAAAGAAGTAGTAAGGAGGTATGAGAATTATAAACATCGATGATGTATTACTGTATTAGCTTGGGTGGCCATAACAAAATCCCACAGACTGAGCCACTTTAACAACAGAAATTTATTTTTTCACAGTTTTGGAGACAAGAAGTCCATGATCAGTTTGTACATGTAGGCTGTCTTTCTGGCTTGTGGATGGCTGGCTACCTTCTCTACTTGTCCTCAAATGGTCTTTCCACTGTACATGGGCACACACACACACATGGTGGGAGAGGGAGAGAGGGAGGGAGGGAGAGGAAGAAATTGCTCTCTGGAATCTCTTATAAAGACCTTAACTCTATTGTTAGGTCTGCTGCTTTTGTTTCTTATGTCTTTTTCCCTCCCCATCTTATACGCTCTCCCAGTCATTGCCATATCTTTGATCCCTGCGTTTTGTGTGTAAGAGATTGACCAAACTGCATTCCAATTTGCAGTCTTCGGGCAGATGTTAATAACTTTGTTATATACATGAGCTTTATCCATATCAGAAAGATAAAAAGTAATGTGCTACAATATTGAAATATTTTACTAATCTTACAGTTTTTTAAAAAGTTTTAATCCATTTAAGCACAATTCCCAAACTAATTTCATACTCATCACTCCCTTATTCACACACACACACACACACACACACACATACGTGGCGTGCACACACACACAAGCATATGAACCCTCACGATCTCTTTCCACAGTGAAGTGTTTGATGTTAGGCAATCGACTGGGCATATTTTTTTAAGTCTGTGCTTTATTGCACTTACTTTTATATTTCCAGTATTTTTTAAAATATAATTTATTGTCAAATTGGCTAACATACAGTGTGTAAAGTATGGTCTTGGTTTTTGGGGTACATTCCCGTGGTTCATCGCTTACCTACAACACCCAGTGCTCATCCCAACAAGTGCCCTCCTCAATGCCCATCACCCATTTTCCCCTCTTCCCCACCCCCCCATCCACCCTCAGTTTGTTCTCTGCATTTAAGAGTCTCTTATGGTTTACCTCCCTCCCTCTCTGTTTGTAACTATTTTTTCCCCTTCCCTTCCCCAATGGTCTTCTGTTAAGTATCTCAAGGTCCACATATTAGTGAAAACACATGATATCTGTCTTTCTCTGACTTATTTCACTTAGCATAATACCTTCCAGTTCCATCTGTGCCTGCAAATGGCATGATTTCATTCTGTCTCATTACCAAGTAGTATTCCATTGTATATATAAACCACAACTTCTTTATCCATTCGTCAGTTGATGGACATTTAGGCTCTTTCCATAATTTGGCTAGTGTTGAAAGTGCAACATTGGGATGCAAGTGCCCCTATGCATCAGCACTCCTGTATCCTTTGGATAAATTCCTAGCAGTGCTGTTGCTGGCTCTTGGGGTAGTTCTATTTTTAATTATGAGGAACTCCACACTCTTTCCAGAGCAGCTACACCAATTTGCATTCCCACTGACAGTGCAAGAGGATTCCCATTTCTCCACATCCTCTCCAGCATCTATAGTCTCCTGATTTGTTCATTTTTTCCAGTGTTGATATTAGTTTGTCCATTATAATGTTTAATGACTACTGTGGTGCTGTTCTCTCTTGTTTATAATTTTCTTTATTATCTATCTCTTTTATATTCAGTTTTCCCGTTATCCAGCATTTTAGATTTCACACTTTCTTTAAATTAAATGTGGGGATGGCAGGGGTGGAATAATACAGATTTTCTAAAATTATCTTCTACTTGCTAGATGAATTCCGCCTCATATTTAAATGCTATCCTTTGCAAAAAAATTTTTTTTTGCTTTTTCTCCTCTTTCTTCGCTTTTCCCTTCTCTCTTCTTCCTTTCTTGAATATGATTCCATGCTTCCCATTTACTTTGCTACTCATTTTTTATCAGAAGCAACAGATATCTAGACAACTATGTCTGAAAATCATGTGAGCAGACTGTTTTTGACTAGCTGTTTACCTGGGTTCTGTTTGTGCCTAAGAGCTTGACTGAAGAATGTCTCTTCTATATTCATTCATTCAGCTGCCTGGGAGCAGAGGAAACAAACACAAATATGGGTAATGGCCGTCAGTCTGTGAAATTTTTCTTTGAGTTTCTCTAAATTATATCAAAATTGGTGAAACATGTCTACTTTTTCCCACTGACACAGAGACACTGGTGGGTGTGCCTTGTCTCCCTTGGGGTGACATGACAATGAGAACTGAATTAAAATGTCTGTTATTTACTCTTCACCCAAAGATTTCTTATGGTTGGCCACCATCATTTTCATAATGTAGGCTGTTTATACCGTTTCCTACTCTCTACCTTTATTATTCAACCTCAATTTTCTTCTTTAGGGATCTAGGCCAGTGGTCAAAAATGGTTGGTATATAGCCTGGCAGACTTTCCTTTGGTCTTCTACTGACATGTCTTGATGAAATAGGATGAAAAAAATTTTTTATCCAATGCCTTCTGTACAACACGCCCATATCCACAATTCTGGTTCTTCCGTGACAGAAAACATTGGTAGGGTCTTTTGCAATTTCTTCTCACAGACTCTCCCATGCCTTTGAGTATGGGAGTTATTGCTCATGTTTGCTGTCCTTTTCACTTGGTTCCAAACTCTCACTTGTTCATTTCTGCTATGAGGCTGGAGGCATTCTGCTCAGATTACAGTTTTTACTTTTTCTTCAATTTTATTCAGTTAAAATGAGGAAAGTTTCATAAACATGCCTATACACTAACTTCTACTCTATTTTCATCTAGGTTTTAACTTCAGTGACATTATTTAGAATCATTCTGTGAAAAATTCACTCTACTTTTTTTCTGTTGAAAAAATAAACCAATAAATCTTAACACCCTTGGTGTTAGCCAGCCCAAGAAGGGCATGCCAGTATATCCAATTTCTGTTTATAGAAAATACATTGGTCAGAGATATAGCTATAGATTTGAGATATTAAAGGGAAAAAATAACAACACACACACACGTATGAATGCACATACACAAAAGTAATATCTCCAAAGTTACTCTAATTCTGGAAGACTGGAAAGATCATGGGGGTTAGTTACACATCTGAGAAGTGGTAATGAATTCAATTTTTGAAATACATTTCTCATTTTCCTGTTCTATAGACTCGTCTCTGGATTCACACACACACATGTACACACACACACACACACACACACACACACACATGCTTACATTAATTTATGTAAATATCTAAATGTATAAATATATGTATGTTTACATACATTTTACATACAAATTGTTGTATTTATATAAACATAAATATATACATATATAAAATATATACAAATATATACAAATATATATACAAATATATAAAATATATATAATATACATATTATATTTAAATATTTAAATATTATATAAAAATATAAAATATACAAATTTATACAAATTTTACATACAAATTGTTGTATTTATATAAACATAAATATATACTATATATACTTATATACTTATATATATACTACATATTTATATTTATTTATATATTTATTTATTATTTATATATTAAATATTTATTATATATTATATTATTATATGTATTATTTATTTATATATTATATATAAAAATATATATTTATTTATATATTTTTATATATTTTTATTAGTTATATATTTATTTATATATATACTATATATTTATGTTTATATAAATACAACAATTTAGTCACAGGCCCCTTGTTTTCTGATTAGTAGAAGTAGCAAATAGAGATATTCATGCCATGGTATTTACAGGTGCATTTTGCTACATTACTATCTAATGGAAGTTAAAAACTGAACAATTATATTTCTGATTATTGTAGGATGTCCCATTGGACATGTTGCATATGGAGAGAATATAAGCCGAAAGAGAGGGTAATAACAAAAATGCTTAAGGATATAGGGATTTCCAGGTCATTTCAAACCAATTATTCGCTCAGTTTTAATTTATGTCGTATAGCTGTTACTTTCAACTCAGGGATTCCAGCAGGACTGCAGTCCAGTGAAGGCATGGTGGGAATTTTCAATAAAATGTTTGTGATTTGTTTCTGTTGGACCTAGCTGTTAAAGCCCATTAAATATTTTGCCCTCTTCTAGATCAGGTTTCCCTACACTTGGACTCAGGAAACTTCTGTCTTCAGAATGCCTCAATTTGTATTGTTTGGTCAGATCCTGCTGGGAGATTTTTGTACATTGAAAATGTCAGTTGTTAGGATTAATTTTCAACATTAACCTAAACAAGTTTAGGAACTGTACCATATGTCAGAAATCTTCACGTTGCTGTGAAGAATGTGGTATTGGAAGCAAATCTAATTTGCTGAGACACCCTTTGAAAACTGGAGTTTCCACATTTAGCTGTAGACAGTTCCTAATTATGACACGGTGAACCAGTTATAAAAAAATGCAAACTTGCACACAAAGTCTCAACCATGGCTCCTCAAACACCACAGTAAAATTGCATTAATTCCTTGTGTATATTTTTTCTGTCATGTGAACTAGTGTTTTTTGATCACCAAGGACTGAATTAGTTTAGAATTATTAAAATATTTGTATCATATTAAAATTATTTCACTTTATTACTTTGATAGATACGCCACTAATTTTTATTTATTTATTTATTTAGGAGAGAGAGAGCACAAGCAGGGGAGAGGGGCAGATAGAGAGAGAGAGAGAGAGAGGGAGGATCTTAGGCAGGCTTCATGCTTAACTCAGAGCCTAACACAGGGCTCGAGCCTAACACAGGGCTCGATCCTAAGACCCTGGAATCATGACCTGAGCCAAAATCAAGAGTCAGGCATTCAAATGACTGAGGCACTCAGGTGCCCTGATATGTCGCTAAGTTAAAAACATTTTTTTTGTTTTGTTTTTAACGTTTATTTATTTTTGAAAGAGAGAGAGAGAGAGCACAAGCAGGGGAGGGGCAGAGAGAGACGGAAAATCTGAAGCAGCTTCCAGGTTCTGAGCTGCCAGCACAGAGCCTGACACAGGGCTCGAACCCACCAACTATGAAATCATGACCTGAGCCAGTTGGATGCTTAATTAACTTAGCCACCCAGGCATCTGTCACTAATTTTGAATGACAGCATTTTCGACTTCATCAATATACATTCAACCCTTAATGTGACAACTGTCACATAGTAAAAAAGACATACTTGTTGAACAAATGACAACAAATGACTGGAAAACTAAAATGAATGAATTTGGCTAAAAAATATTCTTTATGTTGGTTTTCTCCAAACATCAAGAAAATTAAAAGGAAAAATATTATACAAAGACACTATAATAAGCATTCAAATTAAGCAATCTGGTAAGATTTAGAAAATGCTCTACACATTCAGATAATAACTGTATTTTTCATAAATATACCTTATAATTCAAGGTAAACATCAGCTTTATGTTTGTTCTCTACTGTTGCAGTATTTTTTTACCTCAATACCCAGAATTCACTGTCTCACCATTTCAAAGAATGAAGAGGTAGACACAAAATGAGGAGCAGGCAAAAATTTATTAAGAGTATAAGATTAGAAAGGAAGAATAGTAGGAAAGCTCTCTTCTCAGAGAGGGGCCACTTTTACAAGGTTCTTGTCCCCCTCCCCCCCCATCCTTCCTCCTGGTCCTTCTCAGGTTCTACCCTTATTGGCTAACTCTAGGTCTTGGGTTGTCCATTCCTGATTGGCTCGTTCCCATTCTATGAGCCTTCTCAGGTTCTACCCTTATTGGCTAACTCTAGGTCTTGGGTTGTCCATTCCTGATTGGCTCGTTCCCATTCTATGAGGGGTAGTGTATGGCCATACTGTTCCTTGTGGGTCATAGGTTTTATGGTCTACTTTTTTTAGTCAGGTCTTTTGTCAAAGTCCTGAGGGAACCCTGGCGGGGGTGGGGGGTGGGTGGTGGCAGTAGGTGTTGTCTGTTACATTCTTAAAAGGAACTTTATGTCCCAAGGGGTTTGCTAGTGTCAAAATCTCCCAGCATTGCTCCCAAATAGGTGTCTTTCCCCACCCAGGACCTCAGGTCCTAATCCTTTCCATCGCTGCCTATTTTATCCTATCTCTTCATATCATACTAGTGGTGCTAAAAGAATATGATGGATATAATTAGTTGACTCAACTTGATCATTTTATTAATGAAAGTTTAAATGATTGACTCATGAAAGAATGAATAAGTATGCATATTTTTTACTGATTATTTTTCCTTGGACAGACGCAGGAGTGTAGAATTTAGTCTGAACTCAGGCTTTTCCCCTTTACTACTTGGGTTAATAATCGGTTGGTTTTATTTCTATTTCTTCAGGCCCTCTCCTCCTTAGTAGGGATAGCATTTGCTCTGATGATACATGAAAAGTTAAAATATCTAAAATTAACCATGGCAAAAAGATGATTCAAGTGGATTTCCAGTGTAATTATAATTACCAAAATTGTGTTTTTCTCATGCATCCATTCTTCTGTCATGTTTTCTTTTAACTTTTGATTAGCTAAGTACCATTTGTAACATTACCTTTTGGCAAGATGAACGTGTTCCAGAGACGGGAAAAACTGCAAATGAGAACTCATTTAACTCAAAAACTATATTCGCACTCTTATAAGAGAGATAATTACCTGAAAATCATAAAATAAGATCCAGTGAATACTACTTTTTCATGATTATGACAAGATTTTACCAGGTAATGACCAAAAATCTGTGGTACAATACAGAGTAAAAATATTAGTAAAATAAACCACAAAAATATAACAGCCATGTGAGGATTTTCGTATCACCTAGTGATACCCTTACCTCTTTCATTTGAACATGAAAATGCCTATTTTAGGTATTTTTAGTGAAGTAAATAATGAACCAAAAATGTAAGTTTTCCAAACCAACAATTTTACTGACTTACTTGATTTGTGCTTTACGTAGTGATATAATAGTGTATTTTCTAAAACTGGTAGCCAGTTAAACGCTATTAAAAAAAAAAAAAAAGCTAGAGTATCAAAAAAAGTTTCCATCTTTTAAGAAAAACAAGACTTGGGTCATTAGACTTTAATAGCTTTTAATGTCTTGGGACATTGAAACAATTACCACTTGGAGAAGATGATTTAGCTTTACAGTGAAAGCTATTCAGGAGTGGCTAAATAGTTACAAATGTTTTCCAGATTTGGTCTGTGAGTTTAATGGCCATCTCTGGACAGATGATCAGCCTTGATATTGGAATTTCCCTGCATCGTATGAGGCTCGTCCTAGAAGAGCAAGCTCAATCTTTTGGTGCGATTACCAAATGTAGAAATATTTAACGTTGTGTCTCTGGGTTTGGTCTGAGAGTTTAATGACTTTCTCTGGACAGATGACCAGCTTTGATGCTAGAATTTCTTTGCATGGTATGAAGCTTGTAGTAGAAAATCA
Source organism: Panthera pardus (assembly GCF_024362965.1). Taxonomy (NCBI): domain Eukaryota; kingdom Metazoa; phylum Chordata; class Mammalia; order Carnivora; family Felidae; genus Panthera; species Panthera pardus. The sequence continues at coordinate 139,464,315 of NW_026526765.1, read as the reverse complement.
AGCCAGATAGTTTGGTGCTGTTACCAAATGTAGAAATGTTTAACAATGTTTAACCTTGCGCATACTCAAAATACAGAAAAGTTCAGAAACTCACTTTGAATTTAGTTAATAAATGTGATTCTAAATCCTTGAAAGGCTAGTTTCAACTTTTTGCCCTTGATTTATGAGTCTCTCTAAAGTGGAATCATTACGGTTCAGTAAAAATCTGACATCTGGTGTGTTTTTTGGAGAAAGCACTTTATAAAAATTCTGAGCTTTCTTTCTGTTGTGGTATCCACCCACTAATTTGCCCAAAACATTGACAATACAGTAGCTTTATATAAATTTCACTGAAAATCATGTATCTCTGACATGTTATGTATATCCCAATTCCCAATGCAATATTTTCTTAAGATAAATAATCAGATGCTAGAGATTAAAGGAGCATTGGGGATCATCAGAGGATCCTCCCCCATAGGGCCTGAAAAAGCTAATTTAGTACATCAGTAAGCCCAGAACAGAGGCTACTGCAGTGACCAGGTCCACATCCCAAAACTAAACCTAAGTCCACCTGTGCTGATAGGAAACACCTGTGAAGGAAACCTAACCCATACCAATCACAATCTAACTCAGCTTTAGCTAATTTACCTTTCCAGAGAAAATAGGACCTTGCTAGCCTTATAAGGAAATCCCGACATCCCATGCTAGCCAATCCTGACTCATTTCCGTGTTATCTCAGCTAAACATTCTCCAGAATTTGCTCTTGCCCAAAATCTCTCGAGAAGAGCGTGCCATTGCTTGTGATACACTGTGTTCTTCCGATCCATGGATTTTTGTCCCTTGAATAAAGGACATCAGACTCGTTACTAAATTGTTTTAGTTCAGTCATTTGATGGTTTTGGAAACCAGAGAAGACCTTAAGACAGCTGGCGAAGATTTTGGAGGCTGCTCATCCATGCAGGCAAATCTACCCACAGAGTCCTGTTGGTTGGCTGCCTCTTTGGCCCCTCTTCTGGATCAACGGTAAGCTTCTCTCTGAGGGAGCTCCACTTATTTTGTGTTGCTGAGCTCTGAAAGTTTATTTGTCCTAATCCTCCCAATAGAAGATTGGGATGTGAGAGACCCTAAGGTTTTCACACTGTGATCTGATATGCCACAGAGGAACTAAAACTTTTTGGGGCGGGGGGGTCTATTAGTACACATGTGGAAGTTTTCCACATTGGAAAACCTGTTATGAGGAATAATATACTTCTAGAAATTACCAAATGTGTTTTTAATTTTGCCCACGCATAGAACACTAGTATAAAAGTTCACAATTTGCTTGCTTCTGAGTTTTCAACCAGGAATTAGTGATTCTGAAGGTTAATTATTCTTCTAATCAATATATGTAATTAAAACCACTTAGAAATAATAAGGGTGAGAGGAAACAATGGCACATGAAAAGTAGGTAAGGAAAGGAAAACCATTGTTTTGGAATGAGAAGAGGAAAAATATAGGACAAAATCTTAATGGCTATCAAAAATATTGTAGAAAGTGTGTGGAAAAAGAGTCTTGGGAAAGGAATTTTATGAGAGGTTAAACTAAGACTGAATGGATTTCATTAATGGAATGGATTTAATTAAGTTTTTCTTAAATGAATTAATACCACAAGTACACTGATATAGAATTAGAATGTGGTTTTCTTTTTTTTTGAAGGGACAAATTTCTCTTAGGTTATTGGTCTGCTGTTAATATGAAATTATAAACAAAGGTTGTTCTTTAACTTTTAAGTACTTTGCTTCAACGCCAGTACCAAAATAATTTACTGTGCTACACATTGGCTTTCTGAGGTCTTTTCCATTATTTAAGAAAACCCAGCCTTTTCATCATTAAAAAAGCTAAGTTGGCTTCACAACTGAGTAACGTTCTGTATTTGTCTTTAACATCTATTGTCATTTTGGTGACTTGAATCCCATGAAAGTCAAAAAGTGCTTCATTAACTTGTCTCCTAAGGCCCATCTTCCAGCAAATATACCAGTAACATTCAAAGACCAAACTTGGTTCAGAGAGGGGGGAAAAAACAAAATACAAAAAACAAAACCAACTTTTATATTTGTAAAAGTTGTCTGAACATAAGGAAAAAAATGACCAAGGCCTATAGTGGTCTCAAGTTGTTTGTTGTGAGCCCTGTGGCAACTGGCAATGGTAACATGCTCTCTGACAGGAGAGAGAGTATGTCTGGTGTGCATTCAGAAATTGTAGGGATGGGCCTTCCCCCTTGAGTCTGAGCTCTGAGGACTGGTGTATGGAACCTGATAGAGGCAACAGGATCAACAGACCCGAAGGAAAACCAGGAAGAGAAATACTCTTATAGGGATAATGGCAGATTTATGGAGTACTCCATCTTCCCTTGGCCACGTGTAACTTCTGGTCCCCACAGTGAGCAGTGGGAGGAACCAAAAAGGAGTCCTTGGAGCTGATAAGAGCAGCGCTTTCTCTCCCCATTAGCTGCAAGGGCTGCTGTGTCCCCCAGATAGAAGCTTGAGAATATGACAGTAAGTTTTCCTTCTCCAAGGCCATGTGGTAGACCAAGTAAAATGTTCAGGTATTTCTGTGAACATTTGGTCAGGACTAAATCTTTTGGGGTTGAGTAAGCAGACCAGAGATACTTACTTTTAAACTGCTCAAAGTTTGGGGGCACCTGGGTGGCTCAGATGGTTAAGCGCCCACCTTCAGCTCAGGTCATGATCTCATGGTGTGTGAGTTCGAGCCCCATGTCCGGCTCTGTGCTGACAGCTCAGAGCCTGAAGCCTGCTTTGCATTCTGTGTATCCTCCTTTCTCTCTGCCCCTCCCCTGCTCACACTTTGTCTCCCTCTCTCAAAAATAAACAAACATTAAAAAAATTTTTTTTAAACTGTTGAAAGTTGTAATAGGTTTGAAGGATTGTTTTTGGACAAAGAAATAGGGTTTCTGACTTTTAAACATTTGACCACTGATTGTTTTTTTTATTGTACTAGGAGACCTTGAATGATAGACACTAGCTCTACATTTTTATGAAGTATAGATTAATTATTTACTATATTGAAATGTCCTCTTCCAGAAGAAGTTATTAGTAATCTTGGTACAATGTGTGTATGTGTGTGTTTTCTTATGCTGAAAAAGCTCTTTATTCAAAGTTCAATCCAAATTTCTACCTAATTCTCATGTAGCCTGCTAGTGAAAACAGTGAAGAAGAGAATTGAGCAAAAGTACTGCGTGCATTGAGTTTGATAAGGGAATATACTATATTTAGCGGTTCCATTCCTAAATGTTTAAATTTTAATCTTAAAAATATTAACTGGGAAATAAACAAGTAAAAATTCTCCCCCACCCCCTGGGGCATCTGGGTGGCTCAGTCAGTTGAGCATCCCACCTCAGCTCAGGTCATGGTCTCAAGGTTCATAGGTTGGAGCCCCATGTCAGGCTCTGTGCTGACAGCTCAGAGCCTGGAGCCTGCTTCTGATTCTGTGTCTCCCTCTCTCTCTCTGCCCCTCCCCTGCTCATGCTCTGTCAATCTCTCTCTCGAAAAATAAATAAACATTAAAAAAGTTAAATAAATCTTTTAATAAATTTTCATTATTTGTTTCACAGGGACCATTAGGCTCTTCCAATCTCTATCTCCTCCCTGCTCATGCTCTCTCTCTTTCTCTTTCTCCAAAAAATAAACATTTAAAAAAATAAAAATACATTCCCCCTCACCCCAAATATTCTATATTTAGTGGTTCAGTTCTTAAATGTTTACATTTTAATATTAAAAATACAAATTTTGAAAGAAACATGTTAACCACCCCAAATATACTATATTTATTGGTTCAGTTCTTAAATGTTTATATTTTAATATTAAAAATAACTGATTAATAAACAAGTTAAAATCTCCCCCCATTATTCTGAAGTAAAATTTGGCAAAATCTGATGGATGTATATTAATATAACTAAATATTAAATACCACACTTAGACTGAAGCATTCTGCCTGGTCTGTAGAAGGATTGACTCCTATCCTGTGTGTGTGTGTGTGTGTGTGTGTGTGTGTGTGTGTGTGTGATTTCAAAGAAATCTGTCTTCCTAGAAACAAAAGCCATTTAAAACCTAAATTAATACCAAAAAAGGTTTAAATGTAAGAGTCCTAAATGTCCATGTAACATTCTATAATGATGTATTCATGAAAGTCATACTTTATTAGAAATACATTGGGCAATAAATAAGCAAATTTCTTTGTTAGAGATTCCTTTTGTCATAAATGAATTTAATGTCGATTATTCAAACCAGAGAAAACAAAATATTTAATTCATTAGAAAAATTAGAATGTTAGTTGGAACCTGATGTTGAACTACAGTAATTAAGGGTAGCCTTAAAGGGGTGCCTTGATTGTCCAGAAGACTCCCCATGTAATCCATACTTTCCAAATGTGTAAACACTTTTACAGCTTTGCATATTTATAAAATGTATTTGTAGAAAATTATCATATTGTAATGTGTTAATGAGATACCTTTTAAAGTCCTGTTTAAATATTTTGTGTGAATATTTCTTTGGCTGAAGGCATAGAGGTTTATATTTTGGTTTCTGTTCCAAAAACTAAATGCTATTTTAGAACAAATTTATTTGATACTCTAAAATTCTCATATCCCTTACTTCATTTCATGTGGTAGAGTATATTGAAGTCAGATGACTTCCTTGGTAGCCTTATTTGATCATTCTAATTCCTAGAAAATCTCACCCAGTCTCATGTTTTCAGTCAAAAACAGTCCAAGGGAATGTTTGACAAAAAGGTCTAATTCTCAGATTAGAAGATCCTTCTGTCTTTGAGATTGATTTTACTTAGTATCCTGCTAAGTATTGCCATCATACTGTCCCATAAGAAAATTAAAATCGGAGCCTCCAAAGGAGACTTCATTATCTTACTCCACTGTAATGCTATTTCCATCTTTTTCTTTATTCCTTATCACAGTGAATAATACCTTGAGGTCACCCTGGACTCTTTTTCTCTGTCACAGATAGCATCTAAACAACCTTTTCGCTGTAGATTCCAACTTGTTCCCATCTCTCCTTTGTTTTTCCCCTATAACCTTGCTGTAGGTGACTCATTAGTTTTCGACTAGAATCTCACTTACTGCCTGTAACTAAACAATGAGGGCCATTGTTGGAGAAATCACTGAGTAAGATCAGATTGGATCCATGATTAATTCATGGTCATCAACTTAGAATGGGTCTCCACAATGGCTAGTAGTCTATGACCACTGATCTTCTGTGGTCCTGTGCATGTGTATCTACTGTATCCATCTCAATATGTTCAGGCTTTCTTTGAATGTTCAATTCACCATTACTCCAACTCTTAGTTTCTAACTTCACCACCTACTTCAGACAGAAAAGAGAAGACATGTATTAATAATTCTCTCACTTTCATGGTACCGAATATAAAACCAATGTCCCTATGTATCAATCCTATTCTTCCTATAAATGAAACAAAACAAAAGTCTCAGTTGAAACTCTTGTCCGTGATTGGCTTATCTCTTTTTGTTCCTTCAAGCATGATTATTCAATAGATATTCTGTATATGATGTTTTCATCTCCTCACTTGACATTCTCTTAACTACCCTGAAGTTTAGTGTTATTTTTATATTCAGCAGTTAATGAAATGGCTCCTGTGGAAGTGTTTATGACCTCTAAGATCCTCCTCATTCTCTAACTTTGAACAGTATTGACCCAATAAAACTACTCCTTCATTTTTGCTTCATTTCCTAGAAATCTCTTGACTCCTGCCAGACTGAGCATCTCTCTATTCCTTAAGCTCCTCAGGACACCTTTACCTTGGTACACAGTTTTCCTTAGCCTGGACAATTTTCCCTTCCCTTACTTAGGTATCACTTCATTCTGACCCATGCTTTTATTTTTAAAAAGCCTTTTACCTGCCATTTTAACAACAGGAGACCAAAGAAGTGAAAGGTAAAGTAAACACAGACGTGTTCAAAATGACATGGTCTGGGAAAGAAAACCTACTTGTGGGGAAAACTTTAACAACCCCAAGAGGGGTGACACTATGATAAATATGTATGCTTGATTTGGTGATAATAAATTTAGACTGTTGGGTAAGTCACACCCCAACTCTGAAATCTTAACTACTGGTAAAGGAGTATACCCTGTATCAGATTACAATGCTGAATGATATGTACTCTAAGCTTATTAAAAGCATTCCCTGAAATTCACTCAACGCATGTTTGTTAAACTTGAGGCATTTGGCACACTGCACATTGGGGTAGAGAATCTCTAGAGACAGACCCTGTGATAAAGATGAAATCCTTCAAGGAAGGAAAGCTATGCATCTGTGAACCAATTTTATGTAGGACAGGATAATGTGTTTGAGACTGATCTCAAGGGCAGTAAGAATTCAGAAAAACACTGGTCATAGTGAGTGTTGGAGTTTTCTATCAAACTGGTGTCTTTTGAATTTATGGGCATCTGAATTGATAGCCTTGCTTACTTAGATCCCAGGATCTTGAAAGTTCTGCCTCATCTGTAGACACCTCCAGGATGATGAAAGCACTCAGGCCTGGGCTTTGAAGTCAGATACATCTGGGTTGGAATCTTGGCTCCCATGTGTATGTCACAACTTTGTGACCTCATTCAACTTTACTTAATCCCTGAATTTTGGTTCTTTCTCTCTAAAACTGATACACGTGGTGAGCTTACCATAAGGCTTTATTTTTCCTTAGCCTGGGGGCGGTCTCCTTTTCTGAGCAGATCTCTCTGTTGCCATCCTTGGGCTTGCTTCTCTTGGGAACTTCATGAGTATCCCAGCACCTGGAACAACAGCAGCTGACCTCCATTTTAATTTAGTTGTAGATACATTTACACTCACACACATATTAGGGAATTGGAGATTAGGGATTCTGGGTCTAAACCTACCTCTTTGATTAATTAAAGGCATCATAGAATTTAGTTAGCAATTGTGAGTTTTCTTCCATGCAAATTTAAAAGACTGGATAACTACTCATGGACCCCACTAAGTCTAATATAGTAGAAGTTATCAAATGTAAGCAGCTATTTATGTAGGTACAAGTGAGAATTTTATATATATAATTAGTTTGAAAAGAAAAAAGAAATCAAATTTTCTAATGTTTTGTGACAATTTCTATTTCTGTCCAAATTGCACAAAGTATCAAAGTAATTACAGATACTCCAAAACATTAAAAATAGTGAAGAATGCACAGTAAATTGTTGACTCCTTTATGAAATGATAAGAATGTTATTAGATTAAAATTTTACTGAATTTTTTCTTTAATGGCTATTTTAGTAAATGGTAAATTGAAAATACAACCGTGTATGCTAATTCAGTTCTTAAAATTGGTTGACTTTTTGTAAAAGGAAAATAATAAAATACACTACTTGTAGAAAGTGAAAGCAGTGTATCTGACCACCAAGTTTATGATTTTTTTTCATTCAAGGAACATCACATTAAGTTTAAATGATCTTTGAAAACAGAAAATACATGGACTAAGAACAAATGTTGTCATCTTTTATTATAATTAAGTATTCCTTGCTATCCTTTTATATTTCTTGCTATGCTATATTTCCCTAATGGTAATTTCTGAAAATGGTATAAATTACTAGAAGCATTTTCCATTATGTAATCATAGATTTAAAAAAATTGTGGTGCCATAGCTCACTATGTGACCACTAATGACAGCTCTGAAGGGTTGAGAACTTTAAACCATACAAGGGCACCTTTTGATTTCGCCTCAGGTCATGATCTCATTGTTCATGAGTTCAAGCCCTCAAGCCCCAAGTTGAGCTCTATACCCACACCACAGAGCCTACTTGGGATTCTCTTTCTTTCTTTCTCTGCCCCTCCTCAGCTCTCTTTCTCTCCCTCTTTCTCTAAATAATAAACATGTTTTAAAAAGAGAGAAAAATCTCTAGGCATATAAGGATGCAGAGGGTAGCAGAATTAGCTGTGTATACTTACTACAAAAACAAAAGTCATTCCAGGAGTTGTTAGCTTGTAAAGATCTATATTAGATTCCTACTACTGTTATAACTACTACAAACATAGTTCACTACAAACTAGTAACTTAAAGCAACACACATTTATTATTAAAGTTCTAGGGGTCAGGGGTGTGAAAGAGGCTTTACTGAGCTAAAACCAAGATGTCCTCTGAGTTCCTTAGCGATTAGGGAGAACGGGTTCCTTGGTCTTTTCCAGCTTCCAGAGGCCACCTGCGTTTCTTAGCTATTGGCTACTGCTCCCATTCCACGTGTAGCATCTTCAGATCTTTCTCTGCCTTTGGAGCCCTTGTTTCCCTTTTACAAAAACACCTTTGGTAGGATTGGGACACTGGGTAATCTAGGATAATTGTCCCATCTCCAGACCCTTGACTTAATCACAGATAAAAATTCCCTTTTCCCCCTTTATATGAACAAGGTCCGGTGATTAGGACCTGGACATCTTTGGTTGGCTGCTACGTCGTATGTTTATGTATTTGAAGAAGACATGTGAGTTCTAGAGCAAGAGTGAGGTATGGTGGAAAGGATGAAGGCTTTGGTGCCACTTAGAGTGGATTCAGACTCCAGAGCTGTTATTTGCCAGCTCTAGACCCTATGGCAAACGGTTCAATGTCTCGCTAAGTCAGTTGCATCATTTCTTGAACAGAGATATAAATAAAATGTAAATTGAAGGGTTCTCAGGAGAATCACAGACCATACCGAGTGCATTGTACAGGACTGTTATTCATATCATTATTATACAGATTAATTACAGGCAGTCATACACATACCAGAAATTACTAAAATTGTTCAGCTACTGTCCTCCTCATTTCTATATTAGTTACTGTTGTTGCTAGTTATTTAAGCACATCTGTAAAAGTTTAAATGAGAAAAAAATGTTTAGCATTTAAATAGGAAGATGAGGGAAAGATTTGATATTTATCAGTAGGGTTTTAATTCAACATCTAATTCAGCTGGTGGGAAAGGCCATTCCAGGAGGTGAAGCACTAGGAAAAATAGGCACACGTGCATGAATATACACATATGTCATCCATTCATTGTAGATTATACAGTCCTAGATGAGAATGCTTTTTTCTACTTTCTAGAACATGAACTCATGTAATTAGGAACTTACACTCTTAGAGTGACTACAATATCCAGTGCTGTATTAGTTAAACTTATATGTGAGCTCTAGTTAAAATGTATACATGTTTTCAGGGGCACCTGGCTGGCTCAGTTGGTTAAGTGTCCAACTTGGACTCAGGTCATAATCTCCTGGTTGGTGAGTTGAAGCACCCATTGGGCTCTGCAATGACAGTGTGGAGCGTTCTTGGGATTCTCTCTCTCCTGTCTCTGCCCCTTCCCCATTCACACTCTGTCTCTCTCTCAAAAACTAAACGTTAAAAAATTTAAAAATTAAAAAAAATGAAAAAATGTAAACATGTTTTCAAAGAACAGCAAAATTGTTTTGAAAATCCACACACACACACACACGCACGCACACACACACGCATACGCACATGAAAAGGAAGAGGAGGAGGTGGAAGATAGAAAAGAAAAAAAAATAATATACATATTAACTTTCATACTTGATTCATCCAGCTATCTGTTCATTGTGAACCCCCGGTGTTGTAGGCATAGGAAGACTTACTAATTAAACAGACTCGAGAGAGGGGACACCAACAGAACTGGAAAAGGGGATTGCTGTCTGAAATGAAGAGAAAGCCATGTGGACACAACAGAGATGGACAGAATGGCCTGCCATGCAAGACACTGTGTCATTTAGCAATACTAAGGCTGAGGTGCCAGTAGAGTCACTGCTGTGGAGGGGGAGGTGGGGTACACTATAGAATATGTATATGCCTTTGCCAACATGTTCATATGCTTGGTCCTCATTAATAGCTCATGTTTCTAGATGACTCATCCCAATTTATCATTTCATTCTTTTTTAAAAAAATTTTTGTATTGTTTAGTTGTTTTTGAGAGAGAGAGAGACAGAGAGAAAGCAAGCACAAGCAAGGGAGGGGCAGGGAGAGAGGGAGACACAGAAACTGAAGCAGGCTCCAGGCTCCCAGCTGCCGGCACAAAGCCCAACGTGGGGCTTAAACTCGGGAACAATGAGATGATGACTTAGGCTGAAGTTGGAAGTTTAACCACCTAAGCCACCCAGGCCCCCCTCTATCAGCTCATTCTTAAAGGCTCTCCTTGATTGCCTCTCTGGCCCAGCTCCACCACCTGAATAGCCCTCTTTGTCTTACCTGTTCCAGAGCACCTACTTTTAGGGTCAGTTCCAGCTTCGGTTCAGTACAACCATGAGTCTTACATGTCCTGTGTATGGGATTCCAAACGCTGCAAGGGAAAACCACATGTTCTTGTGGAGTTGTGCCCCTGACTGACAACCTATGGTCTCCAGAAACTGCTAGTTCCTAAATAGTACATTTGCCCTACCCATCACATCAGGCTGCTCTCGAATCCCCTGCTCTGTAGCTCTTTCCCATATTTTGCATGAGCTTTATGCACACTTTTTAAAAATGTGTGCACTTTTAATGTGTATGCAGGCATGCAGCTCAGTTATATCACCATAGAATAGCTGTTGGTGAACTTCACATAGATTTCATAGCATATACTCTTCTGTGTCTTGATTTTTTTTTTGTATTTATGTAAGAAAGGTAATATTTTTTCACCCATGAATGTTTAGACGAATTCATTAGTGCAGCATGCTGTTTGTGCCTGAAGCTTTCTTTCCGGGAAGGTTTTAAACTATGAATTCAATATCTTTAGTAGATACAGGACTATTACAATTTATTTTTCTGCTGTAGATTTGTTTTCTTCAAGGAATGAATCGGTTTCATTTCTGTTTTCAAAGTGACAAAAAATTTGAGATATAATTCAGCTTTCCTAAGACATGGTCCATTCTGGTGTCTGTGAACTCTTTTATCTAATACCTTAACTATCTTAAACATGGTTACTTTGAGGCCTTTCACTGCTACCTTTAAGGTTTGTATCCTTTATAGGTCTGCTTATATTTATTATTCTGTCTCTTGATTGTTAGTCACTTTTTACTTTTCATGCCAAAAGATTATTATTAATGCTACTGTTACTATTATTTTTGTATGCTTGTCATTTCAGAGAATATGTTGTAAAGACTTTAGCCTGTGTGACCTTTATCTAAAACTGGTTGAAAATTTTTTCTGAGAGATAATTAAATTGACATTTGCCCACTTGAATCCTAAGATTTGTTTTTAGATGAGTTTGCTTCTGTTTTGTCCTATTGCTAAAGAATGTCTCTTGCTTATAGGACTTTATGTTTCTTTTTCTCTTTGTTGAATGTCTGGAGTGTTTACCACAGTTACTCCATTTTGATAAGACTTGACCACCCAGGTCTCTAGTGCTTTTTTTTTTTTTTTTTTTTTTTTTTTTTTGCATCAGTATCCTACTGTGTTCAGTATTGTGGTTTTTATGACACCTGTATATAATAGTGGAAATGAACCTTTATTATTTATTTTCACTATTATCTTGGCTATTATTTGCCTTTTAATTTTCCTAAACATTTTAGAATCAGGTAATAAACTTTGACATAAACCCCCAAAAAAGTCTGCTGGAATTTTGATTATTATTACAGTGTTTTGACAGCCTAATTTAGAGAGAATCGCCTTCTTTAAAATTTTCAACTTCATAGAAAAGGTGTCTTTTCATTTGTTGGAATCTTTTCAAATTTTTCTAAGTAATTTTTATAGTTTTTTGGTACTAGAATTAGGTTTTATTAAATTTATGCCTAAATTCTTGATGTTTTTGATGATTACACATGAAATGTTTTTTTTCAAATTACCATCTTATAACTTCATGTGACTGGAACCTGGACATAAAATTGATGTTTATATATTGATTTGGGATTCAGCAGCTCTAAAATTGATCATGAATTCTAATAGTTGACTTGCAGGTTCCTTTTTGTTTTTTTTGTTTTTTTTAATATACACATTTGTTCAGTTGTGTATGTTATATTTTTTTTCCTTCCTTTTAATTTTGTTAATCATAGTTTTGATCTATTGGTCTTATAGCCCTGTATAGATTCTCCACTGCAGTGTTGAATGAACCTAGGACTTTTTTTTTTCTCATTCTCAAATTGGAGACAAAGCTTACAATATTTTCTTATTAATTAGCATATATCATATGAATTTTTGGTATTTTGTTTTTCTTGTCAAGATAACTTCATGAGTATAAGGAATTTCACTTGTATTCCTACCTTGTTATTTTTTTGCTTTCATTTTATCATGTATATATATTGAATTCTATTAGAGGTTTTGAAATTATTTACTGGTATGATTACATGATTTTTATTATTTATTTTATAAATATGGTATATTACATTAATTTTGGAGTTGGTAAACTCACAAAGTTGGAAGTGAAACAACCTTGGTCATGACATGCTATGTTAGATTTGGCTTGATAATATATTATTTAAAATTTTGTATCTTTAGGAGAGAAATTGGTATAACATTATCCTTTTTCTTAGTGCATTTGTCTTGCTTTGGTATCGTTACTGTAACTTAATAAAAAAAGTGGGAAACTTCCCCTCTCTGTATCTTTCTAAGATTAAAAGATTATGTATAGTATTGGCTTTCTGTTTCTGAAATATGAGGAAAAATATGTAGATGGAACCATCTAGTTCTAGAGTTATACCTGTTGGAAAGTTACTACTCAGAGATTCTCTTTATTTATGAGATAGAGGGCTGTTTTGATTTTCACATTTTCTATACTTTTTCATAAGTTGTGTTTCTGAAGGTCTTCAACTATTTCACCTACACTTTAAAATTTATTGGCATAGAGTTGTTTATAAAGTACTCTTATCTGCTCAATATTTGAAAGATCTGTACTGATGTTTATTTGTACATATTGACTTTTTATTTTGATCAGGCTTGGTAGGAAATTACCAATTTCATTAGCTTTTCAAAGAAATAACTTTGGTTTTGTGGGATTTTCTTCTACATTACAAATTTTTACTTTCATCTTGATTGTTTCTGTGGTTCAATCACCACTGAGTACACTTTTGTTTTATAGCTCCTTGAGCTCTGTCATTAAAACACTCATGTTCTTTTTTTTCTAAAACATATATTTAGTTCTATAAATTTTCCTGAAAACATTGATTTTAATATCTCCCATGTACTTTGAATACTGTGTTTTAAAATCATTGAGCAAAAAAATGAATTTCTATTTTCAATGATTATTTGATTATAGTTTATTTAGAAGTGTATTGCTTGATTTACAAATAAAAGGTTTTCTACTTAAATTGTAAACATTCCTTGCTGAAATACAGTATGATCAAAGAACATTTGTGTGTATTTTCAGTTCTTTGAAATATGTTAAAACTTACTTCATGGCCTGCTGTATGGTTTATCTTGGTAAACGTTCAAATTTCACATGAAAGTAATGTGTGATCTACAGTTGTATGGTAGGTGTTCCACAGACATCAGTTAAGAAATCTTAATGCCTGTTCATATTCATCTTTCTAAACTGATATTTTACCTATAGCAACCCTAGCTGGCTCAGTTGGTAGAGCGTGCAAGCCTTGATGTTGGGATCATGAGTTTGAGCCCCACCTTGGGTGTAGTGATTACTTTAAAAAAAAAAAAAGCTGATATTTTACCTGAATATTCTATTGGTTACTATGAAAAGTATACTAAAATCTACTTTTGTAATTTTGGATTTGCCCATTTCTCTATTCCATTATGCCAATTTTAGCTTTATGTATTTTGACACAGTTATTTTATGACTGGAAATTGTTAAATTTTATATCTTCCTGGTAACTTGATATTTTTTTAAATTATAACAACATTTCTTGTTTTATCTATAGTTTTTTCCTTAAAATAGAACAAGGATATTCAAACACTTTGGAGCATATATTTTTACAAATACTAACATTATAATTTCTTTTCTTTACATTTAAGTGAATCTCTCTTAAGACCTCTTTAGTTGCATTTTTAAATCCAATCCACTGATTTTTTGAATTTTAACATCCGTATTATTTTCTTTTCATGCGATATAATTATTGATGTATATATGATTCTACAATTGCCATCGTGGGGTGCCTGGGTGACTCGGTTAAGCATCCAAGTCTTGATCTTGGCTCAGGTCATGATCTCACAGTTCATGGGTTTGAGCCCCTTGTTGGGGCTATATGCCAACAGTGTGGATCCTGCTTGGGATTCTCTCTTTCTCTCTCTCTCTCAAAATAAACAAAACAAAACACCCCACCACCTTAATATTTGTTTTTACTTCACATTCATTCCATTTTGTGTTCAAATTCATTTTTCTTTTCTTTTTCTTTTTCTTTTTCTTTTTAAGTTGCCTCAGTGTGGGTGACACTGTGATTCATTACGATAGCCCTTAATAAAGAACTTTGTTGTAAGGTTCCTGGGATGGCTTTTGGCTGTTAACTCTTGAGACATGGCCTCAGCTTCAGAAAGCTGCCGTCCCCCCAGTTCATTACCCTTTTAGGGGCAAGTGCACACAGTAACTGACTGATGATGTAGAGACACGGTCTGGCCGGCCGTTTCTGCTTAACTTGGGACATGTCTGAAAGACCATTCTGGCTCCAGAGCTGTCTATGTTTCAGAGTTGCCTTTGAGCCTCTACTGAAGCTCTGGTCATGTATCTGTCTACTCCCGCTTTCACTCCCTTCCTTCCACAGCTGCTGGTCATAAGGACACTTCTTAATCACCCCTCTGTACACTAAGAGTTGTAGTACACCATTTCAAAGACAGGGTTTGGGAGCAGGATCCCACATTGCCTGGCTTGCAATGAGACCACCACAACTGGTCACAAGTGAAGTACAGATAGTCCCCGGAAAAAAGGATGTTGTCCCATTGTTCATTGGTCATTTAAAGGGCATATTAGGGGCGCCTGGGTGGCTCAGTCGGTTAAGCGTCCGACTTCGGCTCAGGTCATGATCTCACAGTCTGTGGGTTTGAGCCCCGCATCGGGCTCTGTGCTGACAGCTCAGAGCCTTGAGCCTGCTTTGGATTCTGTGTCTCCCTCTTTCTCTGCCCCTCCCCTGCTCATGCTCTGTCTCTCTCTGTCGCAAAAAAATAAATAAAAACATTAAAAAAAATAAAGGGCATATTAGTGCAAAGGAACGTATTAGCTAGTGTGAGGTTCCCTGTGTTTGACAAAGTAACTCTAAAGACAGAGGAATTGGGGATATACTGAGAGAAGGTCACTAAAATGTCACAATAACTAATAGCCAACTTAGAGCAAATATGAAAAGTTGAAGGGCCTCTTTGGTAGTATCTCCTGAAGGGAGAGGACTGAGGAAGCTGAGCACGTGGCCCAGGACTTCTTTTCTAGAGTAGACAAGCAACACAATAGTTGTTTATTAAGCTGTTAAAATTACCGATCAAAACAAGTCTGCTCTGTCAAGGCTTCGGAAAGTGTGGGACCAAATGGCGACAACTGAGTTGGATTCTCCTGAAAATGACAAATCCCCAAATTCCACTGAACCCTGTAAAACTACACAAAGGGCCCAGTTTTCCCAGTTAGAACCTGTTATTCTGGCCCTGGTTTTGAGTCAGTACAGAAGCCTGCCCTGCAGGACACAGGCCCTGTCCTCTCCTTCCCATTTGGCCAACATCAACTAGCCAGGCATGACCAGCACCTGATAAGCAAGGCAGTGGTGGGTCTCTAACTACCAAATATTGCCTAATAGAAACAATACATGCCTGCAAAAGCTGAGAGGGGACACTGGGGATTGTTTTCTGTGGGTGCTTCATCAAGGGATCCACCTTTTTCATTTACTGTGATTGGAAACATTTTGACCCTTTCTATTGTCTTACGGATAAATGTGTTTAAGTCAATTTTAAAATACTAAATATTCTGGGGCACCTGAGTAGCTCAGTAAGTTAGGCGTCTGCCTCTTGATTTCAGTCCAGGTCATGATCTCATGGTTCATGAGTTCTAGCCCCCCATCAGGCTCTGAGCTGATCTGGAGTCTGCCTGGAATTCTCTCTCTCTCTCTGCTCCTCCAATGCTCATGTGAACTCTCTCTCTCTCTCTCAAAATAAATAAACTTAAAACATTTATTTAAAATATTAAACATTTACAATGTACAATTACAGATCTAGAACTATTTGTAATGTATTTTACATAGGAAGTACTCTTCCATATCCAGAGATGTAGTATGAATGAGGTATATTTCTTACTTTCAAGGAATCTACAGGGTAAGAGTGAAGAAAAATAAGCTTTGTGAGCAAAGAAAAAGAACATAGTAAGCTAATGTCAAGTTTCAGTAAAGATTTTCTGGAGTATTTGTGCTGTGACCTTGTGGCCTTGATATTAAAGGTTGAATTAGAGTTGGCCAGACATCTCCCCTACCTACCCCCATCAATCAACCAATCAATCAATAAAACGTTGATAAAGTGTTTAGCATATAAACCAAATCTCAGAGATAAATTTTCTTCTAAACTAGAGGTTAATCGACACTAGACCCACCATCCTGTCCAGCATGGGAAATTGTGAGAAAATGTACATTCCTGTTCTAGAAAAACATCTTCATAAAACTTACTTGTATAATATACTTTTTTAAGGAACCCAGAATTCAGAAATTATGTCCCATTAGGTATGATACATAACTTTTTAAAATTCAATGTGGTATTCTTATTTATGTTTGTCATGTTAATATACTATTTAGATAAACTTCTAAACTTCTAAATCATGGTGCAGTGTCTTCTTAAGACACAAAAAGAGGTTTGGACTTCATATCCTTTTTATTTTTTTTAAACATAAGGTTGTATTTCATCATACATAAATCAATGTGTTTTTGTAATCTAATTTTACCTGGTGGCATCATCAGGGATAATTCAATGATAATATGCATCAAATTTAAATTTTATTTTATTACCATTTATCAATACCATCAGGGAGCTGGGGATAAGATTTTAGTACAGAGCAAGGCAAAAAGTAATGTTGGCATCACACGTTCTCTTCATTTATTAAGACTTCTCACTCTTCCTTTGTTGTGAAGGGATTTTTAGAAATAAGTTATCTAAAAGAAACTATAGTCACTCAAGGAAATCTCTTTATATTTTACTGCTGAATTCTGCCATCAATCAGTTTAATGGTGAATAATTACATCAACTATTTATTTAGTTATGAACTGTATGTGATGCTTTTTAAAAAAAATATATATATATATATTTATTTTGAGAAAGACAGAAGGAGAGAGAGAACATGAGCAGGGGAATGGGAGAGAGAGTGGTAGAGGGAGAATCCCAACCAGGCTCAATACTGGTAGCATAGAGCCCAATGTGGGGCTCAAACTCATGAACTATGAGATCATGACCTGAGCTGAAATCAAGAATTGAACATTTAACCAACTGAGCCATCCAGGCACCCTAGAACTGTGCATGATTCTTGATATGAAACAGCACTAATTTTTATAACCTAAGAGGGCATATATGTCAACGTAATTGATTTTATAGATTAGAAAGCTTAGTGTCCTAAGTAACACACTATTAAAAGTAGCTATAAACATTTCAAATGGAGGGACACCCCTTTATCTTGCCACTTTTTCACTCTTAAAGATCTCACTGCAAAGACATCCTTGAGGAACAATAATGCAAATGGCCAAGGCTGAAATTGTTAATTAAATGTCACAGCTTCTAGTGTGTTTTATATCCTGTTCTAGTGAGATTGTGACAATATAGCTTTCCTCTTTGAATTTACTCCATCTATGTTTATTAACTCACCTTGATACAGAATGGGAGAGCACCTTTGAATCTATTGTTAAATATAGATTGCAAATCAAGTTAGTCAGACATGGAGGTAAGCTCCCTGTACAGAGAACCCTCTGAAAAACAAACAAACAAACAAACCATCAATGTGTGTGTGTGTGTGTGTGTGTGTGTGTGTGTGGTATGTATGCTATTATCTTTGAATAAAATTTGAGGTGAAGAATGGGAAAAGACTAGATAAGTGTGGTTAGAGTACAACATAGAGGTTGAATTGCATATAGAAAATCAAGGGAGGCACCTGACAGGGCCATGGGATGGTAATGGTTGCATTTTTTTTTTTTTAATTTTTTTTTCAACGTTTTTTAATTTATTTTTGGGACAGAGAGAGACAGAGCATGAAGGGGGGAGGGGCAGAGAGAGAGGGAGACACAGAATCGGAAACAGGCTCCAGGCTCCGAGCCATCAGCCCAGAGCCTGACGCGGGGCTCGAACTCACGGACCGCGAGATCGTGACCTGGCTGAAGTCGAACGCTTAACCGACTGCGCCACCCAGGCGCCCCGGTTGCATTTTTAAAAAATGTATATTTATTTACTTAGAGAAAACGTGTGTGAGGGGAAGAGGGAGGGGTCAGAGAGAGAGGAAGAGAGAATTCTAAGCAGGCTCCATGCTGTCAGCACAGAGCCCCATGCAGGGCTCCATCTTAGGAACCGTGAGATCATGTTCTGAGATGAAATAAGAGGCAGACAGACACTTAATCAACTGAGCCACCCAGGCGCCCCAAGCCTTGTTTTTTTTTTTTTTTTTTTTTTTTGAGAAGTATTCTGACTATATTATGGACTGGGTTTGGACATCATTTGGGGATATTGCAGTAGTCAATGTGAAAAATGAAAGCAGTGTGGAACATAATAGTATGTTTCAACACTTTTGGCAACCAGTTCCTAGGAAGGTAGGGTCTTTGCCCTGATATGCCTGCCTCTTGAAAGGCAGTTTGAAGAGAAAATAGAAATGTAGTGTTCAGTTCTTATCCAAAAGGAAAGATAAAAATTGGCCTTGGCCGTCTCAGAATCTAGTTGGTTTGCTCTTAACTTGACATCCTGAAAAAAAAGTCTGTAAACAATAAAGGCTATGGATCAGAGAAAACTTACTTAAAATGGTAGTTTGCAAGTTAGCTCCCTGGAGATGTGTAGGCAATAAAATTAATGCAGCACTTGCCTGGCATAAATACTCACTTGTCCCCTGGGAAGTAGACAGTGGCTTATTTACAGGCTACATTTTCATAGACAGCAGTTTATGTCTCAGCACTACTTAATATCCATTATACTGCACAAGGACCCGACATTGGATTTTAAACACAAGAATGCGACGTTGGATGTAGGATGTACAATGATTTCTTATTTTTTGAGATACTTCAATACACTGGATTATTTCAGTGCCTTATGTACTTAGGAGAGAATCCAGGCATAAAACTCAGAAGAATTCTCAAAGATTTTAAACAGGCATATTTCTAGTTCTTCAAAAGGACAACTTAAATAATAGTCATTCCTACTCAATAAAATGCAAATATGACATCTACTGACATAAATGGATTTCTTCAGTAAGGTGTCCAGTGCACTGAAATATTCTGACGCTGTAATATTTTTATCAACTTAACAAGACAAGGCAAATAAAGTGAGAGGTTGGGAGACAGGGGAACCAGGAAATACCCAAGGAATTCTCCAATTTGTACAATGTAAATTGATAGAAATTTGAAATTATATTTTCTACCTTGGAATAGGGACAAGAGGGGCTAACAGTTTCTATAATGAAATGAAAGTTGATATGTCAAAATTAAAAAAGGAGTTATTTGAATATCGTTGATACTCGACTATCTTTTCCTTAACTCAGACTAATTACCACTGATAGTTGAATAGTAAATTCACCGCTTGAGGTGTCTCTGTGGGAGTGGAGACAGAAGAGGATGTCATAGTAACAAATGTAGATAGATGTTTCTCGTTCTCCTATGGTTCTTACTTTAAATGTTGTGATTTTCTTTTTAACTCAGCGGTTCATACGAAATATCATTCTTTGATTCTTTAAAACCTTTATCTTAGGTGACTTGGTAGCACTGTAGATAGCATGTCAGTGTCATAAAAACTTGATCAGTTTTCTATTAACAGTAATTAAGTCCTGTGTGTGTTTTGACTGACATCTGTGTCAGTGTCTCTTACTCTGGGATGTTTCCAGATCTAAAACAGAATTTATCAGTTTGCTTGATTTTTAATATGCTTTCTTGTCTAAGCTTTGTTGTGTTAGGGTTCTATTGGCTTTTTTTTTTTTTTTTTTTTTTTTTTCAGAGAGAGAGCATGAGTGGGGAAGTGGGGCAGAGAGAGAGAATCTTGGGCAGGCTCCATGCTCAGTGTGGAGCCCAACATGGGGTTTTATCCCATAACCCTGGGATCATGACCTGACATGAAAACAAGAGTCAGTCAGTCAACCAAATGAGCCATCCAGGTGCCCTTGGGTTCTATTTGAATGTTTAGTCTGATTCCCTTATTCACTGAAACCTCTGGCAAACAGATTTTACTGGTGTTCTTGAAGGTTAAATCTCTGATCACGGGTTTGGTTAAAACCCCAAACAAGCTGATCTAATCTTAGAAAATGAATGATGAATTATGATGGAAGACAGAATCCGAATTTAAATATACCTCAGCAAGCTAAAATGATGTTTAAAAACAAAAAAGTGCAATTTAGGATGAGAAAGTACAAAGTCCTACTTTCAGGTTTTAAAAATAAAATTCAGGAATTGCAATAAATCTGATAAATGGGAAAAACAAGACTTAGAAATTTAGGTTAACTGAAAGCTGCAAGTGTTGTCTGTATTCCTGTAGGGATTCAAGACATATTTCTATCTATTTCTTCTTGTGTATCAACCACTTTTTTTAAATGGCCTTCTGGAAGGCAGCAGGAGGTAAACCTAAGCATTAAGAAGAGAGGAAAGAGGGGTGCCTGGGGGGCTCAATTGGTTCGAACCCTGTGTCAGGCTCTGTGCTCACAGCTCAGAGCCTGGAGCCTGCTTTAGGTTCCGTGTCTCCTTCTCTCTCTGCCCCTCCCCCTCTGAGGCCTCTCACTCTGTCTCTCTTTCTGTCTCTCAAAAGTAAATAAGCATTAAAAAAAAAACTTAGGAAAGAAATCTGCATTCTTTGATGCTTGTGGTTTCACATCTCTTTGGACTTCAGCATCTTCGTGTATCAAGAGAAGAGCCAGTCTAATTATTAACCTCTCTTTAGCTTTAATTTGCAAAATGGAATACAAGCTTGTATAACACACTTGTGTGTAAGACTGGTCTGTATCAACAGAAGGCAGTTAAGATATTGCTGGGATTTTGCTCCTCATAAACCACTGGAAAAACTTTCTGTATTGTAAAGGGAATACATCCATCTCAGAAGCCAAAACACAAATCACTGGGAGAATACAGAAAAGTGTGTTTTATTAACACAAGTGTCATTTACAGCCTACATACAGTCTGACAATCTACCAGAGAAATTTTAAAGAAAAGGTTATGGTTTTGATGTACTTTAGAATATTGACCTAGTTTAACTCACCTAGTAATTTTATCTTAAGTTTATTTAATACTCAAAATTTATGTGTAATGCTCTTAGAAATAGCTTTATTATTATGAGTGCCTCTTTAGCTAAATATAGAGCTTTATGTTCATTTTATGTTTTTCTGAAAATCATGTTGTAAACTTTTGTCAAGTGTATATGATGACATAAGGAATTCAACAGATAGTTTTATTTTCTAGGACCTTGGTAAGGTCTTTTGAAAGCATTTTATTTTCTTTCCTGCGAGCAACCTTTTTCTGTTCGCAGTCACATTTCATAAGGTTAGGTAAATTAAAATTAAATTATAATTACAGTAATCACTTGAACTGCCTAATCAAGGTTGAGATAAGTACTTAACTTGACTACAGGAACAGAAATCCATTGGATAGTAAAAGATATTAGAATAGTAGGGGCACCTGGGTGTCCCAGTTGGTTGGGTGTCCACCTCTTGGTTTCAGGTGGTTTCAATCCAAGGTTTCGTTGGGTCAATCCTTGGTTTCAATCCAAGGACTGGTTGGGTCATGATCCCAGGGTTGTGGAATCGAGCCTCATGTCAAACTCTACACTGACTGTGGAGCCTGTTTGCGATTCTCCCTCTCTCTGCCCCTCTCTCTCTCATGGAAAATAAAATAAAATAAAATAAAAATAACAGTGAAATCATATGGTATTTGTCTTTCTCTGACTGGCTTATAGTACACTTAAAACTAATAAAACACTGTATATTAACTACCCTGGAATTAGAATACACATAATAGGAATGTTTATCTGGTGAACCAATGGGACATTGGTAGTTTGTTAAGAAGAGTGAAACTTTCCATGCTGATACTCGTGTAAATAATAAGATCTCTGCATGCCTCGTTTTCAAGTCTGTAATGAAAAGGTCTGATTAGCTCATTTGCTCCAATCAATTTATTTTAATGTGTCAAATCTTTCCACTGCAATTGGTATCTATTGAAGTTTATGCTTATGTTTGTGTCTGAACACATGGTTTATTTTCTAGTGCAAGGGGTGATAAGGGAGTGGTGGAAAGTCTATTGAGCAATCTTTATCAGGTCACTTATCTGATCACTTATCACTTACCTGAGGAGCAGAAAGTATTCCTGGAGAAAAAGGGGTAAGGGAGTTGTTTCAAGGGCAGAGCCCTAGCAGGGGATAATCAAGACTGGTTTTGCAGCAAAAGAAGGAAGAGCTTTTTGTGTGCTGTTGGTTTATTTGTTTTTAGAAGAAGCTTTATGGATTTAAATTATGATGGGAAATTGCTTGAAACTAGAAAACAGTATAGAACAAAGTAGTGCCTGTTTGCCGCATATTTGGCCAGTGAAAGTGGACAGCAACTGGGAAGTTGCTCCAGACAGCAGAGGATGTGGAATGCAGTGATGTTATGTACCGCAGCAGGAGAAACAGCAGTTACAGCCAGATGACAAATGACAGGGATATGCTCCTCCTCGAAGGGAGAGTAAAGGATGTGGGCTTTGGAGGACCAGTATGCTGGATTCCTTTCCAGTCTGGATAGTGAGGGTTTGAGTCCATTTTAAGTTACTTTAGACAAAGGAAGAATGTCACTGCTTTTCATACCCTAACATGTTATCCTAGGACAAAAACTTAGAGCAAATAGGACAACAAAATTCATAAAAACTCAGGCATCTGTGAGCAAGATAAAGGACATTATTTAAGGGAGAAGAGACACTAAGAGAGAAAGATTAAGTGCTAGGTCGAATGCTTCTACAGGTAATCATAGTACCAGTTTAACTTTGAGAGATGAGTTCTGTAACTAGTTATGCCTCAGAGAGCCTGGGTGGCTCAGTCAGTTGAGCATCTGACTCTTGATTTCAGCTCAGGTCATGATTCCACGGTCCTGGGATTGAGCCTCACATCAGGCTCTGTGCGTTGAGCATGGAACCTGTTTAATATTCTCTCTCTCCTTCTGCTCCTCCCTGTTAAAGAAGGTCTGAATAAATGGAAAGATAGGGACGCCTGGGTGGCTCAGTTGGTTAAGCATCTTACTTTGGCTCAGGTTATGATCTCATGGTTTGTGGGTTTGAGCCCTGCTTTGGGCTCTGTGCTGACAGCTCAGAGCCTGGAGCCTGCTTCAGATTCTGTATCTGCCTCTCTCTCTCTGCCCTTCCCCCACTCATGTTCTGACTCTCTCTCTCTTTCTGTCTCACACGTGCGCACACACACACACACACACACACACACAAATAAACATTGAAACAAATTTTTAAGAACTCTAGGAAATGGCCTCTTGAATTCTTGACATACTCCATATTATATTTCTTGAAAAGATGTTGGAAAACCTAGGTTAGAGGGGTGTCTCAGGGGCTCAGCCAGTTAAGCACCTAATTTTGGCTCAACTCATGATCTCATGGGTTTGTGGGTTCGAGGCCCACATTGGGCTCTTTGCTTACAGCTCAGAACCTGGGGCCTGCTTAGGATTCTGTGTCTCCCTCTCTCTCTGTCCCTTCCCAATCGTTCTCTCTCTCTCTCTCTCTCTCTCTCTCTCTCTCTCTCTCTCTCAAAAATAAATAAACATTGAAAAAAACAGCCCAGATTAGAAAATTGGGCTTCCAACTTAGTGATTTATTGCCTCCAGAAAGAGTGAATTGATGAATCATTTCCCCTTCAAGTCACTTTTTTCAACAGTTGAGGCATTTTAAACTGAATACAACTGATTACAATAAGGGCTTTAGCTGTTTAACGTGGTGATTCTATGTGTGCCAACTTCTAAGTGCAAAAAAGAATGTAGTCTTGAAATATGGTGCCTTCACTTAAAATAACCACTTTGTATGGAAATTAATGCACTTAAGGGCTAGACAAACAGACCTTTTTCTTTTCTTTTTTTTCCCCTTCCCATGCATAGGAGAAAGGAAATGAATACCAGTACAGTTAACATATTCTATTCCATCAAGTTTTCTTGTTCACTTGTTCTTTCATTCTTCTCGTTAATAAAATCCGAAAGCCATCTGTACATAATGTGCGAGGTAAATTGAATAGACAGAGTAATTTTATTAGTGATTTAATTTACCTAGCAGCAGTGTTTGTAGAAGCCTCTGGGTTTTTCCCACTCTATATTTCCAAACCATAATTCCTTCCCTTTCATAAGTACGATTATATTAAAAGTTGTTGAAATAAACTAGATTATGTATTTTCTAACTGCACAGAATAATGGTTATCCAGCTAGGAAAATAAGTCTTTTTAATAGATGATGCCATCTTATTCATGTTTATGGAAGTTTAATGGCCAAAGCAGCAGCCCTTGGAAGAATGCTGGTGTTCAGGGAATTTCCTTAAATTGGAATCTTAATCCAACTGGAAAATGGTCAGGGGAAGCACTTATATGCAGAGGATGTAATAAGTATGTTGATGCATTCCCCCCCCCCCCCATGCATTCCGTGGGGATTTTTTCTTTTTTTTTAAGGAGACATATGTTTTGCTGACCATGTGAAATTATCCCTCTCTCTGTTAAATATTACAGGTGGGGAATCCAGAAAAATGACAACAGAAAACACCATCAAGGTCTGAATGAAATTCTTACAAAATAGCATGTATCAGAAAAGATTACATGATATTATACAATAGCAAGAGTATTACTCAAGATAAGAATTGAATATTTTATAATTACTGGACAGTCAACTAAATCTAAGTTTTGCTATTACCCCCTAATTCTGAAGATCATTCCTTTAGTTTGCATGCATTTGGATTATAGCTTCTTTTGTATTTTAAGTTTATTTACTTATTTTGAGAGGAAGGAGGTGGGGAGAGAGAGAGAGGGAGGGAGGGAGAGGGGAGGGAGAAAGGGGGAGGGAGAGGGAGAGGGAGAATCTCAAGCAGGCTCCATGCTGTCAGTGCAGACTGAGTCACCCAGGCACCCCTGGATTATAACGTCTGAATTCTGACTCTATTTTCAAAGCGTATTGCCAGGAGCAAGCAAAAGCTAGGTAATCACCCCAGTTCACAGTGTTCAAGAGATTAAATGAGAAGGTCAGTGAGCTGAATGATGAGTCTGTGTCCATGAGGTCAAAGGGATATAGTTACTGCTCACAAAGAATATGTTAGAACCAAAGAAAGTGAGGCCCCGAGATGTCTCTTGAGTGACCGCTAGAGACCATCAGAGCTGGAATCAAACCAGACAGGTTGGTTCTCTGTGAGAGAAGAGTTTCTATATGTAGAATCCCAAGCCTAGCTAAACAGTCCTTGAGGTAAATGACAGAACTAATACATTTTCAGATATCTAAAGACAGGCGATTTATCCTCCATGAATTTTTCTCAAATAATTATTTGACCTTGTATTGTAGCAAGATGAAAAATAGATGAAAACAGAAATTAGGGGTAAAAATGTAGTCAGTTCCAAAAAAAGCATTTAGTTAAATGAAAATAATTATTGGTTATACAAAGAAACACATGTGCTTGCAAAAAAAAAAAAGATCCAAGAAAAAGGTTGAAATTACAAAACAATAGTGGCAACCTAAGAACTTCAGAAAATGTGTAAGTGAATGGAAAAAAATAATGATTTCAAAGTACACATAAACAAGCAAGTAATAGTGATACAGGTAATTTAATTTTTATAAACTTTTTCCAGAATTGAGAAAAAATTTGGTATGTTGTTCTATGTTACAGAAACTTTTTTAGAGCAAAGGAAAAGGGAAAAGAAATTTTAAATCGTTTTATTAGGTCATTTTAACTTATACTAACTCTAGACAGACAAATCAATGAAAGATAGATTTAGGCAAATCTCAATTATGAAAATAAAATGCAAAAATACTAAATCAATACATACCCATTGGAATGATGTCTCATATGCTAGGAGTATGTCCTACCAGTTGGAAGTCTAGAGGCAAAGAAACCCATTATATTATATAGAACCATTAAAAATGCTGGATACATTATTAGCTACATTTGTAAATGTTTCTCAGTGATACAGGCAGTATATTTAAAAAAAAAATCAATTTTCAAGAAAGAAAAAAATGTTATAACTTTCACTGAATAGTTCAAAGGTAGACAAGGCAGAAGCTAATAGAATTACAAGGGAATTTAACAAATTCACCATATAGTTGTGTTTCCAAAGAATGCTTAATGCTAAATATAGAAAGCTGACAAAAATGTCTTATAGTTGTATAGTCAATATGGACTACAACAATTAACATTTTTGATCATCACATCTAATATGTAGAAAATACAGGTTTTAAAAATTGAGTAACCATCTACAAAATCAATTATATACAAGTACCCAATTAACATTAAGTCTCTCAGCAACTATCACTTGCAGCACCATCTTCAAGCAAAATGAAATTAAATCACAGTATAATAGGGGAGAGGCTTGGCAAACCAATAACACAGTATCATGTGACCTATGGATCAATTAAGAAAAAAGAATGGAAATAAGTCAATAAGGAAAACTGAAAAAATGTAAGGATGTAGTGTCAAAATTTTCTAAAATTATTGCTAGAAAGGAATTTACAACTTTAATTGCTAATATTAAAATAAAAGAGGGAGTGAAAATTTGTGCACTAAGCAGACATGCTAAGAAATTATATATATATATACACACACACACACACACACACACACACACACAATAAAGCCAAAAGCAAAGGAAAGATAATTAAAAAGAAATCAAAGAAACATGACAGAACTATAATGACACCAAGGCTTGAGTTGTTCCTTGAAAAGATTAATAAAATTGGCTAATTTCAGGAACAATTAATGATAGAAGAGGAGAAAGAAAAAGGCAAAGAGAAGGGGAGAGAAAGAGAAGGAGAGAGAAAGAGGGAGAAGGAAGGAAAGAAGGAAGTGAGGAAGGAAGGAGAAGAAAAGAGAAAGAAGGAAGAAAAAGATAGGAAAAGAAAAGAAAGAAGGGAAGAAAAGAAAGAAGTAAAGAAAGAAAGGAGAAGAAAAGAAAGAAACAAAGAAAGAAAGAAAAAAGAAAGAAAGAATGGGGCACCTGGGTGGCTCAGTCGGTTAAATGTCTGACTTCAGCTCAGGTCATGATCTTACAGCTCATGAGTTTCCAGCCCCGTGTCAGGCTCTGTGCTGACAGCTCAGAGCCTGGAGCCTGCTTCAGATTCTGTGTCTCCCTCTCTCTCTCTGCCCTTCCCTCACTTGTGCTCTGTCTCTGTCTCTAAAAAATGAATAAATGTAAAAAAAAATTAAAAAAGAAAATTAAAAAAGGAGAAGAAAAGAGAAGGAAGGAAGGATGGAAAGAAAGATAAGGAAAGAAAAGAAAGGCAGAAAAGAGACGGAAAGGAAGATGGGAGAGAGAATCAGAAACCAAACATGTGGTAGTGTGATACAGCGTTACCATCTGAGGCATCTAGGTAAGGGATGCATGGGATTTTTTGGTAATGTTTTTGCAGTTTTCTCCAAGGCTGTAATTATGCCAAATTAAAAATTTTAAATGCTCCAAATTTTCACAAAGGATTATATTTTATGAATTTTAAGTTACTTGAATTTTGTGTTTCATTTAACAAGTTCACAGAAGCCCGTCAATTCAAGATTATTTTACTGCATAAAAAATAATCTAAAGACAGGGATTTAAAATTAAATCACAAAATGTATTTTTTCTTGATTTGCATCAAGAAAGAGCATTGGATATGCAGCCTTGTTCAGGATGACAGTCAAAAAATGGAAAATATGAAATACTGTTCAATGGCATTTTGTGAAATATTTTTACTTTTGTGATAAGTTAGTACAATACACGAAAGGCAAATGATTTGCTATACATATATTTTATATACACTGGGCTGTTTGTTAAGAGTAGTATGAAAGACATTCTCTGACAATGTCAAGAGTAATTAGTTAGGTTATATTTGAATGGATAATTCCAAATTCCTTTGTGCTTTTCCACTTATTGCCTGCCATCCACCTGACAACTCTCCAGGATACAAATATTCAGGAAATCATTAAGAGCTTGACCATGGAATAGTGGAGGTTTCAGTGTGATTTGGGGCATTTACATGTTCTTTTCAGGACTAAGCTTTCTAAATTGATAGAACTTTGGAGTATATCAGAAGGGTGTATCAATCAGTCTGAAGTGACACCATGTTCATAATAAGAAAAGTATCACATGTAGAACAATCACCACAGAAATTAGAATTTTTTCTGACGTGATCACGAAGAAAGCCACAAAGTTGAACACATCCCATCTCCCATATCTCAGTTACCTTGAGTGTACGTGCATAGGCTAATGAATTTTAGGATGAAAAGATCCTTGTTTTCAACTTGTATCCACTGAAAATACAGTGGTACAGTTGTATGGTTCTATCATAATCTGAAATTATGATTTTTTTCTTGATAATTTTGATTTTCAATATATATTTTTTTAATTTTTTAAATTTATTTTTTTACTTGTGTGGGGGGAGGTGACAGACAGAGAGAGAGGGAGAAGATTCCAAGCAGGCTCTGCCCTGTCAGTGAAGAGCCCAAGGTGGTGCTTGATCTTACCACCTTGAGATCATGACCTAAGCTGAAATCAAGAGACATTAACTGACTGAGCCACTCAGGTGCCTCCAATATCTATATTTTTAAATGAAAAGTATTTTCTCTTGCTCCTCTATCAACACCACCACTGCCACTACTGCCTCCTCCTCCTCCTACTTTGCCTCCTCTCCCTCCTCCTTCTCCTCCTC